>NC_092711.1:160044300-160402219 GCF_047496885.1 Scyliorhinus torazame | reverse complement strand
GCCCATGGTAATGTGATAGGAGGATGTATTCGATCAATGATCAATAGGGAGTGTGTGGGGAACAGTGATTTATAGTTTGAGAGGGAAAAGTATGTTCTCTGGTGACTAGAATTGTCAGTTCTGGATTTCTACCCTTTACTTACAACGATGTCCTTTGTAATCACCTTTCCCAGGCGATGAGCAGAGACGCTTTGCAGACAGGAAACACAAATCAAACATCCTTATTCTGAGCTGTGTCAGAGAAGGAATCATGGAATTTACAGTGCAGAAGGAGGCCATTTGGCCCATCGAGTCTGCACTGGCTCTTGGAAGGAGACCCTACTTAAGCCCATGCCTCCACCCTACCCCCGTAACCCAGTAACCCCAGCTAATCTTTTTTGGACACTAAGGGCAATTTATCACGACCAATCCACCTAACCTGCACATCTTTGGACTGTGGGGGAAACTGGAGCACCCGATGGAAACCCACGCAGACACGGGGAGAACATGCAGGCTCCACACTGACAGTGACCCAAGCCGGGAATTGAACCTGGAGCTGTGAAGTGACTGTGCTAACCACTGTGCTACCGTCCTTTTAGATTGGACACTAGACCAGTCAGTAACAAAAATAAGTAATGAAATCGAGTTCAGACAGAGATCTGCATGAACTGACACAACTTTGTTCACAGATTAACAGAGTAATCACTGTGCTTGAATCAATGTTATTCACTTTTGGAATTGAATGAAGGGTCAGATTAACTATCTCACCGCCAGTATCAGATAGGTCTGTTTAATACAGAACAGGGTTAAACCCAGTGTCCAATATTAGAGGTCTCTGTGGCTGTTGGATGCCTGGTTTCACTGTACAGCTGACAAGCCCACAGCTTCAATGAACTGGTCTACCCAGGGTTTGTTTCTAAACCCTCATCACAACATATTACCTGGTTAGCTATTTATATATGGTCATCATGGTCAGACAGATAACACAAAGCTCAACCAGAAACTATGGTTCTTCTTTCTACTGATTCTAGCTCCTACAGGGAGTGACGGCATATCCAGTCCTCCGCTCTGTTACTGGGCTGTCATTGACATGGGCAATAGAGAGACAGAAGTTGCCTGAGGCTTAATGGGAAGTTGAAACTTGTAGCTCTAAATCAACTGTTTAAGATTTCTGAAAAGATTAGTAACTTTAAATAAATTCTAAACCCAGTGAACAAATTAAAGAGTCATAAGGCAAAAACTTCAGGTTTTATAACTTTTACTGCAAAAAACTAGAAGCAATAATGGATAAACACTATTTTTATTAGGAATGTATCCCTTAAACAATAAATAGATTTTCCCTTTTACTTTTTTTTAAATTTTAGAGTACCCAATTTATTGTTTCCAATTAAGGGGCAATTTAGCCTTACCAGTTCACATACCCTGCACATCTTTGGGTTGTGCGGGTGAAACCCACGCAAACACGGGGAGAATGTGCAAACTCCATACGGACAGTAACCCAGAGCCTGGATCGAACCTGGGACCTCGGCGCCGTGAGGCAGCAGCACTAACCACTGTGCCACCGGGCTGCCACTTTGCCCCTTTAATATGGTAATGCCGGCATTGGACTGGGGTGAGCACAGTATGAAGTCTTACAACACCAGGTTAAAGTCCAACAGGTTTGTTTCAAATCACTAGCTTTCGGAGCACAGCTCCTTCCTCCGGTGAATGAAGAGGTGGGTTCCAGAAACATATACATAGACAAAGTCAATGATACAAGACGTTACTTTTGAATGCAAGTTTTTGCAGGTAATTAATCTTTACAGGTCCAGACGGAGTGACTGGAGAGAGGGATAATCACAGGTTAAAGAGGTGTGAATTGTCTCAAGCCAGGACAATTGGTAGAATTTCGCAAGCCCAGGCCAGGTGGTGGAGGTGGGGGTGGGGGGGGGGGGGGGGGCGGGGTGGTGAATGTAATGCAACATGAATCCAAGGACCCGGTCAAGGCCGTACTCGTGTGTGCGGAACTTGGCTATTAGTTTCTGCTTGGCATTGTCGCGCATCCTGAAGTCTGCCTTGGAGAGGCTACTCCCACTTAATAATAATAATCTTTATTTTTGTCACAAGTAGGCTTACATTAACACCGCAATGGCGGCACAGTGGTTAGCACTGCCGCCTCATGGCACCGAGGTACCAGGTTCGATCCTGGATCTGGGTCACTGTCCATGCAGAGTTTGCACATTCTCCCCGTGTTTGCATGGGTTTCGCCCCCACAACCCAAAGATATGCAGGCCATGCTAAATTACCCTTTAATTGGAAAAAATGAATTGGGTACTTTACATTTTTTTTTAAACCCCGGCAATGAAGTTACAAGTCGCATCATTCTGGCGCTTGTTAGGGTACACTGGAGGAGAATTCAGAATGTTCAATTCACCTAACAGCACGCCTTTCAGGCATTCCAGAACAAGAAGTTCTTAGGATAAGAACTTTAGGATAAGGATAAGTCTTAGGATAAGATGGCCGGCATGGTAGCACAGTGGTTAGCACAGTTGCTTCACATCTCCAGGGTCCCAGGTTCGATTCCGGCTTGGGTCACTGGCTGTGTGGAGTCTGCATGTTCTCCCCGTGTCTTTGTAGGTTTTGTACGGGTGCTCCAGTTTCCTCCCACAGTCCAAAGATGTGCAGGTTAGGTGGATTGGCCATGATAAAAGGTAGATTGGCCATGATAAATTCCCCTTAGTGTCCAAAAAGGTTAGGTGCGTTGATTGGGTTACGGGGATGGGGTGGAGGCGTGGGCTGGGCTGGGGTGCTCTTTCCAGGGGCTGGTGCAGATTCGATGGGCTGAATGTCCTCCTTCTGCACTGTAAATTCTATGATTCCATCGGGTGCTTCAGTTTCCTCCCACAAGCCCCGAAAGACGTGCTGTTAGATAATTTGGACATTCTGAATTCTCCCTGTGTGCTCGAAAAGGAAGTTGGGCTTTTCAGAGTAACTTCATTGCAGTGTTAATGTCAGCCTATTTGTGACAATAAAGATTATTTTAAAAAAGAGGGAGGAAAATCTGAAGAGTTGAGGAGAAGCTGCTTCTCCCAAAGGGCTGTGAATCTGTGGAATTCACTACCCCAGAGTGCGGTGGAGCTGGGACAGTGAGTACATTTAGGAAGGAGTTAGACAGATTTTTCATCGGGTTGAATGGCCTAATTCTGCTCCTATATTTTATGACCTTATGAAAGGGGAGACATTGATTTGCTCCCAGATGTTGCCCAGAGGAGGACGTTTTAGTCTGAAACTCATTGTCC
This sequence comes from Scyliorhinus torazame, assembly GCF_047496885.1. NCBI lineage: Eukaryota > Metazoa > Chordata > Chondrichthyes > Carcharhiniformes > Scyliorhinidae > Scyliorhinus > Scyliorhinus torazame. Next base: position 160,398,962 of record NC_092711.1, on the reverse strand, counting down.
AACCTCCACATTGTGACATTACAAAGGAGCTCGTCCTCTAAATCAATAAGTCCGCTCCGAGGTGACGTCACTGCCCAGCGCGCAGACGCGGGAGCCCCGCCCCGCCCCCATCCATTGTTCCCCTTCCCCCACATATCCTCGAGACAAGGTTTCCAGGCAACCGGCTGACAGTTCCGGCCGTCGGTGATCCACCCCTCCTCTAACCCGGGACTGCGCATGTCTAAGGAAAGGTGACGCTGCGCATGTGCAGCAGAGCTCACTTCCGCTGACCTTACTGCTGAGGTGTTGACCAATAGGAAGTTTGGAGGACCGGAAAGATTCTGCTCCTCCACCAATCAGAGCTCACCCATTGTCTCAATGCGGAAGCTGGACATGGAGGTTTCTGCCGTGCAAAGCTGTTGTTCCGCCAACCCTGGGTGAGCTTGAGCTTGAGCTGCACACAGACTCCTGTCTGCAACATCTGTGAGTAAAACACTTTCTTTTCTTCCTCTTTCCATTTATTGTCTCATTCTGACCTTCAATTGGTGACTTGCAGCAACTGAAGGGAAAGGAAGTGAATCCAGGGAGGGTGCAGACTCTGGAGAGCGTGGCGGTCTCTCTCTCTCTGGCTGTCTGAAAGACATTGACATCCTTTGCTCCCTCGGCTTGACACATTTATTTGTCTGGCGAAAATGATGGTCTGTTTCCTAATGTTCACATTTAAAGGGCTGGTTTCCCCAGGAGATGGCTGACATTAAAGGGAACAGTAAACAGGACAATCAAACCCAACCAATTACTTCCCTGTCGGAATACTCCACCAACAGCAAAGTGATGGGAGGAGTCATTAACAGCGCTAGCAGGTGGTACTTACTCAGCAAAACCTGCTCACGGACGCTCAGTTTGGGTCCAACCAGGGTCACTCAGCTCCTGACCTCATTACAGCCTTGGTTCAAATATGGACAAAAGAGCTGAATGCCAGAGGTGAGGTGAGAGTGACTGCCCTTGGTATCAAGGCAGCATTTGACCGACTATGGCATCAAAGAGCCCCACCTAAACTGAAGTTAATGGGAATCGGGGAAAACTCTCCGGTGGTTGGAGTCATACCTGGCACAAAGGAAAATGGCTGTGGTGGTTGGAGGTCAATCATCTCTGCTCCAGGTGTTCCTCAGGGCACACTCCTAGGCCCAACCATCTTTAGCTGCTTCATCAATGACCTCCCTTTCATCATAAGATGAGAAGTGGGTTTGTGGATGACTGCACAATGTTCAGCACCATTCGTGACTCCTCAGATAATGAAGCAGTCCATGTCCAAATGCAGCATGTCCTGCACAGTGTCCAGATGTTGGCTGATAAGTGGCAAGTTCCATTTGTGCTGCACCAAGTGCCAGACAATGACCATCTCCTTCAGTGGCATTAGCATCGCTGAATCCTCCACAACCAACATCCTGAGGGTTACCATTGATTAGAAACTGAACTGGACTAGCCATATTAATATGGTCGCCACCAGGGCAGGCCAAAGACTACAGTGAGTAATGCACCTCCTGACCCCCAAAGCCAGTCCACCATATACCAGGCACAAGTCAGGCGTGTAATAGAATAATCACCACTTGCCTGGTTGAGTACAGCTCCAACAACACTCAAGATGCTGCTCTACACCATCCAGAACAAAGCAGCCTGGTTGACTGCTCCCCATTCCGAACCACCAACGAACAGTGGCAGCCGTGTACACCATCTACAATGTGCACTGCAGTAACTCACCAAGGTTCCTCCGACAGCACTTCCAAACCCATGACCACTACTATCTAGAAGGACAAGAGCAGCAGATAACTGGGAACCCCACTACCTGGAGGTTCACCTCCAAGTCACTCACCAGACAGACTTGGAAATATATCGCCCTTCCTTCATTGTTGCTGGGGCGACATCCTGGAACTCCTTCCCTGACAGCACATGGGATGTACCTACAGCTCAAGTACTGCAGAGGTTCAAGAAGGCAAATCATCACCACCTTCTGAAGGGCAACTGGGGATGGGCAATAAATGCTGGCCTCATCATCGACATCCACACCCCGTAAATTAATTTTTAAAAAATTTATATCGGACCGAGATATATCTAGTGCTATATGGAATGTATTAGATATATTATTGATGGTTCTGTAACAAAATACATGTATTATTATTTCTAGTTGTGTAATATAGTACTGGACCTACATTATATATTTCCAGTCATACAGTCATTGCAGCACTGACGGAATCCATTTGGTAACTCAAGTCAATGCTGAGTCTCTGTACAGCAATCCAGTCAGTCCCATTCCCCCTCGATATCCCTGTTCACCTGAAAGCTTATTTTCTTCATATTTTATTTTGAATTATTGATCATCTCGACTTCCAGTGGGTTCCTGATCATGTCCACTCCATGACTAAATCAAATTCTTCCTCAGAATCACCCCATCTCTAATCAGTAAATATACTTAAATGGAGAGTCTCTACTCTTGTACAGGTTGTTCGTGAGTTTAGATTTGTTGATCAGCATCAATCAGCACCTTCATAAGAATTGGGAGGGGAAGGAAGTGAATCCAGTCTCTATATTACACACATTTATCATCCAGTAACAGAGACATATATCTGTCTGGCAGCCTCTGTGTCCAGGACAAGAAGCAGTGAGCATGGATCTGTCAATCAGCCTGATTCAGTGCCTTCAGGAGAATTGGGAGGATGAATATTAGATACAGCCGGGTGAGAATGGAGGGAGAGTGTGTGGGATTGAGATTTACAGCATTTGAGGGAAAGAGAGAGAGCTAACAATGTTTGATAGAAACTAGAATTGTCTGTTCTGAATTTCTATCCTGTACTGACAGTGATGATTTTTGTAAAATCTTTTTGCAGGAAGTTAGAACGAGAGGAGTTTGAGGTGGATATCTCAAACTAAATATCACATCAAGAACTGGGAATCGAATATCATTGACCTTTGAATCTAGAAGGAGAAATGTTTGTCTATTCTGTCTGCTTCAAGAGATTTTAAACATCAGTTTGTTTGGAAAAGCACTGAGACACACACAAACCCACGTGAGATTGTTCCAGTGCACTGACTGTGGAAAGAGCTTTAACCAGTTACACAGCCTGAAAAAATACGATACCATTCACAGCAGGGAGAGACTGTATACGTGTTCTGTGTGTGGACGAGACTTCGACTGATCGTCCAGCGTGGTGAGACGCAAGATCACCCGGACCATGGAGAAACCATGGAAATGTGAGGACTGTGGGAAGGGATTCAAAGGCCCGTACGGGCTGGAAAGGCATCAACGCAGTCACATTGGAGAGAGGCCATTCACCTGCATGTGTGTGGGAAGGAATTTACAGCCCCATGCAGGTTGGAAAGGCATCAACGCAGTCACACTGGAGAGAAGCCTTTCACCTGCTCTCAGTGTGAAAAGGGATTCACTGACATTGGTAACTTGCGGAGACACGAACGAGTTCACACTGGAGAGAAGCCATTCACCTGCTCTGACTGTGCAAAGGAATTCATTCAGTTATCCTACCTGCAGAGACACCAGAGAGTTCACACCGGGGAGAGGCCATTCACCTGCACTGTATGTGAGAAGGAATTCACTCGGTTATGCCACCTGCAGACACACCAACGAGTTCACACCGGGGAGAGGCCATTCATCTGCACTGTGTGTGATATGGGATTCACTCAGTTTTCCAACCTGCAGGTACACCAGCGACTTCACACCGGGGAGAGGCCGTTCATCTGCACTGTGTGTGATAAGGGATTTGCTCAATTATCCGGCCTGCGTAGCCACAATGTCACTCACACCAAGGGCAGGCCCTTTAAATGCTCTGTCTGCAGGAGGGGTTTCAAAAGCTCACAGCTACTGATGTCCCACCAGTGCATTCACACTGAGGAGAGACCGTTCAGCTGCTCTCACTGCGCAAAGAGCTTTAGAACCTCATCCAACCTGATGAAACACGAGCGAGGTCACACCGGGCAGAGCCCGTTCACCTCTCCGACTGGGAAAAGATTCACTCGGTCATCACTTGCTGAGCCACAATGTCACTCACACCAATGAGAGACCCTTTAAATGCTCTGACTGTGGGAGTGGGTTTCAAAAAGCTCTCAGGTACTGATGGAACACCAGCGCATTCACACTGAGGAGAAACTTCAGCTGCTCTCACTGTACAAATAGGTTTAGAACATCATCCACATTGCGGAGACACCAGCGAGTTCACAATGGAAAGAAGCCATTCACCTGCTCTCACTGTGGGGAGGGATTCACTCAGTCATCCAACATGCTCAGACATCAAGGGGTTCACAAGTGATGTCAGGTTAGATTCTGCTGTTTTTCCTGCTGTTAATCACATCCAGGACTGAACCTGGAGTGGGTGGAGGGGTTTGTCTCCTCGTCAACTCCTGGTGCTCGGACGTGGCGACCCTGGCGAACTACTGCTGCCTGGACCTGGTATACCCGACTGTGAAGTGCCATCCATACTGCCTTCCACGGAGTTCACTTCTGCCATCATCACGGCGGTCTACATCCCACCCCAGGCGGAAGTGAAGTGGATTGGATTGGATTTGTTTATTGTCACGTGTACCGAGGTACAGTGAAAAGTATTTATCTGCGAGTAGCTCGACAGATCATTAAGTACATGGGAAGAAAAGGGAATAAAACAAAATACATAATAGGGCAACACAAGGTATGCAATGTAATACATAAGCACCGGCATCGGATGAAGCATACAGGGTGTAGTGTTAATGAGGTCAGTCCATAAGAGCGTCATTTAGGAGTCTGGTAACAGCAGGGAATAAGCTGTTTTTGAGTCTGTTTGTGCGTGTTCTCAGACTTCTGTATCTCCTGCCCGATGGAAGAAGTTGGAAGAGTGAGTAAGCCGGGAGGGAGGGGGCTTTGATTAGAAGAAGGCGCTTGATCAATTGTACACCACTATAAATAACAGTGAAACAGAATACCCGAAGGCCTTGTGCATAGTGGCCGGGGACTTTAACCAGACCAACCTCAAGAGTGTACTGGCAAAATTCCACCAACACATCTCCTGTCCCGAAAGGGACCCCAACATCCTTAACATCCTTGACCACTGCGACACAAACATCAAGGGCGCCAGGTCTGAGGCGTTCAACTCGGGCAACCCGGATCTATACAGAAATCTAGATACGACCTCCGCAAAGCCATCAGGGACTCCAAGAGACAATACCAGACTAAGCTAGAGTCACAGACTAATGACGTGGACTCTCTCGTCGGTTGTGGCAGGGCTTAAACAATATAACAGGCTACAAAGTAAAGCTGAGTAGAATCTTCAGCAACAGCGCACCCCTTCCCGACAAACTCAATGCATTCGATGCTTGTTTTGAGCAGGAAACCAACAAACTTGTCAACTGTAACAGCAGCCTTGGACACACCCATACCCACCGTCAGCCTCCAAAGTCAGATTGGCCTTCTAGAAAGTGAACCCTCGTAAAGCGATGGGTCCAGACGAGAACCCAGGTCATGAACCCAGATCCTGCGTTGACCCACTGGCAGGTGTGTTTGCGGAATCCTCAACCTCTCCCTACTCCGAGGTTCCCACCTGCTTCAAGAAGACCACCATCATACCGGTGCCAAAGAAGAAGCAGTCAACGTGCCTTGACATCGATCATTATGAAGTGCTTCGAGATGTTGGAGACATCAACTCCATACTCCCAGCATTCCTTGATCCACTGAAATTCGCACACCGCCACAACCGGTCCACAGCAGATGCCAACTCCCTGACCCTATACTCACCCCTGGATCATCTCGAAAACAAGCACTCCTACATCAGACTCTTATTGATTGACTACAGCTCCGCCTTCAACACCATAATCCCAGCCAAGCTCATATCAAAACTCCAAAACTTAGGGCTTGGCTCCTCCCTCTGCAACTGGATCCTCAACTTCCTGGTACATAGACCACAATCAGTAAGGATAAACAACAACACCTCCTTCATGATAGTCCTCAATACCGGGGCCCCACAAGGCCCCACTTAGCCCCCTACTACACTCATGATACACACACGACTGTGGCAAAATTTGGCTCCCGCTCCATCTACAAGTTTGCTGAAGACACGACCGTAATGAGTCGGATATCAAACAACGATGAGTCAAAGTACAGGAGGGAGATGGAGAACCTAGTGGCATGGTGTAATGACAACAATCTCTTCCTCAATGTCAGCAAGAGTAAGGAGCTGGTCATTGACTTCAGGAAGCAAAGCATTGTACACACCCCTTTCTGCATTAATGGGGCCGAGGTGGAGATGGTTAGCTTCAAATTCCGAGGTGTGCACATCACCAGCATTCTGTCCTGGTCCACCCACATCAGCGTTACAACCAAGAAACATATACTTCCTCAGGAAACTAAGGAAATTCAGCATGTCCACACCGATTGCCACATGGGCAGCATGGTAACACAGTGGTTAGCGTTGTTGCTTCACAGCGTCAGCGTCCCAGGTTCGATTCCCGCTTGGGGCACCGTCTGTGCAGAGTATGCATGTTCTCCCCTTGTCTGCGTGGGTTTCCTCCGGGTGCTCCGTTTTCCTCCCACAAGTCCCGAAGGACGTACTTGTTAGGTGAATTGGACATTCTGAATTCTCCCTCAGTGAACCCGAACAGGCGCCAGAGTGTGGCGACTAGGGGATTTTCACAGTAACTTCATTGCAGCGTTAACGTAAGCCTACTTGTGATAATTATAAAGATTATTATCATTGCCTTTTACCAATTATTACAGGTGCACCAACCTTTCCAGGAGCACCATAGAAAACATCTTATCTGGCTGCATCACAGCTTGTGTTATGGGCCAGAGTTTAGAAAACTCCAAAGTATATCATGGAGTTCACCTGACCTACAATTGTTTATTGATTTTGGTTCCGATGAGCACAAGGGCCGCCTTTCAGGTGTTATTCAACAGAGGCCTCAAGCACTTTTAATCAAAACAAGCTTTATTCTACGAATTTAGTTAACATTTTTATAAACACACACAGTAAGCATTTTTATAAATTACAAAGATAAATACCCCACACAGCTACAGTAATCTATGTATAACCCTGAATAAATTCCCCCCTTTAACTGTTCCAATTTAATAACAAAATCCCATAAACCAGTACCTCCTTTTCAAAGGTGTGGCCCAGCGCACAGCACTCAAAACCTGGTTTGGATGCTCTTGTTTCCTTTCCAAAACAGCAGGTTTGAATTCCTTCCAGAAAGCAATTATTTCTTTTCAAGTTATCAAGCAGTCTGGAAACAGCTTTTAAAATGAGGATAGAGAGACAGGCCAAAATACTCCTCTTTCTGAGTACAGCAGCCAAAAATGTGAAAGCGAAAGCAAAAAACACAGAGCCACAAAACAGCCCCAAACCAAAGCAGAAGTAAAACCAACTCCCAGAGCCACAGCCCAGCTCCACCCACACAATGACATCACTGAAGCCATGTGATAAGACAAAAACATTTCTTAAAGGGACTCTCATGACACTTGGTATGGCAACTGCTCAGCCCAAGACTAAGAAACTACAGAGAGTTGTGAACACAGCCCAGTCCCTCACACAAACCCGCCTCCCATCCATTGACTCTGTCTACACCTCCCGCTGCATTGGGAAAGGGAGCAGCAAAATCAAAGACCCTTTCATTGAGGTTATTCTCTTTTCCAATCTCTTCCATTGGGCAGGTGATACAAAAGTCTGAGAACACGTAATAACAGATTCTAAACAGATTCTTTCCGCTGTTACCAGTCTCCTGAATGACCCGTATGCTTCACCTGATGTCTACGTATTTAAATTGTGTATTTATCATATGTCCCATGTTTTTTCATGCATAAAATTATCTGTCTGTATTGTACGCAGAACAATACGTTTCACTGGACCTCGGTGCATGTGAATAAATTTAATCAAATCAAACTTTGTTCATTCTGACACTTGGTGAAGTGGGAGGGTCGGAGGGTTTCTTTCTGCTGGCTTGGCCGGTCTCACGATTTTGCTTCCAGTGGGCTGATGCTCTTTGAGCCTGGGAGAGCACATTTCCACTGAAATGATCCACAAAGGCTGAAGTACATTTATTTTATCCTGGATAGTAAATAGTGTTATTCCCCCACTACAGGAAAAAGAAACCAGATGGGTATTTACAACTATCGACAATGCTTTCATGGTCATCGATATCTTTTAATTCCAGATTTTTAATTAATTCAAATTTCACCATCTGCCGAACCTGGATCCCTATTGCATTAGAACATATAGAACATAGAACAATACAGCGCAGTACAGGCCCTTCGGCCCACGATGTTGCACCGAAACAAAAGCCATCTAACCTACACTATACCATTATCATCCATATGTTTATCCAATAAACTTTTAAATGCCCTCAATGTTGGCGAGTTCACTACTGTAGCAGGTAGGGCATTCCACGGCCTCACTACTCTTTGCGTAAAGAACCTACCCCTGACCTCTGTCCTATATCTATTACCCCTCAGTTTAAGGCTATGTCCCCTCGTGCTAGCCATTTCCATCCGCGGGAGAAGGCTCTCACTGTCCACCCTATCTATCCCTCTGATCATTTTGTATGCCTCTATTAAGTCTCCTCTTAACCTTCTTCTCTCTAACGAAAACAACCTCAAGTCCATCAGCCTTTCCTCATAAGATTTTCCCTCCATACCAGGCAACATCCTGGTAAATCTCCTCTGCACCCGTTCCAAAGCCTCCACGTCCTTCCTATAATGCGGTGACCAGAACTGTACGCAATACCCCAAATGCGGCCGTACCAGAGTTCTGTACAGCTGCAACATGACCTCCTGACTCCGGAACTCAATCCCTCTACCAATAAAGGCCAACACTCCATAGGCCTTCTTCACCACCCTATCAACCTGGGTGGCAACTTTCAGGGATCTATGTACATGGACACCTAGATCCCTCTGCTCATCCACACTTTCAAGAACTTTTCCATTAGCCAAATATTCCACATTCCTGTTTTTCCTTCCAAAGTGAATCACCTCACACTTCTCTACATTAAACTCCATTTGCCACCTCTCAGCCCAGCACTGCAGCTTATCTATATCCCTCTGTAACCTGCTACTTCCTTCCACACTATCGACAACACCACCGACTTTAGTATCGTCTGCAAATTTCCTCACCCACCCTTCTGCGCCTTCCTCTAGGTCATTGATAAAAATGACAAACAGCAACGGCCCCAGAACAGATCCTTGTGGTACTCCACTTGTGACAGAACTCCATTCTGAACATTTCCCATCAACCACCACCCTCTGTCTTCTTTCAGCTAGCCAATTTCTGATCCACATCTCTAAATCACCCTCAATCCCCAGCCTCCGTATTTTCTGCAATAGCCTACCGTGGGGAACCTTATCAAACGCTTTGCTGAAATCCATATACACCACATCAACTGCTCTACCCTCGTCTACCTGTTCAGTCACCTTCTCAAAGAACTCGATAAGGTTTGTGAGGCATGACCTACCCTTCACAAAGCCATGCTGACTATCCCTGATCATATTATTCCTATCTAGATGATTATAAATCTTGTCTCTTATAATCCCCTCCAAGACTTTACCCACTACAGACGTGAGGCTCACCGGTCTATAGTTGCCGGGGTTGTCTCTGCTCCCCTTTTTGAACAAAGGGACCACATTTGCTATCCTCCAGTCCTCTGGCACTATTCCTGTATCCAATGATGACATAAAAATCAAAGCCAATGGTCCAGCAATCTCTTCCCTGGCCTCCCAGAGAATCCTAGGATAAATCCCATCAGGTCCCGGGGACTTATCTATTTTCAGCCTGTCCAGAATTGCCAACACCTCTTCCGTACGTACCTCAATGCCATCTAATCTATTTACCTGGAGCTCAGCATTCTCCTCCACAACATTATCTTTTTCCTGAGTGAATACTGACGAAAAATATTCATTTAGTATCTCGCCTATCTCTTCAGACTCTACACACAACTTCCCATCCCTGTCCTTGACTGGTCCTACTCTGTCCCTAGTCATTCGCTTATTCCTGACATACCTATAGAAAGCTTTTGGGTTTTCCTTGATCCTTCCTGCCAAATACTTCTCATGTCCCCTCCTTGCTCGTCTTAGCTCTCTCTTTAGATCCTTCCTCGCTACCTTGTAACTATCCATCGCCCCAACTGAAACTTCACACCTCATCTTCACATAGGCCTCCTTCTTCCTCTTAACAAGAGATTCCACTTCTTTGGTAAACCACGGTTCCCTCGCTCGGCACCTTCCTCCCTGCCTGACCGGTACATACTTATCAACAACACGCAGTAGCTAATCCTTGAACAAGCTCCACTTATCCAGTGTGTCCAAAACTTGCAGCCTACTTCTCCACCTGCGTGAGACCCACGCAGACACGGGGAGAATGTGCAAACTTCACACGGACAGTGACTCGGGTCCTCGGCTTCGTAAGGTAGCAGTGCTAACCACTGCACCACCGTGCTGGCCCTTGCTCATAGCTAAATCTAATATTGCCTATCCCTTTGTTACATCTGGAACATATTGCTGCAGGAAACTATCCTGGACACATTCCAGAAATTCACTCCCATTCTGACAGGTGCTTGTCTGCCTCTCCCAATCTGTGTGTCAGTTATAATCCCCCCATTAATACTACTCTGCCTTTGCTACACACTCGCCTAATTTCTGCCTTTATACAATCTAGCGCCTCAGAACTGCCACCAGGGGGTCGATACACAACACCCATTACAGTTTTAGATTTTTTTCTTCCTCAGTTCCACTCCTATGGTCTCCACTGGATGCTTTCCCCTCATTGTTTCCCCCCTCACCATTAGAACATAGAACGATACAGCGCAGTACAGGCCCTTCGGCCCACAATGTTGCACCGACATGGGAAGTCAAAAAACAAAAGCCATCTAACCTACACTATGCCATTATCATCCATATGCTTATCCAATAAACTTTTAAATGCCCTCAATGTTGGCGAGTTCACTACTGTTGCAGGTAGGGCATTCCATGGCCTCACCACTCTTTGCGTAAAGAACCTACCTCTGACCTCTGTCCTATATCTATTACCCCTCAGTTTAAAGCTATGCCCCCTCGTGCCAGCCATTTCCATCCGCGGGAGAAGGCTCTCACTGTCCACCCTATCTAACCCCCTGATCATTTTGTATGCCTCTATTAAGTCTCCTCTTAACCTTCTTCTCTCCAACGAAAACAACCTCAAGTCCATCAGCCTTTCCTCATAAGATTTTCCCTCCATACCAGGCAACATCCTGGTAAATCTCCTCTGCACCCTCTCCAAAGCCTCCACGTCCTTCCGATAATGCGGTGACCAGAACTGTACGCAATACTCCAAATGAGGCCGTACCAGAGTTTTGTACAGCTGCAACATGACCTCCTGACTCCGGAACTCAATCCCTCTACCAATAAAGGCCAACACTCCATAGGCCTTCTTCACAACCCTATCAACCTGGGTGGCAACTTTCAGGGATCTATGTACATGGACACCTAGATCCCTCTGCTCATCCACACTTTCAAGAACTTTTCCATGAGCCAAATATTCCGCATTCCTGTTATTCCTTCCAAAGTGAATCACCTCACACTTCTCTACATTAAACTCCATTTGCCACCTCTCAGCCCAGCTCTGCAGCTTATCTATGTCCCTCTGTAACCTGCTACTTCCTTCCACACTGTCGACAACACCACCGACTTTAGTGTCGTCTGCAAATTTACTCACCCAACCTCTAGGTCATTGATAAAAATGACAAACAGCAACAGCCCCAGAACAGATCCTTGTGGTACGCCACTTGTAACTGAACTCCATTCTGAACATTTCCCATCAACCACCACCCTCTGTCTTCTTTCAGCGAGCCAATTTCTGATCCACATCTCTAAATCACCCTCAATCCCCAGCCTCCGTATTTTCTGCAATAGCCTACCGTGGGGAACCTTATCAAACGCTTTGCTGAAATCCATATACACCACATCAACTGCTCTACCCTCGTCTACCTGTTCAGTCACCTTCTCAAAGAACTCGATAAGGGTTGTGAGGCATGACCTACCCTTCACAAAGCCATGCTGACTATCCCTGATCATATTATTCCTATCTAGATGATTATAAATCTTGTCTCTTATAATCCCCTCCAAGACTTTACCCACTACAGACGTGAGGCTCACCGGTCTATAGTTGCCGGGGTTGTCTCTGCTCCCCTTTTTGAACAAAGGGACCACATTTGCTATCCTCCAGTCCTCTGGCACTATTCCTGTATCCAATGATGACATAAAAATCAAAGCCAATGGTCCAGCAATCTCTTCCCTGGCCTCCCAGAGAATCCTAGGATAAATCCCATCAGGTCCCGGGGACTTATCTATTTTCAGCCTGTCCAGAATTGCCAACACCTCTTCCCTACGTACCTCAATGCCATCTAATCTATTTACCTGGAGCTCAGCATTCTCCTCCACAACATTATCTTTTTCCTGAGTGAATACTGACGAAAAATATTCATTTAGTATCTCGCCTATCTCTTCAGACTCTACACACAACTTCCCATCCCTGTCCTTGACTGGTCCTACTCTGTCCCTAGTCATTCGCTTATTCCTGACATACCTATAGAAAGCTTTTGGGTTTTCCTTGATCCTTCCTGCCAAATACTTCTCATGTCCCCTCCTTGCTCGTCTTAGCTCTCTCTTTAGATCCTTCCTCGCTACCTTGTAACTATCCATCGCCCCAACTGAAACTTCACACCTCATCTTCACATAGGCCTCCTTCTTCCTCTTAACAAGAGATTCCACTTCTTTGGTAAACCACGGTTCCCTCGCTCGGCACCTTCCTCCCTGCCTGACCGGTACATACTTATCAACAACACGCAGTAGCTAATCCTTGAACAAGCTCCACTTATCCAGTGTGTCCAAAACTTGCAGCCTACTTCTCCACCTTATCCCCCCCCAAGTCACGTCTAATGGCATCATAATTTCCCTTCCCCCAGCTATAACTCTTGCCCTGCGGTGTATACTTATCCCTTTCCATCCTTAATGTAAACGTCACCGAATTGTGGTCACTGTCCCCAAAGTGCTCACCTACCTCCAAATCCAACACCTGGCCTGGTTCATTACCCAAAACCAAATCCAATGTGGCCTCGCCTCTTGTTGGCCTGTCAACAAACTGTGTCAGGAAACCCTCCTGCACACACTGTACAAAAAACGACCCATCTAATGTACTCGAACTATATCTTTTCCAGTCAATATTTGGAAAGTTAAAGTCTCCCATAATAACTACCCTATTACTTTCGCTCTTATCCAGGATCATCCTCGCCATCCTTTCCTCTACATCCCTAGAACTATTTGGAGGCCTATAGAAAACTCCCAACAGGGTGACCTCTCCTTTCCTGTTTCTAACCTCAGCCCATACTACCTCGGAAGATGAGTCCCCCATCTAGCATCCTCTCCACCACCGTAATACTGCTCTTGACTAGCAGCGCCACACCTCCCCCTCTTTTGCCTCCTTCTCGGAGCTTACTAAAACACCTAAACCCCGGAACCTGCAACATCCATTCCTGTCCCTGCTCTATCCATGTCTCCGAAATGGCCACAACATCGAAGTCCCAGGTACCAACCCATGCTGCCAGTTCCCCTACCTTATTTCGTATACTCCTGGCATTGAAGTAGACACACTTCCTCTCCACCAGAATTTATTGGTGAGGGTCTTCCCAGAAGTCCGCGGGTCGACTTCCTGTTCCCACCTTAAACACTAGAATTTTAAAAAAAATTTATTTAAAGGAGAAACTTACCTCCCAGAAATCACTTCCGCACTGCCCCCGCTGAAATGGACTAGCCTGCTCCGCTCCTGCTGAAATCGACTTGGCCTGCAAGGTAAGTAAGTTGTTAATCTGTACTCACCTCACCACAGACAGCGACCTTTTAAATGGTCCCCTCTGCCTCGCAGCCCCCGCGCTTTTTCAAAATTCCCGCGCTGATTCTAAGGTCCCAGCTCTCACTCCCGAACTCAACAGCTGATCTGCAAGGTAAGTAAGTTAATCTGTAATTATCCTGGGACTCTGGATTACTGGTCTGGCTATTGTTTCCCGAGCTGTGTTTTGTGAGAGATGAAGTCAATATAGCCAATAAGTGAGCTGTTTTCGAGTTTCCTTGACGTCCTGTACTTTCCCACTAACTTACAGACAAAACAGCAGCAACTGTACTGTGTATAAACGTGTGTTATTGTAACTACTTCCAGAGATGCTTTGGTTCGCTGAAGCATTCCCTGCATGTTTGTAATAAAGATTCCCAAACTTTAACCAACTCTGGACTCCGAGTGACATTTGTCCCACAACAGTCTGGTGTCAGGAACAGGATCCACTGACGGCTCTGATTAAAGGAAAGTCCCCGTGGACAGCAGATACCGGGGTGAGTATTGTTTGTTTTATACCACCCGTGTATAGTTCAGTCTGACTGACCACTGGGGATTCCTCAGAACCTCGGAACTGTTTCTGGTCTGTTTCTTTGACATCCATTCAATGTAATTTCAATAACTGGAACATTTCAGGCAGGGAATTGTCGGTTTTACACCAAGGATATGTTAGGGGGCGATGCAGAAGTCCCCGTGACCGAGAGGGTTTTGTAGCTGCTGAAAAATGAGGGGATAAAGCCGTAAGGGAGGTGAAACAGCAAGATTTGGCAGTTGGACAGAGTTTGGCGTGTGTTCAGAGGTCCCAGATAGGGGTCAGCCAGCATCATCACATCAATGGATCTGCACAGAAAAGGTCCAACCGGATGGCGTTTATAAGGCCCAAGGTGCGGTTAATGGCGCAGGGATTTGAAGAAGCTTTGGGAGATAAAGAGGTCAGAGTGGACTCACCCACAGTGGGAAAGGTCATTCTGAAATTTCTTTGGCCCTTTCGTGACATTTTCCCGAACTTTCAGTCAAGAAACATAAAAGCTGCATTTGCGCTGGGGGATCACCTCCAGAGGGCAGTGTTTCTGCACCTCCTACGGTGCCAGATGTAGATGGAAGACTTTGGAAGTTCAATAAGTTTGTCTTATGTTTTGAACGATGTTTTGTTCAATGTATGGCACTTCTCAGTTAGATCAGTTTTGTTCAAGTCTGGTTGTCTCTACCTGAAGGCAGAAGCTGCCGTGCTTTATTGGTACCATGGCAGGAAACTCTCGGGCATCTTTATGATGCATGTTGATGACTGCCTATGTGGTGGTACTAGTGAGTTCCAAAACAATGTTACTGACAGGATCAGAACAACATTTAAGGTTGGAGTCAGACTTCTGGGACCTTTAAATAAATTGGATTGGAAATCGGGCAGTGTGGGTCTGACGTGACTTTACATCAACAATCTCACGGAGACAGTACGAACCCTGTCACAGTCAATGGGGCCGGGGCCTCACAGAAAGATGAAGATGTTTCCAAAGCTGGGACTGAGCTGCTGCAAAGTTGAATTGACGAATGGGGCACACAGGCAAGGCCGGATACAAGTTTTGATGTCTTCGAGCTGAGTTCTGTAATGAACCATCCAGAACTCGAGGATATTTAACGGGCAAACAAAACATTAAAAAATACAAGATGGAGAAATGTGTGCTGAAATTTCCATCTTTGGGTGAGCTGCAAGATTTAAAATGGATTTTTTTAGTGATGCCTCACTCGGATGAGCCTGGCTCAGTGTCTGTACACTGAGTGATGTTTAAAAATCTCTTTCAGCAGAAGAACAGACAAATATTTCTCATTCTAAATTCAAAGGTCGATGATATTCAGCTCCCATGAATCGAGTGACTCTGTCACATCTTGATGTGATGTTTGGAGTGAAATTTCATTCTGTAACTCCTCCCCTTCTAATAACCTGTAAAAGGAGTTTACAAAAGCCATCACTGTTGGTGCAGGTTACCCAAACAGAATGTGAAATTTGACCCTATTGTAAGATCCGGGTTTGGCTTCAATCTCAATTGTAACACTCAAATCAATTACACGTCAGACTGTGTTGTGAAAGTTACCTGCAGCTCCTGACTAGTTACAGACCATTCCGGGTACAAGAATGTTGTTGCAGAATTTATTAAGTTAATTGTAATAAGTACAAAATCATAATAATTAACAGGCAGTGGATCAGTCCGTTCACTCTGGATCACCAGCTCTCAGCTTCCAGGTGACTATGGAGCTGTCTCTTGTTCTGTTGACTGAAGTCTATCCTCTTACTTCATGTTGTGTTGTGCACCAAGCTCCAGAGAATTGTAGCTCATTAACCCTTTCTAGTACCTACCTCGACGCATGGTCGGTAGTATCCTGTGTTCAGTTTTGGTCTCCTTACTTGAGAAAGGACGTACTGGCACTGGAGGGTGTGCAGAGGAGATTCACTCGATTAATCCCAGAGCTGAAGGGGTTGGATTACGAGGAGAGGTTGAGTAGATTGGGACTGTACTCGTTGGAATTTAGAAGGATGAGGGGGGAATCTTATAGAAACATATAAAATTATGAAGGGAATAGATAGGATAGATGCGGGTAGGTTGTTTCCACTGACGGGTGAAAACAGAACTAGGGGGCATAGCCTCAAAATAAGGGGAAGTAGATTTAGGACTGAGTTTAGGAGGAACTTCTTCACCCAAAGGGTTGTGAATCTATGGAATTCCTTGCCCAGTGAAGCAGTAGAGGCTCCTTCAGTAAATGTTTTTAAGGTAAAGATAGATAGTTTTTTTGAAGAATAAAGGGATTAAGGGTTATGGTGTTCGGGCCGGAAAGTGGAGCTGAGTCCACAAAAGATCAGCCAAGAACCGCGGGAGAATCGTCATCTTAACAGTCTGCACCCTCCCCGCCAATGACAGTGGGAGCGCATCCCACCTCCGGACCTCCTCCCTCACTCGTTCCATCAGTTGGGACAGGTTGAGCTTGTGCAACCTGTCCCAGTCCCGTGCCATCTGAATCCGCAAATATCGGAAACTCTCCCCCAGCAGCCTGAACGGCAACCCCTTCAGCCTACTCTCCTGCCCCCTCGCCTGAATTACAAACAACTCGCTCTTAGCCATGTTCAATTTGTATTCGAAGAACCGGCTAAATTCCCTCAGAGTTGCCATAATACCGTCCATCCCCACCATTGGGTCTGATACATATAACAGCAGATCATTCGCATATAACAAGACTCTCTATGTTCCACTCCCCCCGCCCCCCCCCCCCCCGGACTAGCCCTTTCCAGACCCTAGAAGATCTCAGTGCAATTCTACGGTGCAATCTCAGTGCAATCTCTATGGCCAGCACAAACAGTAGTGGGGAGAGAAGGTAGCCCTGTCTTGTCCCACGGTGCAGTCTAAAGTAGTCCGATGTTGTCCTGTTCGCCTCTGGGGCCTGATACAATAGCCTAACCCAGTCGATGAACCCCGCCCTGAACCCGAACCATCCTAGTACCTCCCACTGAAAATGCCACTCGACCCGGTCAACAGCCTTTTCAGCATCCATGGCTACCACTATCTCTACCTCCCTACTCTCCAGGGGCATCATAATCACGTTGAGCAGCCTTCTTATGTTGGCCACCAGCTGCCTCCCCTTTACAAACTCGCTTTGGTCCTCCACAGTTACATCCGGTACACAGTCCTCAACTCTGGTCACCAAAATGTTGGCCAGTGGCTTGGCGTCTACGTTAATCAAAGAGATCGGCCTGTATGACCCACAGGCCTCCGTGTCCTTATCCCATTTCAGAATGAGCGAGATGGTGGCCTGCGACATCGTCGGGGGTAAACTCCCTCTGTCTGTTGCCTTGTTAAAGACCCTGACCAGCACCGGCCCCACTATCCCAGCAAATTTTTGTAAAACTCCACCGGATACCCGCCCGGCCCCGGGGCTTTACCCAACTGCATGACCTTCTAGCCCCCAATACCTCTTTGATCCTGACCAGGGCCCCCAGTCCGTCCACCAACGTCTCCCCACTCTTGGAAAGGTCAGTCCGTCCAGGAATCGCCTCATTCCCCCGGGTGGTTCCGAAGTGTACAGGTTCCTACAAAAGTCCCTAAAGACCTTGTTCAGCCCTGCTGGAACCCCCACTAGATTACCTTCCCCATCCACTACCCTCCCTATTTCCCTAGCCGCTTCCCTCTTCCTCAGTTGCTGTGCAAGCATTCTACTGGCCTTCTCCCCATGCTCATAAATCACCGTTACCTTTCTAAGCTGCTCTACAGCCTTGCTTGTAGTCAGCACCCCAAATTCGGCCGGCAGCCTCTGTCGTTTCCTGAGTAACTCTGGCCTCGGGGATTTCGCGTAACTCCTGTCCGTCCGTAGAATTTCCTTAATGAGTCGGTCCGACTCTGCCCTATCTGTCCTGTCCCTGTACGCCCGGGTTGAAATCAGCTCCCCTCTCACCAGTGCCTTCAGTGCCTCCCAGAGCACCGCTGCCGAGACTTCTCCAGTATTGTTCACCTGCAGGTAATTCTGCATGCATTTCCTCAGCTTTTCACACACCACCTCATCTGCAAATAGTCCAACTTCCAGTCTCCATGGTGGGTGCTGAAAGCTGTCCTTACAAAACTGCTGGTCTACCCAGTGCGGAGCATGGTCCGATCTGGCAATTGCCGAATATGCTGCCCCCACCATTCCGGCCAGCAGGTCCCTACTCACAACAAAGTAGTCAATTCGGGAGTACACCTTGTGGACGTGGGAGTAGTACGAGAACTCCCTCGCCGTCGGCCGGCTAAATCTCCACGTATCTGCTCCCCCCATTTCCTTTGAGCTTCTTTAGGTATATTCAGCTACTGTGACCTCCAATGGACTGAATACTTTCAGTTAGAAGTTTTCTTGTCATCACGCTGGAGATTTGCACCGAGATCGGGGAGGTATTTCTGTCTGTGAGAGCAATAAATTCTGGCCCGATACCACCCAGATTTGAGCTTGCATCAGCATCTCTCTCACTTGCAGCCAATCACTGACCGTTTCTTCCTGCCTCTGTATTTGTTCCTGACCTGATGCACTTGTGACTTTTTCAGCTCTGATGTGAAACAACAAATGTCACTGAACTGATTCTGGCACAGCTCTTTCCTGTGAAACTGCGATTCAGCTTCATTGAACATTTTGCTGGACAACAATAATTCATCAATCGAACCCGGGCAGCAACGGTGAAAGCGCCGAATCCTAACCACTAGACCACCAGGGAAACTGACGATAAAAATTATAACCCGGGTTGACAGTATATCACTCACCTTTTATTTTGATTTCCGAGTTTTCATTAGAAGTATAAAAAATGACATGTTTAAAATGAACACAAGTGACATCTTCAGCCAATCACAACACCGATTGTTGTTCGCTGTAACATGAAATCGACAGTGAGGTGAAATAGTCCCAAAAGCTGCTCATGTGTAACTTCCAATTTCCTAAACCCACCAACCTTATCACTGTGGCCCCTGTGAAACTGACAACTCGTCATCCGGCGTACATTCATTCGTAATTTCAAATAACTCATTTTACTTTTTGAAAACATAGTTAATCCTTTTCGCAATTAAGTTTTGATCAAAATTAGAATAGTTTCCAATTTTTGATGTTCTTATCAGTAAATAGAAATAACTCATTTCAATTGTTAAAAACATTTTTTGTCGCAATTACGTTTTGATCAAAATTTGAAGTTTCCAGTTTATGTTGATCTTTTTCTGAAGTGAAACTATCACGTTTGCTGAACATAAACAAACTCCCCTGTTTCAGACAGGGCAGGAACATTAAAACTTACTCATCTGTAAGTATGAGGCAAAGCTTCCTCGTTCCGATTTGTTGTTAAACATTAACACAACACGTCATCTCACAGCCTTGTTACATTTCCACTTCCACAAGTTTGGAATGTGTTTCTCTCTTCCCCGGCTCCACAGTGGGTGAGAGAGGGACAAGCAGCAGGATTTTACCCTAATTCTCCATTCACCCGCTGCCAGCAGAACGCGGGGACTGCAGCTTCAATCAGCGGCTAACTGCCCATCCCGGGGACACTGTAACCAGGAGCAAAGCTCCCAATACACCGAGCACAGGCTCAGGCAGGTAGATTATACCCCGCTCACTTAACCACTGAGCAGCATTTACACAATCCCTCAGTGAGTATCATTTCCTTTGAGCTTCTTCTGCTGTATTCAGCTCCTGTGACCTCAATGGACTGAATAATTTGAGTTCGAAGTTTTCTTGTCATCACGCCCGAGATTCGGACCCTGATCGGGGCCCGGGGGTGGGGATTTTTGTGTCTGTGTGAGCATCAAAATCTGGCCCAATACCACTCAAATTTTCGGTTGCTTCATAATCTCTCTCACTTTGCAGCCAATCACTGACCGTTTCTTCCTGCCCCTGTCTTTGTTCTCCACCTGCTGCACTTGTGACTTTTTCAGCTCTGATGTGAAACGACAAATGTCACTGAACTGATTCTGGCACAGCTCTTTTCTGTGAAACTGCGATTCAGCTTCGTTGAACGGTTTGCTGGACAACAATAATTCATCATTCCCTGACCGGGAATCGAACCCGGGCCACGGCGGTGAAAGCGCCGAATCCTAACCACTAGACCACCAGGGAAACTAACGATAAAAATTGTAACCCGGGTTGACAGTATATCACTCACCTTTTATTTTGATTTCCGAGTTTTCATTAGAAGTATAAAAAATGACATGTTTAAAATGAACACAAGTGACATCTTCAGCCAATCACAACACCGATTGTTGTTCGCTGAAACATGAAATCGACAGTGAGGTGAAATAGTCCCAAAAGCTGCTCACGTGTAACTTCCAATTTCCTAAACCCACCAACCTCATCACTGTGGCCCCTGTGAAACTGACAACTCGTCATCCGGCGGACATTCATTCGTCATTTCAAATAACTCATTTTACTTTTTGAAAACATAGTTAATCCTTTTCGCAATTAAGTTTTGATCAAAATTAGAATAGTTTCCAATTTTTGATGTTCTTATTCTGAACTGAAACTATCACACGTTTGCGGAACAAACACAA
Organism: Scyliorhinus torazame; assembly: GCF_047496885.1. Classification (NCBI taxonomy): domain Eukaryota; kingdom Metazoa; phylum Chordata; class Chondrichthyes; order Carcharhiniformes; family Scyliorhinidae; genus Scyliorhinus; species Scyliorhinus torazame. The sequence continues at coordinate 160,378,069 of NC_092711.1, read as the reverse complement.
ACTCTCCTGTTTCACACTGGGCAGGAATATTAAAAAGTACTCATCTGTAACTATGAGGAAAGCTTCCTGGTTCCGATATGTTGTTAAACATTAACACAACACGTCATCTCACAGCCCTGTGACATTTACACTTCCACAAGTTTTGAATGAGATTATTTTTTGCCTGGCTCCACAGTGGGTGAGAGAGGGACAAGCAGCAGAATTTTACCCCAACTCTCCATTCACCCACAGCCAGCAGAACGCGGGGACTGCAGCTTCAATCAGCGGGTTACTGCCCATCCCGTGGACACTCCAACCAGGAGCAAAGCTCCCAATACACCGAGCACAGGCTCAGAAACATGCAGGTAGATTATACCCCGCTCACTTAACCTCCGAGCAGCATTTACACAATCCCTCAGTGAGTGGAACATCCTTTGAGCTTCTTTAGGTGTATTCAGATCCTGTGACATCAATGGACTGAATAATTTCAGTTAGAAGTTTTCTTGTCATCACGTTGGAGATATTTCTGTCTGTGAGAGCAATAACATCTGGCCCAATACCACGCAGATTTGCGCTTGCGTCAACATCTCTCTCACTTGCATTGCAGCCAATCACTGACCGTTTCTTCCTGCCTCTGTATTTGTTCTCGACCTGATGCACTTGAGACTTTTTCAGCTCTGATGTGAAACGACAAATATCACTTAACTGATCCTGGCAGAGCTCTTTTCTGTGAAACTGCGAATCAGCTTCGTTGAACGGTTTGGTGGACAACAATAATTCATCATTCCCTGACCGGGAATTGAACCCGGGCCGCGGCGGTGAGAGCGCCGAATCCTAACCACTAGACCACCAGGGAAACTGACAAACAGAGTTTTAACCCGTCTGACAGTATAGCATTCGCCTTTCATTCTTATTTCCCAGTTTTTATTAGAAATATACAAAATTACATATTTAGAATGAACAGAAGTGACATCTTTAGCTAATCACAACAGCAATTGTTGTTCGCTGGAACATGAAATCGACAGTGAGGTGAAATAGCCCAACAAGCTGCTCATGTGTAACTTCCAATTTCCAAAACCCACCAACTTGATCACTGTGGCTCCTGTGAAAGTTACAACGCAACATCCGGCAGACATTCATCAGTAAATAGGAATAACTCATTTCAATTGTTAAAAACATTTTTTGTCACAATTACGTTTTGATCAAAATTTGAAGTTTCCAGTTTATGTTGATCTTTTTCTGAAGTGAAACTATCACGTTTGCTGAACATAAACAAACTCCCCTGTTTCAGACAGGGCAGGAACATTAAAACTTACTCATCTGTAAGTATGAGGCAAAGCTTCCTCGTTCCGATTTGTTGTTAAACATTAACACAACACGTCATCTCACAGCCTTGTGACATTTACACTTTTACAAGTTTGGAATGTCTTCCCCGGCTCCATAGTGGGTGAGAGAGGGACAAGCAGCAGGATTTTACCCTAATTCTCCATTCACCTGCTGCCAGCAGAACGCGGGGACTGCAGCTTCAATCAGCGGCTAACTGCCCATCCCGGGGACACTGTAACCAGGAGCAAAGCTCCCAATACACCGAGCACAGGCTCAGAAACATGCAGGTAGATTATACCCCGCTCACTTAACCTCCGAGCAGCATTTACACAATCCCTCAGTGAGTATCATTTCCTTTGAGCTTCTTCTGCTGTATTCAGCTCCTGTGACCTCAATGGACTGAATAATTTGAGTTCGAAGTTTTCTTGTCATCACGCCCGAGATTCGGACCCTGATCGGGGGGGGGGGGGATTTTTGTGTCTGTGTGAGCATCAAAACTGGCCCAATACCACTCAAATTTTGCCTTGCTTCATAATCTCTCTCACTTTGCAGCCAATCACTGTCCGTTTCTTCCTGCCACTGTCTTTGTTCTCCACCTGCTGCACTTGTGACTTTTTCAGCTCTGATGTGAAACGACAAATGTCACTGAACTGATTCTGGCACAGCTCTTTTCTGTGAAACTGCGATTCAGCTTCGTTGAACGGTTTGCTGGACAACAATAATTCATCATTCCCTGACCGGGAATCGAACCCGGGCCACGGCGGTGAAAGCGCCGAATCCTAACCACTAGACCACCAGGGAAACTGACGATAAAAATTATAACCCGGGTTGACAGTATATCACTCACCTTTTATTTTGATTTCCGAGTTTTCATTAGAAGTATAAAAAATGACATGTTTAAAATGAACACAAGTGACATCTTCAGCCAATCACAACACCGATTGTTGTTCGCTGTAACATGAAATCGACAGTGAGGTGAAATAGTCCCAAAAGCTGCTCATGTGTAACTTCCAATTTCCTAAACCCACCAACCTTATCACTGTGGCCCCTGTGAAACTGACAACTCGTCATCCGGCGTACATTCATTCGTAATTTCAAATAACTCATTTTACTTTTTGAAAACATAGTTAATCCTTTTCGCAATTAAGTTTTGATCAAAATTAGAATAGTTTCCAATTTTTGATGTTCTTATCAGTAAATAGAAATAACTCATTTCAATTGTTAAAAACATTTTTTGTCGCAATTACGTTTTGATCAAAATTTGAAGTTTCCAGTTTATGTTGATCTTTTTCTGAAGTGAAACTATCACGTTTGCTGAACATAAACAAACTCCCCTGTTTCAGACAGGGCACGAACATTAAAACTTACTCATCTGTAAGTATGAGGCAAAGCTTCCTCGTTCCGATTTGTTGTTAAACATTAACACAACACGTCATCTCACAGCCTTGTTACATTTACACTTTTACAAGTTTGGAATGTGTTTCTCTCTTCCCCGGCTCCACAGTGGGTGAGAGAGGGACAAGCAGCAGGATTTTACCCTAATTCTCCATTCACCCGCTGCCAGCAGAACGCGGGGACTGCAGCTTCAATCAGCGGCTAACTGCCCATCCCGGGGACACTGTAACCAGGAGCAAAGCTCCCAATACACCGAGCACAGGCTCAGAAACATGCAGGTAGATTATACCCCGCTCACTTAACCTCCGAGCAGCATGTACACAATCCCTCAGTGAGTATCATTTCCTTTGAGCTTCTTCTGTTGTATTCAGCTCCTGTGACCTCAATGGACTGAATAATTTGAGTTCGAAGTTTTCTTGTCATCACGCCCGAGATTCGGACCCTGATCGCAGGGGGGGGGGGGGGGGGGGGCGCGATTATTGTGTCTGTGTGAGCATCAAAATCTGGCCCAATACCACTCAAATTTTTGCTTGCTTCATAATCCCTCTCACTTTGCAGCCAATCACTGTCCGTTTCTTCCTGCCCCTGTCTTTGTTCTCCACCTGCTGCACTTGTGACTTTTTCAGCTCTGATGTGAAACAACAAATGTCACTGAACTGATTCTGGCAGAGCTCTTTTCTGTGAAACTGCGATTCAGCTTTGTTGAACGGTTTGCTGGGCAACAATAATTCATCATTCCCTGACCGGGAATCGAACCCGGGCCACGGCGGTGAAAGCACCGAATCCTAACCACTAGACCACCAGGGAAACTAACGATAAACGTTGTAACCTGGGTTGACAGTATATCACTTTTTTTTTGATTTCTGAGTTTTCATTAGAAGTATACAAAATTACATGTTTAAAATGAACACAAGTGACATCTTCAGCCAATCACAACACCGATTGTTGTTTGCTGAAACATGAAATCGACAGTGAGGTGAAATAGTCCCAAAAGCTGCTCATGTGTAACTTCCAATTTCCTAAACCCACATACCTTATCACTGTGGCTCCTGTGAAACTGACAACACGTCATCCGGCGGACATTCATTCGTCATTTCAAATAACTCATTTTACTTTTTGAAAACATAGTTAATCCTTTTCGCAATTAAGTTTTGATCAAAATTAGAATAGTTTCCAATTTTTGATGTTCTTATTCTGAACTGGAACTATCACACGTTTGCGGAACAAACACAAACTCTCCTGTTTCACACTGGGCAGGAATATTAAAAAGTACTCATCTGTAACTATTAGGAAAGCTTCCTGGTTCCGATATGTTGTTAAACATTAACACAACACGTCATCTCACAGCCCTGTGACATTTACACTTCCACAAGTTTTGAATGAGATTATTTCTTGCCTGGCTCCACAGTGGGTGAGAGAGGGACAAGCAGCAGGATTTTACCCGAACGCGGGGACTGCAGCTTCAATCAGCGGGTTACTGCCCATCCCGGGGACACTCCAACCAGGAGCAAAGCTCCCAATACACCGAGCACAGGCTCAGAAACATGCAGGTAGATTATACCCCGCTCACTGAACCTCCGAGCAGCATTTACACAATCCCTCAGTCAGTGGAACATCCTTTGAGCTTCTTTAGGTGTATTCAGATCCTGTGACCTCAATGGACTGAATAATTTCAATTAGAAGTTTTCTTGTCATCACGTTGGAGATTTGCACCGAGATCGGGGAGATATTTCTCTCTGTGAGAGCAATAACATCTGGCCCAATACCACGCAGATTTGCGCTTGCGTCAACATCTCTCTCACTTGCATTGCAGCCAATCACTGACCGTTTCTTCCTGCCTCTGTATTTGTTCTCGACCTTGTGACTTTTTCAGCTCTGATATGAAACGACAAATGTCACTGAACTGATTCTGGCAGAGCTCTTTCCTGTGAAACTGCGATTCAGCTTCGTTGAATGGTTTTGGCGGACAACAATAAAGCATCATTCCCTCACCGGGAATTGAACCCGGGCCGCGGCGGTGAGAGCGCCGAATAATAACCACTAGACTACCAGGGAAACTGACAAACAGGGTTTTAACCCGTCTGACAGTATATCATTCGCCTTTCATTCTTATTTCCCAGGTTTAATTAGAAATATACAAAATTACATATTTAGAATGAACAGAAGTGACATCTTTAGCTAATCACAACAGCAATTGTTGTTCGCTGGAACATGAAATCGACAGTGAGGTGAAATAGCCCAACAAGCTGCTCATGTGTAACTTCCAATTTCCAAAACCCACCAACTTGATCACTGTGGCTCCTGTGAAACTTACAACGCAACATCCGGCAGACATTCACCAGTAAATAGAAATAACTCATTTCAGTTGTTAAAAACATTTTTTGTCGCAATTAAGTTTTGATCAAAATTTGAAGTTTCCAGTTTATGTTGATCTTTTTCTGAAGTGAAACTATCACGTTTGCTGAACATACACAAACTCCACTGTTTCAGACAGGGCAGGAACATTAAAACTTACTCATCTGTAATTATGAGGTAAAGCTTCCTCGTTTCGATTTGTTGTTAAACATTAACACAACACGTCATCTCACAGCCTTGTGACATTTACACTTTTGGAATGTGTTTCTCTCTTCCCCGGCTCCACAGTGGGTGAGAGAGGGACAAGCAGCAGGATTTTACCCGAATTCTCCATTCACCCGCTGCCAGCAGAACGCGGGGACTGCAGCTTCAACCAGCGGCTAACTGCCCATCCCGGGGGCATTGTCACCAGGAGCAAAGCTCCCAATACACCGAGCACAGGCTCAGAAACATGCAGGTAGATTATACCCCGCTCACTTCACCTCCGAGCAGCATTGACACAATCCCTCAGTCAGTGGAACATCCTTTGAGCTTCTTTAGGTGTATTCAGATCCTGTGACCTCAATGGACTGAATAATTTCAGTGAGAAGTTTTCTTGTCGTCACGTTGGAGATTTGCACCGAGATCGGGGAGATATTTCTGTCTGTGAGAGCAATAACATCTGGCCCAATACCACGCAGATTTGCGATGCGTCAACATCTCTCTCACTTGCATTGCAGCCAATCACTGACCGTTTCTTCCTGCCTCTGTATTTGTTCTCTGATGCACTTGTGACTTTTTAAGCTCTGATGTGAAACGACAAATATCACTGAACTGATTCTGGCACAGCTCTTTTCTGTGAAACTGCGATTGAGCTTCGTTGAACGGTTTGGTGGACAACAATAAAGCATCATTCCCTGACCGGGAATTGAACCCGGGCCGCGGCGGTGAGAGCGCCGAATCCTAACCACTAGACCACCAGGGAAACTGACAACCAGGGTTTTAACCCGTCTGACAGTATATCGTTCGCCTTTCATTCTTATTTCCCAGGTTTAATTAGAAATATACAAAATTACATATTTAGAATGAACAGAAGTGACATCTTTAGCTAATCACAACAGCAATTGTTGTTCGCTGGAACATGAAATTGACAGTGAGGTGAAATAGCCCAACAAGCTGCTCATGTGTAACTTCCAATTTCCAAAACCCACCAACTTGATCACTGTGGCTCCTGTGAAACTTACAACGCAACATCCGGCAGACATTCTTCAGTAAATAGAAATAACTCATTTCAATTGTTAAAAACATTTTTTGTCGCAATTAAGTTTTGATCAAAATTTGAAGTTTCCAGTTTATGTTGATCTTTTTCTGAAGTGAAACTATCACGTTTGCTGAACATACACAAACTCCACTGTTTCAGACAGGGCAGGAACATTAAAACTTACTCATCTGTAATTATGAGGCAAAGCTTCCTCGTTCCGATTTGTTGTTAAACATTAACACAACACGTCATCTCACAGCCTTGTGACATTTACACTTTTGGAATGTGTTTCTCTCTTCCCCGGCTCCACAGTGGGTGAGAGAGGGACAAGCAGCAGGATTTTACCCTAATTCTCCATTCACCCGCTGCCAGCAGAACGCGGGGACTGCAGCTTCAATCAGCGGCTAACTGCCCATCCCGGGGACACTGTAACCAGGAGCAAAGCTCCCAATACACCGAGCACAGGCTCAGAAACATGCAGGTAGATTATACCCCGCTCACTTCACCTCCGAGCAGCATTTACACAATCCCTCAGTCAGTGGAACATCCTTTGAGCTTCTTTAGGTGTATTCAGATCCTGTGACCTCAATGGACTGAATAATTTGTGTTCGAAGTTTTCTTGTCATCACGCCCGAGATTCGGACCCTGATCGTGTGTGTGTGTGGGGGGTGGGGGGGGGGGGGGGATTATTGTGTCTGTGTGAGCATCAAAATCTGGCCCAATACCACTCAAATTTTCGCTTGCTTCATAATCTATCTCACTTTGCAGCCAATCACTGACCGTTTCTTCCTGCCTCTGTACTTGTTCTCCACCTGCTGCACTTGTGACTTTTTCAGCTCTGATGTGAAACAACAAATGTCACTGAACTGATTCTGGCATTGTGAAACTGCGATTCAGCTTCATTGAACATTTTGCTGGGCAACAATAACTCATCATTCCCTGACCGGGAATCGAACCCGGGCCGCGGCGGTGAAAGCGCCGAATCCTAACCACTAGACCACCAGGGAAACTGACAAACAAGGTTTTAATCCGCCTGACAGTATAGCATTCGTCTTTCATTCTTATTTCCCAGTTTTAATTAGAAATATACAGAATTACATATCTAGAGTGAACAGAAGTGACATCTTTAGCTAATCACAACAGCAATTGTTGTTCGCTGGAACATGAAATCGACAGTGAGGTGAAATAGCCCAACAAGCTGCTCATGTGTAACTTCCAATTTCCAAAATCCACCAACTTGATCACTGTGGCTCCTGTGAAACTTACAACGCAACATCCGGCAGACATTCATCAGTAAATAGAAATAACTCATTTCAATTGTTAAAAACATTTTTTGTCGCAATTAAGTTTTGATCAAAATTTGAAGTTTCCAGTTTATGTTGATCTTTTTCTGAAGTGAAACTATCACGTTTGCTGAACATAAACAAACTCCCCTGTTTCAGACTGGGCATAAACAATACAACTTACTCATCTGTAATTATGAGGTAAAGCTTCCTCGTTCCGATTTGTTGTTAAACATTAACAAAACACGTCATCTCACAGCCTTGTGACATTTACACTTTTACAAGTTTGGAATGTGTTTCTCTCTTCCCCGGCTTCACAGTGGGTGAGAGAGGGACAAGCAGCAGGATTTTACCCGAATTCTCCATTCACCCGCTGCCAGCAGAACGCGGGGACTGCAGCTTCAATCAGCGGCTAACTGCCCATCCCGGGGACACTGTAACCAGGAGCAAAGCTCCCAATACACCGAGCACAGGCTCAGAAACATGCAGGTAGATTATACCCCGCTACTTAACCTCCGAGCAGCATTTACACAATCCCTCAGTGAGTATCATTTCCTTTGAGCTTCTTCTGTTGTATTCAGCTCCTGTGACCTCAATGGACTGAATAATTTGAGTTCGAAGTTTTCTTGTCATCACGCCCGAGATTCGGCCCCTGATCGTGTGTGTGTGTGGGGGGTGGGGGGGGGGGGGGGATTATTGTGTCTGTGTGAGCATCAAAATCTGGCCCAATACCACTCAAATTTTCGCTTGCTTCATAATCTCTCTCACCTTGCAGCCAATCACTGTCCGTTTCTTCCTGCCCCTGTCTTTGTTCTCCACCTGCTGCACTTGTGACTTTTTCAGCTCTGATGTGAAACAACAAATGTCACTGAACTGATTCTGGCAGAGCTCTTTTCTGTGAAACTGCGATTCAGTTTCATTGAACATTCTGCTGGACAACAATAATTAATCATTCCCTGACCGGGAATCGAATCCGGGCCGCGGCGGTGAAAGCGCCGAATCCTAACCACTAGACCACCAGGGAAACGAACGATAAAAGTTGTAACCCGGGTTGACAGTATATCACTCACCTTTTATTTTGATTTCCGAGTTTTCATTAGAAGTATACAAAATTACATGTTTAAAATGAACACAAGTGACATCTTCAGCCAATCACAACACCGATTGTTGTTCGCTGGAACATGAAATCGACAGTGAGGTGAAATAGTCCCAAAAGCTGCTCATGTGTAACTTCCAATTTCCTAAACCCACCAACCTTATCACTGTGGCTGCTGTGAAACTTATCCGGCGGACATTCATTAGTAATTCCAAATAACTCATTTCAATTTTTCAAAACATTGACAGTTAATCCTTTCCGCAATTAAGTTTTGATCAATATTAGAATTTTTGTTGATCTTTTTCTGACGTGAAACTCACGTTTGCTTAACATACACAAACTCCCCTGTTTCATACTGAGCATAAGCAAGAAACTTACTCATCTGTAACTATGAGGCAAAGCTTCCACGTTCCGATTTGTTGTTAAACATTAACAAACGTCATCTCACAGCCTTGTGACATTTATACTTCCACAAGTTTTGAATGAGATTCTTTCTTCCCCGGCTCCACAGTGGGTGAGAGGGACAAGCAGCAGGATTTTACCCAAACTCTCCATTCACCCGCTGCCAGCAGAACGCGGGGACTGCAGCTTCAATTAGCGGGTTACTGCCCATCCCGTGGACACTCCAACCAGGAGCAAACCTCCCAATACACCGAGCACAGGCTCAGAAACATGCAGGTAGATTATACCCCGCTCACTTAACCTCCGCGCAGCATTTGCATAATCCCTAAATGACTTATGCTTCTTTCGTTGTATTCAGCTCCTGAGACCTCAATGCACTGAATAATTTGAGTGAGAAATTTTCCTGATGCCACACCCGAGATTTGCACCCAAATCTGGGAGATACTTGTGTCTGGTGAGCAATAACATCTGGCCCATTACCACCCACATTTTGGCTGACGTCAACATCTCTCCGTCTCTTCCAGCATCTGTACTTGTTCTCGACCTGCTGCACTTGGACTTTTTAAGCTCTGATGTGAAACAACAAATCTCACTTAACTGATTCTGGCAGAGCTCTTTTCTGTGAAACTGCGATTCAGCTTCATTGAACGGTTTGCTGGACAACAATAAAGCATCATTCCCTGACCGGGAATCGAACCCAGCTCCGCGTCAACATCTCCCTCATTTTGCTGAATTCCAGTCGATTTGTCAAGCATGATTTTCCCTTTCATAAATCCATGCTGACTGTCGTCTTTTAAAATTTTTCCTCCTTCAAGACTGTGAAAAAAACAACTTTACACCTTGGTTTCGATAAAACTAACTTCGTCTTTATTGACCAAAGTCTGCATGCAGATGGCTACAGGTTAGAGAGAGAGAGAGCTGTTAAGGTAAACCTGCTCATTCTTTCTCAAGCTCGCAAAGACATGGAGAAAACGTTCAATATTTATACAAAAGCTGTATCATTTTACAAAAACAGAACTTGTTCAAAAATGTCAATACAGTCATAACTTCTGATCAACCATGTTGTCATAGAAAGACCCTGACTCGGCTTATTTGCAGTATTTTGTCTTTAGAGGATTTAAGACATGGTCCTATTTTGTTTTTCACCTCTGCCCTCATGATGCCTTGACGCAGATGGACCTAGGTCATGAGGAGGTTGTGTTATTGGGACATTCCTGGATCGTGGCTTTGTTATCAGGTTTTACTAAGGTCAGGCACTATTTTCCCTCTTCTGGCCTTGTATGATACGATTATGTGGATTCTTAGCTTTGTCTAGTTTGTCAGGGTCTGAACTTGGCACTTAGCTGACACAGCTGTCTTACACTTCGTTATAGGCCATAAAATTCTCAGCCATTGTCATCCAGGGTACCTGGGAATTATGCGTCCATGAGCTATTTGATGTTTTATTCCACACCCTGGACCAATCAAGAACAAACATACCCTTGTTGGAGGGTTTGGTATCGGTCCCTGCCATTCGGTTGTAAGATTACACCTACTCTGCCCCATTGATGGTCCTTCTCCTGATTTACTAAAACATCGGGATCCTTGCGCAGTGCTCGATGGGATGGTAAGGGCAGGGGGATTCGAAACATGGGGATATCCAGGTTGATACCAGGCTAAAAATCTAGTCATCCCATAGCCAGCCAATCTCCAAATTTTCATATCTCCACCGAACCCCTGTGTTCGGTTTTGACGCAGTACCCACTCAACTGTTTCTGCTAAGTGGAATGGGAGTGATTGGAGAGGTAGCCCCTCCTTGGAATGGATGGGGATACGGGTACTAACCCAACAGTTACTTACATTCAATCTGTCAGCATAAATATATGACATATATAGAAAGCTATTAGCACGCAGCTCTTGGTCAGTTTGTTCGCCTACTGTCGAATGGCCATTAAGACCAATTAGCCCAAATAGTCCAAATGTGATAATGAAGATCCTCATTCTGCATCCTCGTTGGGGCTGAAACCAATCTTCTTACAATCCGATAGGTGTACCCAACTCGAACGTCCTTCGAGTTTAACGGCAGTCGGTGTAGTCAGCAATACTTGAAAAGGGCCGCTCCAGCGTTGCCCTAACTTCTCTCTGTCCCAATTCTTTATCAGCACGTAGTCTCCTGGTTTGACTACTGGATATCGAGGGATCTTTGTTCCGGCTGCTGCTGGGAGATGGGCCTGTTTTACCTGCGAGTGGAGAAACTTTAAAGAAAATGTTAATTGCTTCAAATAACTCAGCATTTTATCTCCCATAACGTGGAGGTCTACTCCCTCTAGGGGTTCTTCATGGGCATACCAGGGAGTCCTCATTGGCCGACCGTAGACTATCTCTGCAGCTGACAGTCCGGACCGCGAATGTGGAGTAACCCTCATGTGAAACAGTGCCAAAGGCAATATCTTTAACCAATTTAATCCAGTTTCTTCGGTCAATTTAGATAATTTTTCTTTTAAGGTCCCATTTGCTCTCTCTACAATTCCTGCTGCCTGTGGATGATACGCGCAGTGCAGTTGTTGTTTAATTTTGAGTGCTTCGCATAATTCAGAATTGATTCGAGCCACAAAATGTGTTCCATTGTCTGAGCTCAGCATTCTGGGAATCCCAAATCGGGGAATAATTTCTGTCAATAGTAATTTTACCACCGTATGTGCAGTACAGTTGGTGGTGGGGAAGGCTTCAATCCATTTACTAAATACATCAATGATCACTAAACAATATTTATAGCATTGTACTTTAGGTAATTCAATAAAATCCAGCTGTATGCAGGCAAAAGGGGCATCTGGCAAGGGGGTTGTTCCGGGAGGGCATTTAATGCCTTTACCCTTATTATTTTTCATGCAAATAAGACATCGATCCAGACGCATTTGTGCTGCTGTATTCAGATCTGGGTGCCACCAAGTTTTCAAAAGTAGCTGTACCATTCCCTCCTTGCCAAGATGTGTACAAGAATGCAAATAATCAATAAGTATCGGCAATAACGAATCTGGAACACAAACTTGACCTACTGGGGTAAGCCAGAGGTTTTGTGTCAACGAGTGCGAACACCCCATTGACTTCCATAGTGTGCGCTTAGAATCAGAGGCGTCCCTCTGTAACCTTTGAATTTCAGCTAACTCTGGCATGCCCTTTTCTGCTAGAATAGGTAGCTGATTTAAAGCCTGTGTACCCACTGCGGGAACAATCATAGGGGCTGATGCAGACGCTGCCTTAGCGGCTGAATCAGCACGGGCGTTTCCTAATTGCACAGGAGTGTCCCCGGAAGTGTGCGCAGCACATTTAATGATAGTCAGTTGACGAGGAAGTTGAATAGCAACGAGGAGATTTTTAACCCAAAGAGCATTTAGAATGGGAGAACCTGCAGAGGTAAGGAATCCACGTTGCTGCCAGAGGCGGCCAAAATCGTGGGTGACACCAAAAGCGTACCTAGAGTCTGTGCACACATTCGCACTTTGGTCTTTGGCCAGAACACAAGCTCTAGTAAGGGAGAATAGCTCAGCTTTCTGTGCCGAGACTGGAATCTGGAAAGCAGCTGCTTCCAGAATGTCAGTGTCTGTAACAATGGCATACCCCGATTGCGGGACACCCATTTGGGAAATAGAAGAACTGCCATCAACATAAAAAGTGAGATCAGGATTATCAAGAGGGTGGTCAGTTAAATCGGGACGAGGTGCGGTAAGGAAGTGATTCCTAAGCAAACAATCATGTGGTGGATCAACAAGTACATCAGGGGGATGGTCGAGGAATGCTGCGGGATTTAAAGTGGAACAGTAATGGAAAGACAGGTATGGGTTCTGTAATAGTGAGACCTCATATCGGCTCAAGTGGGCCTGTGTCAGATGTTGGGTCTGCTGAGATGTAAGGAGAGCCACAACAGAGTGTGAGGTATACACATGCACGGGCTGATGAAGGGTTAAATTAGAGGCTGCCTGAGCTAACACATGTACAGCAGTGAGAATTTGAGTGCAGGGGGGCAAACCACAAGCTACTGGATCCAATTTAGTAGAATAATAGGCAACCGGACGGTGTTGGTCACCATGTTCCTGTGTCAAGACACCCGTGGCACATAGGTCAAGAATATTAACATACAACTGGAAGGGCCCGTCATAAAGAGGTCGTCCTAGAGCCGGGGCAGAAGCCAGCGCGTTCTTGAGAGTAACAAAAGATTGCTGTGCTAAATCGGGTAGTTCAAACTTAAGGGGTGAATTCTGGGAGGAATAAGGAGTAAGCTCCTTAGTATGAGCAGTAACATTCGGAATCCATTGTCTGCAAAAGTTCACTAAACCTAAAAAGGCTCTCATCTGCTTTGGCGAGGTAGGAAGTGCGGTTTGCAAAATGGGAGTAATACGATCCTGCGTAAGGGAACGTTCAGTCGCGCTGATCAGAACGCCCAGAAATTTAACCTGCCTCTGTCCTTTGTGTACTTTATTAGGTGGTATTACATATCCCCAGGAATGGAGACGGGTGAGCAGATAAATGGAGTCGCGTTCGTTAGAAGCAAAGTCAGGGCTAGCAAGGAGTAAGTCATCGACATACTGTATAATAGTAGATCCCCCCGGGGGTGTCAAAGTAGCTAATTGGGAGTGCAGTGCCTGTGAGAAGAGTGTCGGTGAATGAATGAAACCTTGCGGTAGCCTAGTCCAAGTGTACTGGTGCCCTTTGAATGTGAAGGCAAACAAATACTGGGATTCAGCGGCAAGGGGTATCGCAAAAAAGGCGTGTTGTAAGTCCACAAGGGTAAAGACAGCTGCCTCAGGCGGGATATTACTGAGGGTTGTAGCCGGGTTAGTGACCAGGGGATGCAAGGGTTCAACGATTTGATTGATACAGCGGAGGTCCTGGACCAAACGCCATTCAGACGGCCGCCCAACCTTATGAACCGGAAGAATAGGAGTGTTACAGGGCGATTGGCACGGAACCAAAATTCCCTGTTGAAGGAAGGACTGTATCATGCTGGAGATTCCTTCCTCAGCGTCAGGGCGAATAGGGTACTGAGAAATGGAGGGCAGGGGCACACCGGACTTAACCTTAATGAGAACTGGAGGCACATTAGTAAGACCCACTTCGTGATTGGACGCAGCCCATAAGTCTGCAGGAATCTCTGGGGACGGGGAACGGTTGGTCCGATGGTGGTTCAATGTACCATCAACACAAAAGGGCTGTGAAAAATACTGTAACGTGCCTTCAGGGAAGGTCTGTCATCCAGTATAAAAAGGGTCACATTTTCCTTGGAGGGTAGCAACCAGAAAGCCCAGTGACCTGGCACTGTAGCCTGCATTGACAGTGAGGGTAACGTGAGGTGCCACTAGTCCAGACTGTTTCCAGAATACGAGGGGCACTTCAACAAGAAATGCAGAGCCCTCTTTTCCCTCAGCATGAGCAATGAAAGTAACCGCCACCGTGGACCCAAGGAAGTCCTGGTATACGGTCTCCAAATCGGGCGAGCACCCCGTGTGGTCATAGCAAAGGGTCACGTGTGGATGAGGAACATGCAAGGGAGGCGAAAAATTGGAGGGATCAAAATCAACGGACCACCATTCGGGAGTGAAAAAAAGGGGTAAATTTCGAGGCTGGACTTGTGGAGCCGTGGAGATCGTGACGCCGTCATCAAGGCAAACAAACTCAACTTGTAAGGGACATAACAGATCACGGCCAGCAAGATTAACACCGAGGGTACGCGTGACAGTGAAGGGAATACAACATTGACGGTCATTAAATTGAACCAGAAGGGGTTTCGTGAGTTGGTATATAGACCCCTCACCCATAAAACCAGAAAGTTCCACATAATCGTCTGAGAGAGGAAAACAATATTGTTTAACTAACGTCAAATTCAACGTAGAAGCAGTTGCCCCTGTATCAATGAGGAAGGGGACGGGAATACCCTCAATGTGAATTGTAGCTGTGGGTTCCTCAGAGTGGTCGCCAGAGAGAACCGTGAAATTGGAGCGGGCCAGTCAATAGGGGTGGGAGTCAGTGAAGGGAGCATACCGCCGTGGAGGGGGTGCCCTGTCTCTGCGTGGAGCAAGGCAATCCCTAGCGTAGTGACCCGTCCGTCTGCAATTAAAGCAATTGACACTGTCTCGGGTTGGAGGACAAGGCCGTGGAGGGCCATGGTGACGTTCATATGGTGGGGGGTTCTTGCGAGGGGGTCGCTGGACAAACTCCGACTTTATTTTGGGTGTAGGAGGGTCCCTTCTGAAAGCTTCTCTGTCACAGCCATTGCTCCAGTAATAAGAGATAGCACGTCGCATGTGGGATTTGGAGCTATCGGACCAATCCATATTATTAGTTTTAATACTGGTCGCTATGCAGTCAGGCACGACCTGCATAAGCAGCGCATTGAACTGGGGAGATTTCAAGCCCGCATTAAAAGTCTCATCACCAGAATAAAGAGTGTAAATTCCACAAAAGCGGTCAAAAAATTCAGGACCCTCCTCCTTAGGAGTGGGTGTACAATCAAGAATTTTGGAGATATCTACAGGTTTACGGAGAGCACGCTTAAGTGCTGGGAACATTAAAGTGAGTTGCGCCTCATCTGATGGATTGTTGGTCTTAAACGCATCCCATGTGGTCCCATGATCCCCTAATTCCCGTTTCCATTTCTCACCTAAATCTGGGGGAAGGGACGAAAATATAAGGGAATACTGATCCCTAGGGGTAGCACCATACACGGTCGCAGTTCTCCTCAGATATTCAGTAAAGCCCTCTGGGTCCGTCTTATGTGACGGACAGTGAGCCATGATCAAACAGAGTTCCTGAGGTTTAAAAGCCTGCCATGTCTCAATAAATTGGTTGTCATCATCAGTCGCTCGAGGGTTAACGAGATGTCGGATTGGAAAATTTGCAGGGGGAGGCGGTGGTGGAAAAGGCTCCTCTACCGGTGCTGTGCGGATAGTTAATTCTTGGAAAGCCTGACTAACAGAGGTGACGGGCTGATCGAGGAAGGGGGTTGGTGCTTTTGAGCGAGTGTGTGTTGCTACGGGAGAAATAGCAGCAGGGAGATTATCGGCAGCAAGGTTGTTACAAGGGGGAGGGGGAGAACGGGGCTGCCGCACCGTGGAGGTGGGAAGAGGCGGATATAGGGGCATCGTGGGGTTTAATTCCTCCTCCTCCTCCTCCTCTGTATCAACCGAATAGGGAAACAACGGCATTCCAGAGGGAGTGGGAGGATCCTCCTGCTTATCACCCGATGCAGTATTATCCACCCCTTGTTTCTTAGGATCTTTCCTGTCCCATAGTCCACATTCGAATTTCAACGTTTCCCAGTCTTTGGTTTCTCCGTCTATATAATCAGCAATCCCTCTCCTACGGGCATTGTCCCTCCAACTCATTAATAAGGACAGTTTGTGTCATCTGTCTGATTCTTTTTGCCATTTGGTGATTAATTTCTTCCATTTGGCTCCGGCATTCCGAGACCAAATGGCTGTCTCTGCAGCGGTGCAGTTTTCTAAATTCCAGGTACTACCTAGTGGCCAAACTTCAGTTCCGAATTTCTTATTTAAAGCTGAAGACAAGAGACGTAAATTGCGCTCCTGATCAGGGAACGTAGTGCACATAAAAAGCAAGGGAGAATTGTCCTCCGTTTTGTCCAGGCTCTGGCCCATGACTTTTAAGGAGTGGAAAAAAAATTAAAAGAGAAAAAAAATGGGGAAAAACTGCCTTGCAAATTTAAAAGTCAAAAATCAAAATCTGGTCCCTGACCCTAGCCAAGCCTCTGTATCCCTGTCCTGGGGGGGAAAAACAAGAGCAGGGGGTCCCTGACCTTAGGCTACGAACGACAACCGGGTCCCAGACCCTAAGAACTTTACTCACAGTCAAATTTAGATTCGAACACCGTCACCTGTCAGCGTTCTCCGTCAGGAACGAGGGGTCACAGCACCGATCCGAGAGAGAGAGAGAGAGACCAAGGTTAAAGCTTACCTTGTTGCGCCGTCCGTCTCCGCTCTCCGGGTCGCTGCTCGATCACTTGTTAGGTCCCCCACGGAAGTCACGCAGGGTATTGGTGAGGGCTCGCAGCGCCAATGTTGAATTGGAAATCTTTCCTACTTCGAGACTGTGGAGAAAACAACTTTACAACTCTGTTTTCTTAAAAATAACTTAGTCTTTATTGACCAAAGTCTGCATGCAGTATGGCTACAGTTTGAAGTGAGAGAGCAGTTAAGGCAAAACTGCTGATTCTTCCTCAAGCTCGCAAAGACATGGAGAAAACGTTCAATATTTATACAAAAGCAGTATCATTTTACAAAAACAGACCTTGTTCAAAAATGTAATCAGTAGTAAGGAATCAATACAGTCATAACTTCTGAACAAACATGTTGTCATGGAAAGACCCTGACTTGGCTTATTCGCAGTATTTTGTCTTTAGAGGGTTTAAGACGTGGTCCTATTTTGCTTTCACCTCTGCACTCATGATGCCTTGACGCAGATGGTCCTCGGTCATGAGGAGGTTGTGTTATTAGGACATTCCTAGATCGTGACTTTGTTATCAGGTTTTACTAAGGTCAGGCACTATTTTCCCTCTTCTGGCCTTGTATGATACGATTATGTGGATTCTTAGCTTTGTCTAGTTTGTCAGGGTCTGATCTTGGTAATAGCTGACACAGCTTTCTTATACATGGTTACATAAGTTGGCTATTTTTCCCATCATGCTATTGCTGAGTTTGTACACTTTCACACTACTGCTCAGACATTAGCATGTGTGAGCTCTTGTTTCCACTGAATAAAATCTAACCGCTGTCACCAATAAGGGTTATCACTGTGAATCATTCCCGAATTTGGGAAAGGTGGATAAAGGCTGTATTGACTCCCGGAAGCCCATTGTCTAACATCGCTGTGTCAAAAATATAATCTCATCTGTCCCTCAGGCTCCTTTACCAATTATCTTGGAGGGACTCACTTTCTGTTAAAAGAGTCTGTCAGGGACGGCATGGTAATGCAGTGGTTAGCACTGCTGCCTCATGGCGCTGAGGACCCGGATTCGATCTCAGCCCCAGGTCACTGTCTGTGTGGAGTTTGCACATTCTCCCCGTGTCTGCATGGGTCTCACCCCCACAACCCAAAGATGTGCAGGGTAGGTGGATTGGCTCTGCTAAATTGCCCCTTAATTGGATAAAACATAATTCGGTACTCTAAATTTATTTTAAAAAAGAGCCTGTCAACCCCTCTCACCCACTTTCCCGAAAGTGCATCAATCTAATCATGAAAAGTCTCAAAAATCAACATTTTTATAACAAATGTTAATTAATGAAACAAACAAGGTGAGAAAGACAAAATGACTTGAGGATCAAAGGCAACCAGAGTAAAGGATGTTCACAATGTTCAGGATCCAAATTGTTTCTCTTTGGTTCCTCTGTACCATGACTCCCTGCTTTGGACATGAGAACTGAACCCTGTGGGTCACGATACCAAAGCCCCCCCCCCCCCCCCCCCCCCCCCCCCCGCCACACACACACACACACATTGTCCCATACCTTGTGCCCTGATTGGTAGAGCCCTATTTCCAGTCCATCCTCCAGCACCTTCCTGTCTCTCTACTGGTGAGGTGCCCATGGTAATGTGATAGGAGGATGTATTCGATCTATAATCAATAGGGAGTGTGTGAGGAACAGTGATTTATAGTTTGAGAGGGAAAAGTATGTTCTCTGATGACTAGAATTGTCAGTTCTGGATTTCTACCCTTTACTGACAGCTATGTCCTTTGTAATCACCTTTCCCAGGCGATGAGCAGAGAGGTTTTGCAGACAGGAAACACAAACCAAACATCCCTATTCTGAGCTGTGTCATAGAGGAATCATGGAATTTACAGTGCAGAAGGAGGCCATTTGGCCCATCGAGTCTACACCGGCTCTTGGAAAGAGCACCCTACTTAAGCCCTCCACCCTCCACCCTACCCCCCGTAACCCCAGCTAATCTTTTTTGGACACTAAGGGCAATTTATCATGACCAATCCACCTAACCTGCACATCTTTGGACTGTGGGAGGAAACCGGAGTACCCGGTGGAAACCCACGCAGACACGGGGAGAAAGTGCAGACTCCTCACAGAGAGTGACCCAAGCCGGGAATTGAACCTGGGACCCTGGAGCTGAGAAGCAACTGTGCTAACCACTGTGCTACCGTCCTTTTAGATTGGACACTATACTGGTCAGTAACAAAAATAAGTAATGAAATTGAGTTCAGACTGCGATCTGCATGAACTGACACCACTTTGTTGACAGATTAACAGAGTAATCACTATACTTGAATCAATGTTATTCACTTTTGGAATTGAATGAATTAAGGGTCAGGTTAACTATATCACCCCCAGTATCAGATAGGTCTGTTTTTTACAGAACAGGGATAACCCAGTGTCCAATATTAGAGGACTCTGTGGCTGTTGGATGCCTGGTTTCACTGTACAGCTGACAAGCCCACAGTCTTACAGGTTAAAGTCCAACAGGTTTGTTTCAAATCACTAGCTTTTGGAGCACAGCTCCTTCCTCAGGTGAATGAAGAGGTGGGTTCCAGAAACATATACATAGAGAAAGTCAATGATACAAGACAATACTTTTGAATGCGAGTCTTTGCAGGTAATTAAGTATTTACAGGTCCAGACGGAGTGACTGGAGAGAGGGATAATCACAGGTTAAAGAGGTGCAAATTGTCTCAAGCCAGAATTTTGCAAGCCCAGGCCAGATGGTTGGGGGGGGGGGCTGAATGTAATGTGACATGAATCCAAGGTCCCGGTCAAGGCCGTACCCATGTGTGGAACTTGGCTATAAGTTTCTGCTTGGCGATTCTGCATTGTCGCGCGTCCTGAAGGCTGCCTTGGAGAGGCTACTCCTACTTAATAATAATAATAATAATCTTTATTTTTGTCACAAGTAGGCTTACATTAACACCGCAATGGGGCAGCACGGTGGCGCACTGGTTAGCACTGTCGCCTCATGGCGCCGAGGTACCAGGTTCGATCCCGGATCTGGGTCACTGTCCATGCGGAGTTTGCACATTCTCCCTGTTTTTGCGTGGGTTTCGCCCCCACAACCCAAAGATGTGCAGCCTAGGTTTGGCCACGTGGATTGGCCACGCTAAATTGCCCCTGAATTGGAAAAAATGAATTGCGTACTTTAAATTAAAAAAAACACACGGCAATGAAGTTACTGTGAAACTCCCCGTGTCGCCACATTCTGGCGCCTGTTAGGGTACACAGAAGGAGAATTCAGAATGTTCAATTCACCTAACAGCACGTCTTTCAGGCATTCTAGAACGAGAGGTAATAGTCTTAGGATAAGATGGGCAGCATGGCAGCACAGTGGTGAGCACAGTTGCTTCACATCTCCAGGGCCCCAGGTTCGGTTCCGGCTTGGGTCACTGGCTGTGTTGAGTCTGCATGTTCTCCCCGTGTCTTTATAGGTTTTGTACGGGTGCCCTGGTTTCCTCCCACAGTCCAAAGATGTGCAGGTTATATGGATTGGCCATGATAAAAGGTAGATTGGCCATGATAAATTGCCCTTAGTATCCAAAAAGGTTAGGTGGGTTTACTGGGTTACGGGGATGGGGTGGAGGCATGGGCTGGGGTGGGGTGCTCTTTCCACGGGTTGGTGCAGACTCGATGGGCTGAATGCCCTCCGCCTGCACTGTAAATTCTATGATTCCACCGGGTGCTTCGGTTTCCTCCCACAAGCCCCGAAAGACGGGCTGTTAGATAATTTGGACATTCTGAATTCTCCCTGTGTGCCCGAACAGGAGCCAAAATGTGGAGCGTTGGGGCTTTTCAGAGTAACTTCATTGCAGTGTTAATGTAAGCCTACTTGTGACAAAGAAGATTATTTTTAAAAAGAGGTAGCAAATTCTAAAGAGTTGAGGAGAAACTGCTTCTCCCAAAGGGCTGTGAATCTGTGGAATTCACTACCCCAGAGTGCGGTGGAGCTGGGACAGTGAGTAAATTTAGGGAGGAGTTAGACAGATTTTTAATCGGGTTGAAGGGTTATACTCGATGGGCCAAATGGCCTCATTCTGCTCCTATATCTTATGAAAGGCATTGATTTGCTCCCAGATGTTGCCCAGAGGAGGAAGTTTTAGTCTGAAACTCATTGTCCAACCTCCACATTGTGACATCACAAAGGAGCTCATCCTCTAAATCAGCCAATAGGAATAAATCCGCTCTGCGGTGACGTCACTTGCCAGCGCGCAGACGCGGGAGCCCCGCCCCATCCATTGTTCCCCATCCCCCACTTATCCTCGAGACAAGGTTCCCAGGCAACCGGCTGACAGTTCCGGCCGTCGGTGGTCTCCCCATCCCCTGACCCGGGACTGCGCATGTCTGAGGGAAGGGGAATCTGCGCATGTGCAGGCGAGATCACTTCCGCTGACCTTCCTGCTGAGGAGTTGACCAATAGGAAGATTGGAGGACCGGAAGGACTCTGCTCTTCCACCAATCAGAGCTCCCCCATTGTCTCAATGCGGAAGCTGGACATGGAGGTTTCTGCCGAGCAAAACTGTTGTTCCCCCAATTCTGAATGAGCTTGAGCTGCACACAGACTCCTGTCTCCAACATCTGTGAGTAAAACACTTTCTTTTCTCCCTCTTTCCATTTATTGTCTCATTCTGACCTTCAACTGGTGACTTGCAGCAACGAAAGGGAAAGAAAATTAACCCAGGGAGGGTACAGACTCTGGAAAGGTTGGCCCATGTCTCTCTCTGTCTGAAAGACATTGACAGCCTTTGCACCCTCAACTTGACACATTTATTTGTCTGTCTAAAAAGATGGTCTCTTTCCTAATGTTCACATTTAAAGGGCTAGTTTCCCCAGGAGATGGCTGACATGAAAGGGAACAGTAAACAGAACAAATCAAACCCAACCAATTACTTCCCTGTTGGAATACTCTCCACCATCAGCAAAGTAATGAAAGGACTCATTAACAGCGCTATCAAGTGTTACTTACTCAGCAAAACTTGCTCGTGGACGCTCAGTTTGGGTCCAACCAAGGTCACTCAGCACCTGACCTCATTACAGCCTTGGTTCAAACATGGACAAAAGAGCTGAATGCCAGAGTTGAGGTGAGAGTGACTGCCCTTGGTATCAAGGCAGCGTTTGACCGACTGTGGCATCAAGGAGCCCCCGCTAAACTGCAGTCAATGGGAATCGGGGAAAACTTTCCGCTGGTTGGAGTCATACCTGGCACAAGGGAAGATGGTTGTGGTGGTTGGAGGTCAATCATCTCAGCTCCAGGAGTTCCTCAGGGTGCAGTCCTTGGCCCAACCATCTTTTGCTGCTTCATCAATGAATCTATTTCATGATAAGGTGAGAAGTGGGGATGTTTGTGGATGACTGCACAATGTTCAGCACCATTCGTGACTCCTCAGATAATGAAGCAGTCCATGTCCAAATGCATCATGACCTGGACAGTATCCAGATGTGGGCTGATTAGTGGAAGTTACATTTGTGCTACACAAGTGTCAGGCAATGACCATCTCCCACAAAGGAGGATCTAACCACCGCCCCTTGACATTTAGTGGCATTAGTATCGCTGAATCCTCCACAACCAACATCCTGAGGGATACTATTGATCAGAAACTGAACTGGACTAGCCATATTAATATGGTGGCCACCAGGGCAGGCCAAAGATTACAGTGAGTAACGCACCTCCTGACCCCCAAAGCCTGTCCACCATATACAAGGCACAAGTCTGGCGTGTATTAGGATAATTACCACTTGCCTGGTTGAGTGTAGCTCCAACAACACTCAAGATGCTGCTCTACACCATCCAGAACAAAGCAGCCTGCTTGACTGCTCCCCGTTCCACGAATATTCAAACCCTCCACCACCGAAGAACAGTGGCACCCGTGTATACCATCTACAATGTGCAATGCAGTAACTCACCAAGGTTCCTCAGACAACACCTTCCAAACCCACAACCACTACTATCGAGAAGGACAAGAGCAGCAGATACCTGGGTACCCCACCACCTGGAGGTTCACCTCCAAGTCACTCACCAGACGGACGTGGAAATATATTGCCCTTCCTTCATTGTTGCTGCGACGACATCCTGGAACTCCTTCCCTGAAGCACAGGGGATGTACCTACAACTCAAGGACTGCAGCAGTTCAAGAAGGCAACTCATCACCACCTTCTGAAGGGCAACTAGGGATGGGCAATAAATGCTGGCTGAACCGCGACTCTCACGTCTCATAAATGAATTTTTAACATTTTATATCAGACAGAGATCTATCTCGTGTTATATGGAATATATTAGATCTATTATTGATGGTTCTGTGATAAAATACATGTATTATTATTTCTAGTTTTGTAAATAGTACTGTACCTACATTATATATTTCCAGTCATACAGTCATTGCAGCACTGACAGAATCCATTTGGGAACTCAAGTCAATGCTGACTCTCTGTACAGCAATCCAGTCAGTGCCATTCCCCCTCAATATCCCTGTTGAAAAATGAAATGAAATGAAAATCGCTTATTGTCACAAGTAGGCTTCAAATGAAGTTACTGTGAAAAGCCCCTAGTCGCCACATTCCGGCGCCTGTTCGGGGAGGCTGTTACAGGAATTGAACCGTGCTGCTGGCCTGTCTTGGTCTGCTTTCAAAGCCAGCGATTTAGCCCTGTGCTAAACAGCCCCTAAATGAAATGAAAATCGCTTATTGTCACAAGTAGGCTTCAAATGAAGTTACTGTGAAAAGTCCCTAGTCACCACATTCCGGCGCCTGTTCGGGGAGGCTGTTACGGGAATTGAACCGTGCTGCTGGACTGCTTTCAAAGCCAGCGATTTAGCCCTGTGCTAAACAGCCCCTGCTGTTCCCCTGCAAGTTTATTTTCTTCATATTTTATTTTGAATTATTGATCATCTCGACTTCCACAACCTTTGTGGGCAGTGGGTTCCTGCTCCATGACCACTCCATGACTAAATAAAATTCTTCCTCCGAATCATCCCATCTCTAATCAGTAAATATACTTAGATGGAGAGTCTCTACTCTTGTACGGGTTGTAATGAGTTTAGATTTGTTGATCAGCATCAATCAGCACCTTCAAAAGAATTGGGAGTGGAAGGAAGTGAATCCAGTCCGTACATTACACACATTTATCGTCCAATAACAGAGACACATATCTGTCTGGCAGCCTCTGTGTCCAGGACAGGAAGCAGTGAGCTTGGATCTGTCAATCAGCCTGATTCAGTGCCCTCAGGAGAATTGGGAGGGTGAATATTAGATACAGCAGAGTGAGAATGGAGGGAGAGTGTGGGATTGAGATTTAGAGCATTTCAGGGAAAGAGAGAGGAAAGAATGTTCGCTGGAAATTAGAATTGTCTGTTCTGAGTTTCTATCCTGTACTAACAATGATTACTATTATAAAATCTGTTTGCAGGAAGTTCGAACGAGAGGAATTTGAGGCCGATATCTCAAACTAAATATCACGTCAAGAACTGACTGAGTCACTCAATTCTTGGGAACCGAATATCATCGACCTTTGAATCTAGAAGGAGAAATGTTTGTTTATTCTGTCTGCTTCAAGAGATTTTAAACATCCGTGTGTCTGGAAAAGCACTGAGACACACCCACCCGTGTGAGACTGTTACAGAGCACTGACTGTGGAAAGAGCTTTAACCACTGACACAGCCTGAAAAAATACTACACCATTCACAGCAGGGAGAGACTGTATAGGTGTTCTGTGTGTGGACGAGGCTTCAACAGATCGTCCAACGCGGTGAGACGCAAGAGCACCCGGACCATGGAGAAACCATGGAAATGTGAGGATTGTGGGAAGGGGTTCAAAGGCGTGTACGGGCTGGAAAGGCATCAACGCAGTCACACTGGAGAGAGGCCGTTCACCTGCTCTATGTGTGGGAAGGGATTCATAGCCCCGCACGAGCTGGAAAGGCATCAACGCAGTCACACTGGAGAGAGGCCTTTCCCCTGCTCTCAGTGTGAAAAGGGATTCACTGACATTGGCAACTTGCGGAGACACGAACGAGTTCACACCGGGGAAAGCGCGTTCACCTCTCCGACTGGGAAAAGATTCACTCGGTCATCACTGGCTGAGCCACATTGTCACTCACACCAATGAGAGACCCTTTAAATGCTCTGACTGTAGGAGTGGGTTTAAAAGCTCTCAGGTACTGATGGAACACCAGTGCATTCACACTGAGGAGAGACTGTTCAGCTGCTCTCACTGCACAAAGAGATTTCAAACATCATCCACATTGCGGAGATACCAGCGAGTTCACACTTGATTCACCTGCTCTGATTGTGGTAGGAGATTGTGTGATTCATCTGCCCTGTTGACACACCAGCGAGTCCACACTGGAAAGAGGCCATTCACCTGCTGTAACTGTGGGCAGGGAGTCATCCAACATGCTCAGACATCAAAGGGTTCACAAGTGATGACGGTTAGATACTGCTGTTATTCCTGCTGTTAATCACATCCAGGACTGAACCTGGAGTGGGTGGAGGGATTTGTCTTCTCATCAACTCCTGGTGCTAGGACGTGGCGACCCTGACGAACTACTGCTCCCCGGCCTGGAATACCCGACTGTGAACTGCCGTCCATACTACCTTCTATGGAGTTCACTTCTGCCATCATCACGGCGGTCTACATCCCACCCCAGGCGGAAGTGAAGAATGCGCTTGATGAATTGTAACCACTATAAATAAAAATGAAACAGAATACCCAGAGGCCTTGTTCATCGTGGCCGGGGACAACCAGGCTAACCTCAAGAGTGTATTGCCAAAATTCCACCAACACATCTCCTGTCCTGACAGGGGCCCCAACATCCTTGACCACTGCTACACAAACATCAAGGGCGCCTGATGATCCATCCCTTGACCGCACTTCGGAAAATCGGACCACAAGACAGTGCTCCTTCTCCCGGCATACAAGCAGAAACTTGAGCGGGCGAATCCGTTTAAGAAGGTCGTGCAGTGCTGGTCTGAGGTAACAGAAGAGCTCCTACTCGACTGCTTGGAGTCAGTGACTGGTCCATATTCAAGAACACAGCAGCCAACCTAAACAAGTATGCCAGCACCATCACAGACTTCATCAGTAAGTGTGTAGAAGATTGTGTGTCAAAGAAGGTAGTACGTACGTTACCCAACCAGAAAGAGTGGTTTAATCGGGAGATTCACTCCCTACTGAAGACCGGGTGTGAGGAGTTCAAGAGAAGCGATCCTGACCTATGCAAAGAAATCTAGGTACGACCTCTGCAAAGCCAACAGGGATGCCAAGAGACAATACCAGACTTTACATCTTCCTCACAACACACATTCCCACCCAGTTTTGTGTCATCTACGAACTTGGAAATATTACATTTAGTCCTCACATCCAAATCATTGTATAAACTATGAACAGCTGGGGCCCAAGTACTGATCTTTGCAGTAACCCACTCATCCCAACTGCTAAGGTGAGAATGACCCATTTATTCCTCCTCTCTGTTTTCTGCCTGTTGGCCAATCCTCAATCCATGCCAGTATATTACCTCCCATCCCATGTGTTTTCATTTTGCTGACTAACCTCCTGTGGGGTGTTTATTATAAACCTTCTGAAAATCCAAGTGTGCCACATCCACGGACTCCCCTTTATCAATTCTGTTAATAACATCCTCAAAAACTCCAAAAGGTTTGTCAAACATGATTACCTATTCCTAAATCCATGTTAAGAAGTCTTACAACACCAGGTTAAAGTCCAACAGGTTTGTTTTGAATCACTAGCTTTCGGAGCGCAGCTCCTTCATCTGGTGTTGTAAGACTTCTTACTGTGCCCACCCCAGTTCAACACTGGCATCTCCATATCATAAATCCAGGTTAATTATTATTATCCAGGTGTCCATTTATCACATCCCTTATAATAGATTCTGGTATTTTCCCAATACTGATGTCAGGCTAACAGGTCTGTAGTTCACCATTTTTTCTCTCCCTCCCTTTCTGAACAACAGGGTGACATTTGCTACCTTAAATCTGCAGGAACCATTCCAGAA
This sequence comes from Scyliorhinus torazame, assembly GCF_047496885.1. NCBI lineage: Eukaryota > Metazoa > Chordata > Chondrichthyes > Carcharhiniformes > Scyliorhinidae > Scyliorhinus > Scyliorhinus torazame. Next base: position 160,351,004 of record NC_092711.1, on the reverse strand, counting down.
TCTATAGAATTGTGGAAGATGATCACCAATGTATCTGTGATCTTGATAGCAACCTCTTTCAACACTCTGAGATGTGGAATATCAGGTCTCCCGGACTTATCAATATTCAATCCCATTAATTTCTCCAATGCAGCCTCTTAGTAATCCTTTATTCCTCATTCTCCCTCGTTCCTTGGATCTCTAATTTTGGGAGACTTCTTTGGCTAAATTTTCCATTCCTGAGACTAAGTGTTGATGCTAGGACAGGATTCGCGAGTTCTACGATAGCAAAACTGATGCCGCACCTGGTCCAATTCAACGACTGTTGAGGGGCCAGGACCGGCACAACATGGAACTCAATCCATTCCAATGAGAAACGGTGCCGGATTTGCCGGATTCACGATTGACACTCAGGAGGCTGACAAGCTGCATAAACACACTTTACTCCCCACACACCATCCCAGCCAACAAGATGGCAGTGAGGAGAGTGGCACCCCGCTTTACGGACACCGAGCTTGAGACCCTGCTGGACGCCGTGGAGGAGAGGCGGGCATCCCTGTACCACGGCCCGGGAAGGAAGCTGCCAGCTGCCACCATTCATCATACCTGGGCACAGGTGGCAGAGGCAGTAACCTCCGTGAGAAACACCATCCGGACAGGCCAACAGTGCTGTAAAAAACTGTACAACCTCCTTGGGGTGTGTAGGCAGCACTGTGCCTCTGGCACCAAACCCGTCCCATGCTGTTCCTTAGCTCCACCCAAACAGATTTCACATTTTGTATTCCTGATCTGAGATCCTCCCTTATTAATGTACTGATGCCGTCCCTTATTATCAGTGCAACACCACCTCCTTTTCCTTTTTGCCTGCATCAACAGCAAACTCAACAATCATTACCTTCAGACCCATCATCCAAGTCATTGATATAAATTGTAAAAGATTGACTCCCCAGCACTGATCCCTGTGACACACCACTCGTTACATCTTGCCAACCAAATATGACCTATTTATGCTAGTCTCGGTTTTCTGGTAGCTCGCCAATCTTTCACTGTGAAAGACAGTTCTGGAGTTAAAGGCTGCCAGATTGGGAAAAGAAAAGAACGGAACCCTCAGGAATCACTTTGGACTGATACTTTTAAGGTGTAGGTTTCCTACAAAAATAATATTTAGTTAATGTTGCTTCTAGTTTGTTTGTTCCAGTAAAAGTTATAAAACCTCAAGTCATGTCATGTGATCCTTTAATTTGTTGACTAGGGATTTGATTTTTGTTTTGAAGTTACTGATCTTTACAGAGATTCTAATCTACAAGTTCTGTCTACCTATTTAAGCCTCTGGCACCTTTCTGTCTCGTTATTGATCGTGTCAATGACAGCGAGGCAACTGAGCTGAGGGCTGAATTTAGCTGAGAAGAACGGGGCCTGTGCCCCAGTTGGGAATCTGCCATGGGTGTCACACTAATAGACAGGAAGCTGCTGGAGGACTGACTGGGAAATCAGGTGATGGGGATGATCAGGGCTGATGGTGTCTCGAACCCAGGGTTTTGTGCTCCTGTGTTCAAAGTGGGGAGTCAGAGGAACAAGCTACAGAGGAACCGAAGAGAAACATTTGGGTCCCGAATATTGTGAACATCCTTTCATGGTTACTCTTTTACTCTGGTTGTCTTTGATCCGCAAGTAATGTTCCGATATTATTTACAACCATGTTCTATTTCATGAATAAACTTGTTTCATTGAAAATATTTGATTTTTGGTGGTATTTTTCTGCTTAAATTCATTCACTTTGGGGAAAGTGGGTGAAAGAGGTTGACAGGCTCTTTAACTGAAAGTGAGTCTCTCTTAAGCTAATTGTAAAGGAGCCAGAGGGGGAGAGGAGATTTTAGTTTTTGACACAATGTTTGAAAATATGGTTCAGAGAGTCAATTGGGATTGACTAATTTATGGAGTCTTTTTCAGGAAATAACAAGGAATGTCAATATAGGGGAACCTGTTCATCTAGGTTTCCAGAAGGTATTCCCCAGGGTGCCACATCAAAGGTTATTGCACATAATAAGAGCTCAGGATGGTGGGGTGGGCGGGAGGAGCAACATATCAGCATGGTTAGAAGGTTGGTTAGCTAACAGGAAGCAGAGAGTAGGTATAAATGGGTTACGTTTGGGTTGGTAAGGTGCAACAAGTGGAATGTCACAAGGATCAGTGCTGGGCCCTCAACTATTTTACAAACTATATGAATGAGTTGGGTGATGGGATTGAATGTATGGCAGCTAAATTTGATGATGGCACAGAGCTTGGTAGGAAAGTAATTTGTGAAGTGAACTTAAGGAGTCTGCAAATGACAAATAATAATAGACAAGAAATAGGTTAAGTGAGTGGGAACAAATTGACAGACGGACCATAACTTGGGAAAATGTGAATGTGTCCACTTTGGCAGAAAGGGTTAAATAATACAGAACATTATTTAAATGGTGAGAGATTGCTGAAGCATGAGGTACAGCGAGATCTGGGCGTTTTCAGAACCCCAAAATGTATCATGGAGTTCAACCAACCTCTCCCTTTAATGGATTTCTTGCTTTTCCGAGCACACGGCTTTTTCCTTAGATGTGGGATTACAATTATGGACACGTGGGTTTTTAAACACAAAACACTGTTTATTCCATGAACTCAACTTAACATCTAAAATAAACTTTGGATCTCTTAACACCCCTTACTTCAAAGATAACTCAGAAAATATTGCAACAGTAAATAACTCCTTAAAATGTTCCTTCAAACTTCCAAGAGACTTAACACCTTGAAACAGTATCACATCAGGTTAAAGGCTTTACTTTAAATCACCCAAATGATCCAGAGATAGTCTTTCATGGTAGAGATCCAGCTCACTGCAAAACACAGACACACCCAGCTCTTTTCAAAACTTGCAGCTCACTGGAAACACACCGACACACACACGCTGCTTTTTAAACTGAAACTTAAAAACCTGCAAAGTGGTTGACCTACGCTCAGCCCCACCCACTCTGACATCACTGTTTTCTTAAAGGTACATTGCTTAAACATCCATGTCTTAAAGGTACCCTCACATGACAGTGTCCTGGTACAGGAACCATAGTAAATTAGTTTGCAGGTAGAGCAAGTGATTAGGAAGGCAAATTGAATATTGTCATTTGTTGCAAAGGGACTGGAATATAAAAGTCGGGATGTTTTGCTGCAGTTGTACAGGGCCTTGGTGAGACCATATTTAGAGCACTGTGTATAGTTTGGGTCTCCTTATTTCAAAATGAAATGCATTAGAAGCAGTTCAGAGAAAGTTGACTCCATCGGTTCCTGGAATGGGGAGGTAACCTTCTGAGGAAGGGTTGGACAGGTTGGGACTGTATCCATTGCAGTTTAGAAAAATGAGAGATGATCTTATTGAAACATGTGAAATCTTGAGTGGAACTGACAGAGAGAATGTGGAGAGGATGTTTCCCCTTGTGGCAGGGACTAGAACTACATTTAAAAAGGATTTCCCATTGAAGACGCAGATGAGGATATTTCTTTCCCCTGAGGTCTATGAGTCTGTGAATCTCTCTTCTCCAGGGAGTGGTGGAGTCAGGGTCATTGATGGACCACCAGACGGACAACCAGCCTCACTGAAGTTCTCAACATGAGAGTTTTAAATGGATGTTCAATGGCTCCTCTCTTTATCCTGAACCCTCAGGAGGAGTCCAACAGGTGAGAGAAAACTCAGAGCTCTGGCCTCACAGTTGCTTAATCAGAACGGAAATGACAACTTGCCAACAGCTCCCAGGTTGTGCAGAAAGAGGAAGATATTTGGCCACAAGCCCTCAGCTGAGAGAGATCTACTTTCGCTTTCACAGGCTGGCTGGAAGCATTTTAAATCTCCAGGCAGAGGGGTAATAGAGAGAGTCCAGACTTGCAGTGTGCTGCCTTCCAGGTGTAAATAGAAGTGAATTAAAATGGAGATTGCTTCTTCTCCTAGCCTTCCCTTCAGCGGTTTCTGAAGGGTTACACCAATCACAATGAAGAATGGGGTAAATCTGAGCTGATTGACTGCTAGTCAAGTCCATCAAAATGACATCACGGGACCCTACCACACAGCACAGAGGGGAATCCCTTTGGCCAGTTCAACTAACAGCTTGCAGCGGGGTGTTTCCAAAGTCTGTAGTTCAAACCCAGAAACTGCAATAGTGCAGCAGTGAGCAAGACAGTAAAATAAAGGGACACATAGAACAGACAAGGATTTTAAAAAGATTCCTTGCACATGGACCAATTACAAAACCTGTCATTGAACCATCTGTACCCGCCCAAGCCACGTCAAACTCTCAAACAATTGTCTTCCCCACGCTCCGTCCCCAGTACAGGGAGTCAGCATTCCCATGCCAAGCAGTGAAAACATGGTGGCCTTGACACCCAGGTGTTGTCCAGGATTCCAGGCACTCTTGTTTTCTCTGTCCTCTGGGAGCTGTTTATCTCCCTGTTCCCACACAGCATGTCGTCTGTTCTCAGCTCTGCTCGATTTCTGCTGGAGTTTGGTCCCTTTTACACCTTTCGGATCAATAAAACATTTGGTCAGTGAAGACCCAAACCACAATTTCCCATCCTGTCACCTGTCAACCATCCTGACCCAGAGCGTAATCACAACAGGAATAAAAACAGGAGAAGTGTAACAATCAAATAAAAATAAATCCACAGCCAGTCATAGAATTTAATTTAACGTTCATTAATTAGCAAGAAAACCTGAAGTAGGGGGTCCTCCAGGATTTTTACAGTCCACACCTTGAGGGGGAGGAAAACCCTCTCTGACGCCTCACTCAATTTCATTCAGTTATTTTCCCGTTCTGTTCTGGCTCCACCTGGGGTAACATCTACTCGATCTTTTCTTCTCCTGAAGGAGCACCGTGAGTTCTAGGTCACTGGCACATTAGGACAGATGCTTCAAGGGACAGATCAAGCATGGATGTAAAAGATTCTCTAGCTCTCTAATTACTCTTATCCAACTTGTGGATAGTTCTTACTCAGTATTATTTCTCCCAAGCCCTTCATTGTCCCATTATCACTTTAATTTCACTCCCACTTTGACCATGTCCAGTGTGTTTAATTCTATCCTGATTGTTTTAAAGTCAGTTTCTCTCTGGAGTGTGTCAATGTCTTGATGATGTCACAATGGTGTCTCAATCCCCTGGCCACATTAACCATTTCATCTCCTGCTGTGTCTCCAGTAGCTGTGTGTGTTTGGGACCCGGTCTTCAGTCCATTTCGTCATGAATTTAGGCTTGTTATTTTTCACATGTAAGAAATCACATCTGCACATCCACACCGGTATCCCCAAAATCATGACACATATTCTTAACTCTCAGATGCTCTGATGAAAAGATCAAAGTGAGTGTCTGTTGGTCTTACCTGCCCTGTTATGGTGGTGATATTTCGTGTAGTATCTGGGCTTTCAAATGTGGATTTCTTTAAAATAAAGTTCATGGGCCAGGGTGTAAATATATCTGGGTGGCACGGTGGTCAGCATTGCTACCTCACGACGCCGAGGACCCGGGTTCGGTCCCGGCCCCAGGTCACTGTCTGTGAGGAGTTTGCACGTTCTCCCTGTGTCTGCGTCGGTCTCACCCCCACAACCCAAAAGAAGTGCTGGGCAGGTGGATTGGCCACGCTAAATTGCCCCTTTAGTGGAAAAAAATAATTGGGTCCTCTAAATTTTTTTTAAAAGCATGTCAATATTTCCAAGAGATAGTGATCAACTTTTTCATCCCGTCTGCACATTCCAGACTTTCACTAGAACGTCGGAGGATACCAGATTGATATATTCCATTCACCCACACCCAAGGTAAACATTCCAATCATTAATTGTCCAGGACAATATTCCCAGTATCTTTCAAACAGAAATTAAACATTCCCGTTCGATCTCAGGTATTAACATATTCTGTTTGTTTGTTTATGTCAGGCTGGGATTGTTCACCTTGGAGCAAAGGAGGTCGAGGGGAGATTTTAGAGAGGTGGACAAGAATATGACAGGTTTATTTGATTTGATTTATTATTGTCACATGTATTGGTATACAGAAAAAAGGATTGTTTCTTGCATGCTATACAGACAATGCATACCGTACATGGGAAAGGAAGGAGAGATTGCAGAATATAATGTTACAGTCATAGCTCGGGTGTAGAGAAAAGATCAACTTAATACGAGCTAGGTCCATTCAAAAGTCTGATGGCAGTATGGAAGAAGCTGTTCTTGAGTCGGTTGGTACGTGACCTCAAACTTTTGTATCTTTTTCCTGACGGAAGAAGGTGGAAGAGAATATGTCCGGGGTGTGTGGGGTCCTTAATTATGCTGGCTGCCTTTCGAGACAGCGGGAATTATAGGCAGAGTCAACGGATGGGAGGCTATTTTGTGTGATGGATTGGGCTACATTCACGACCTTTTGTAGTTTCCTGCGGTCTTGGGCAGAGCAGGATCCATACCAAGTTGTGATACAATCAGAAAGAATGCTTTCTATGATGCATCTGTAAAAGTTGTTGAGAGTCATTGCTGACATGCCAAATTTCCTTATACTTCTGAGAAAGTAGAGTCGTTGGTGGACTTTCTTAACTATAGTGTCGGCATGGGGGGGACCAGGACAGGTTGTTGGTGATCTGCACACCTAAAAACCTGAAGCTCTTGACCCTTTCTACTTCGTTCCCATTGATGTAGACAGGGGCATGTTCTCCACTACGCTTCCTGAAGTCGATGACAATCTCCTTCGTTTTGTTGACATTGAGGGAGAGATTATGGTCGTCACACCAGTTCACCAGATTCTCTATCTCATTCCTGTACTCTGTCTCGTCATTGTTTGAGATCCGACCCACTATGGTGGTGTCATCAGTAAATTTGAAAATCGAGTTGGAGAGGCGGGGAATATTTTGATGCGGTGAATGGTAATGACCTGGAACTCGCTACCTGTGAGGGGAAGGTGTTGTGTGGAAATGAAGTCAATGGAAGATTTCAAACAGAAATTGGATCGGCATTTGAGGGAACTAAACTGCAGGGATGCAGGGATAGAATGGAGCACTGGGAACATATCAGCCATGACAGGTCAATGGATGGGAGGCAGGTTCGTGTGATGGACTGGGCTGCGTTCACGACTCTGCAGTTTCTTACGGTCTTGGGCCGAGCAGTTGCCATACCAAGCTGTGCTGCAGCCAGATAGGATGCTTTCGATGGTATCTCTGTAATAAAAGGTAAGATTCAATGTGGACATGTTGAATTTCCTTAGTTTCCTGAGGAAGTATAGGCGCTCATGTGCTTTCTTGGTCGTAGTATCGACGTGGGTGGACCAGGACAGATTGTTGGTGATGTGCACACCGAGGAATTTGAAGCTGTCAACCATCTCCACCTCGGCCCCATTAATGCAGACAGGGGTGTGTACGATACTTTGCTTCCTGAAGTAAATGACCAGCTGCTTAGTTTTGCTGACATTGTTGTCATTACACCATGCCACTAGGTTCTCTATCTCCCTCCTGTACGCTGACCCATTGTTGGTTGAGATCCGACCCACTACGGTCGTGTCATCAGCAAACACAGAGGTGGAGGTTGAGCCAAATTTTGCTTTTAGGGAGCTAAGTACGCAGCCTTGTGGAGCCCCGGTATTGAGGACTACCGTGGAGGAGGCATTGTCGTTTATCCTTATTGATTGTCGTCTGTGGGTCAGGAAGTTGATGATCCCATTGCAGGGGGAGGAGCCAAGTCCTAGGTTTTGGAGTTTTGATATGAGCTTGCCTGGGATTATGGTGTTGAAGGCGGAGCTGTAGTTAATGAATAGGAGTCTGACATAGGAGTCCTTGTTGTCGAGATGCTCCAGGAATGAGTGTAGGGCCAGGGAGATGGCGGTGGCATCTGCGGTGGACAGGTAGGGCCATGGCGTCTGCGGTGGACCGGTTGCGGTGGTATGCGAATTACAGTGGATCAAGGCACTCTGGGAGTCTGAAGTTGATGTGTCTCATGGCCAAACTCTCGACGCACATCATAATGATCGATGTCAAGGACACCTGATGGTAGGCGTTGAGGCACATTGCCTGGTTCTCCTTTGGCACCGGTATGGATGGTGGTCTTTTTGAAGCAGATGGGAACCTCGGAACGGAGTAGGGAGAGATTGAGGATGTCCGGAAACACATCCGCCAATTGGTCCGTGCAGGACCTGGGTGCACGCCCAGGGCTCCTGTCAGGACCCACCGCTTACCGAGGGTTCACTTTCAAGAAGGCCAATCTGACTTGGGAGGCTGTGACGCTGGGTATGGGTGTGTCCAAGGCTGCTGGGTCAGTTGACAAATGTTTGTTGGTTTCCTGCTGAAGTGAACATAGAATGCAATGAATTAGTCTGGTATTGTCTTTTGATGTCCCTGTTCGCTTTGCAGAGGTCGCACCTAGATTTCTTGTATAGGTCAGCGTCACCTGTCTTGAACTCCTCAGATGTGGCCTTCCGAATCTCCCGAATAACCATGGTTTCTGGTTGGGTAACAAACGTACTACCTTCTTTTGCACGCAATCTTCTACCCACTTGCTGATGAAGTCTGTGATGGTGCTGGCATACCTGTTTAGGTTGGCTGCTGAGTTCTTGAATATGGACCAGTCCACTGACTCCAAGCAGACACGCAGGAGCTCTTACGTTGCCGCAGACCAGCATTGCATGACCTTCTTAATTGGATTCTCCCGTTATGTTTCTGCTTGTATGCCGGGAGAAGGAGCACCGTCTTGTGGTCCGATTTTCCGAAGTGCGGTTGGGGGATGGATCGAGAGGCGCCCTTGATGTTTGTGTGGCAGTGGTCAAGGATGTTGGGGTCCCTGTTGGGACAGGAGATGTGTTGGTGGAATTTTGGCAGTACACTCTTGAAGCTGGCCTGGTTAAAGTCCATGGACACAATGAACAAGGCCTCCAGGTATTCTGCTTCATGGTTAGGTGTGACCTCGCTCATGTTTCATCAGGTTTGATGTGGTTCTAAACCTCTTTGTACAGTGAGAGCAGCTGAACGGTCTCTCCTCAGTGTGAATGCGTTGGTGGATCATCAGTACCTGAGAGCTTTTAAACCCACTCCCACAGTCAGAGCATTTAAAGGGTCTCTCATTGGTATGAGTGACATTGTGGCTCAGCAGGCTGGATAATTGACTGAATCCCTTCCCACACACAGTGCAGGTGAATGGCCTCTCCCCGGTGTGAACTCGCTGGTGTGTCTGCAGATGGGCGAACCGAGTGAATCCCTTATCACACACAGTGCAGGTGAATGGCCTCTCCCCAGTGTGAACTCGATGGTGGACCAGCAGGTTGGGTAACTGAGTGAATCCCTTCCCACACACAGAGCAGGTGAATGGACTCTCCCCAGTGTGAACTCGATGGTGTCTCTGCAGGTGGGATAACCGAGTGAATTCCTTCCCACAGTCAGAGCAGGTGAATGGCCTCTCTCCAGTGTGAACTCGTTCGTGTCTCCGCAGGTTGCCAATGTCAGTGAATCCTTTTCCACACTGGGAACAGGTGAATGGCTTCTCTCCAGTGTGACTCCGTTGATGCCTTTCCAGCTCATGTGGGGCTGTGAATCCCTTCCCACATACAGAGCAGGTGAACGGCTTCTCTCCAGTGTGACTGCGTTGATGCCTTTCCAGCCCGAATGGGCCTTTGAATCCCTTCCCACAGTCCTCACATTTCCATGGTTTCTCCATGGTCCGGGTGATCTTGCGTCTCACCACGTTGGACGATCAGTTGAAGCTTCGTCCACACACAGAACACGTGTACAGTCACTCCCTGATGTGAATGGTGTGATGTTTTTTCAGGCTGTGTAACTGGTTTAAGCTCTTTCCACAGTCAGTGCTCTGGAACACTCTCACTCGGGTGTATGTGTCTCGGTGGCTTTTCCAGACACACTGATGTTTAAAATCTTTTGAAGCAGACAGAATAGACAAACATTTCTCATTCCAGATTCAAGACCGATGATATTCGGTTCCCAAGTATTGTGTGACTTAGACAGTTCTTGACGTGATATTTAGTTTGAGATATCGGCCTCAAGCCCCTCTTATTCTAACTTCCTGCAAGAAGATTTGACAAAAGTCATCACTGTCAGTACAGGATAGAAATTCAGAACAGACAATTCTAGTTTCTATCGAACATTGTTTGCTCTCTCTCTTTCCCTCAAATGCTCTAAATCTCCATTCCACACACTCTCCCTCCATTCTCACTCTGCTGTGTCTAATATTCACCCTCCCAATTCTCATGAAGGCACTGAATCAGGCTGATTGACAGATCCATGCTCACTGCTTCCTGTCCTGGACACAGAGGCTGCCAGACAGATATGTGTCTATGTTACTGGACAATAAATGTGTGTAATATACGGATTGGATTCACTTCCTTCCACTCCCAATTCTCCTGAAGGTGCTGATTGATGCTGATGAACAAATCTAAACACACTACAACCTGCACAAGAGTAGAGACTCTCCATCTAAGTATATTTACTGATTAGAGATGGGGTGATCCTGAGGAAGAATTTAATTTAGTCATGGGGTGGGCATGAGCAGGAACCCACTGCCCACAAGGGTTGTGGAAATCGAGATGATCAATAATTCAAAATATAATATGAAGAAAATAAGCTTTCAGGTGAACAGGGATATCGAGGGGGAATGGGACTGACTGGATTGCTGTACAGAGCGTCAGCATTGACTTGAGTTCCCAAATGGATTCTGTCAGTGCTGCAATGACTGTATGACTGGAAATATATAATGTAGGTACAGTATTATATTACTATAAAACTAGAAATAATAATACATGTATTTTATGACAGAACCATCAATAATATATTTAATACATTCCATATAACACTAGATGCATCTCTGTCCGATATAACATTTTTAAAAAATCATTTACAGGGTGTGGACGTCGATGATGAGGCCAGCATTTATTGCCCATCCCTAGTTGCCCTTCAGAAGGTGGTGATGAGTTGCCTTCTTGAACCGCTGCAGTCCTTGAGTTGTAGGTACATCCCCTGTGCTGTCAGGGAAGAAGTTCCAGGATATCGTCCCCAGCAACAATGAAGGAAGGGCGATATATTTCCACCCCCAACAACAATGAAGGAAGGGCGATATATTTCCACCCCCAACAACAATGAAGGAAGGGCGATATATTTCCACCCCCAACAACAATGAAGGAAGGGCAATATATTTCCAAGTCCGGCTGGTGAGTGACTTGGAGGTGAACCCCCAGGTGGTGGGGTTCCCAGGTATCTGCTGCTCTTGTCCTTCTAGATAGTAGTGGTCGTGGGTTTGGAAGGTGCTGTCTGAGGAACCTTGGTGAGTTACTGCAGTGCACATTGTAAATGGTATACACGGCTGCCACTGTTTGTCGGTGTTGGAGGGTTTGAATATTTGTGGAAGGGAGAGCAGTCAAGCAGGCTGCTTTGTTCTGGATGGTGTAGAACAGCATCTTGAGTGTTGTTGGAGCTGCACTCAACCAGGCAAGTGGTGATTATTCTATTACACTCCTGACTTTTTCCTTGTATATGGTGGACAGTATTTGGGGGTCAGGAGGTGCGTTACTTGCTGTAGTCTTTGACCTGCCCTGGTGGCCACCGTATTAATATGGCTAGTGCAGTTCAATTTCTGATCAATGGTAACCCTCAGGATGTTGGTTGTGGGGGATTCAGTGATGTGAATGACACTAAATGTCAAGGGGCGGTGGTTAGATCCTCCTTTGTAGGAGATGGTCATTGCCTGGCACTTGTGTACCACAAATGTAACTTGCCACTTATCAGCCTACACCTGGATACTGTCCAGGTCATGCTGCATTTCGACATGGACTGCTTCAATATCTGAGGAGTCGCGAATGGTGTTGAACATTGTGCAGTCATCCATAAACATCCCCACTTCTCACCTTTTGATAGAAGGGTGGTCAGTAATGAAGCAGGTGAAGTTGGTTGGGCTGAGGAAACTGCCCTGAGGAATTCCTGCAGTGATGCCCTTGAGCTGAGATGATTGACTTCCAATCACCACAACCATCTTCCTTTATGCCAGGTATGACTCCAACCAGCGGAGGTTTCCCCCTGATTCCCATTAACTCCAGTTTAGCTAAGGCTCCTTGATGCCATAGTCGGTCAAATGCTGCCTTGATGTCAAGGACAGTCACTCTCACCTCACCTCTGGCATGCAGCTCTTTCGTCCATGTTTGAACCAAGGCCGTAATTAGGTCAGGGGCTGAGTGACCCAGGCGGAACCCAAACTGAGCGTCTGCAAACAGGTTATTGCTCAGTGAAATGCTGTTTGATTACACTGTTGATGACTTCTTCCATCAGTTTGCTGATGATGGAAATAAACTGATAGGGAAGTAATTGGCTGGGTTGAATATGTCCTGTTTACTGTCCCCTTAAAGGCAGCACGGTAGCATTGTGGATAGCACAATTGCTTCACAGCTCCAGGGTCCCAGGTTCGATTCCGGCTTGGGTCACTGTCTGTGCGGAGTCTGCACATCCTCCCCGTGTGTGCGTGGGTTTCCTCCGGGTGCTCCGGTTTCCTCCCACAGTCCAAAGATATGCAGGTTAGGTGGATTGGCCATGCTAAATTGCCCTTAGTGTCCAAAATTGCCCTTAGTGTTGGGTGGGTTTACTGGGTTATGGGGATAGGGTGGAGATGTTGACCTTGGGTAAGGTGCTCTTTCCAAGAGCCGGTGCAGACTCGATGGGCCGAATGGCCTCCTTCTCCACTGTAAATTCTATGATAATCTGTAAATTCTATGAAATGTCAGCCATCTCCTGGGGAAAGCAGCCCTTTAATTGTGACCATTAGGAAAGAGACCATCCTTTTAGCCAGACAAATAAATGTGTCAAGCTGAGGGAGCAAAGGATGTCAATGTCCTTAAAAGAGAGAGACCTGGGCCAAGCTTTGCAGAGTCTGCACCCTCCCTGGATTCACTTCCTTTCCCTTCAGTTGCTGCAAGTCACCAATTGAAGGTGAGAATAAGTAAATAAATGGAAAGGGGGAGAAAAGAAAGTGTTTTACTCACAGATGTTGGAGACAGGAAGATGATTGCGTCTGTGTGAAGCTCAAGCTCATTCAGCATTCGAGGAACAACAGCTTTGCTCGGCAGAAACCTCCATGTCCAGCTTCCGCAATGAGACAATGGGGGAGCTCTGATTGGCCGAGGAGCAGAGTCCTTCCGGTCCTCCAATTATCCCATTGGTCACAACTCAGCAGTAAGGTCTGCGGATGTGAGCTCACGTGTACATGCACAGCTGCCCCTGTCGCTCAGACATGCGCAGTCCCGGGCCAGGGGAGAGGAAATCATCGGTAGCTGGAGCTGTCAGTCGGTTGCCTGGAAACTGTATCGAGGAAGTGTTGGGGGAGGGAACAAAAGGTGGGGGCGGGTCTCCCGTGTCCGCGTGCTGGGCGTGTGTGCTCTAACGCAATGACGTCAGTGCGGAGCGGATTTATTCCTATTGGCTGATTTGGAGGACGAGCTCCTTTGTGATGTCACAATGTGGAGGTTGGACAAAGAGTTTCAGACTAAAACTTCCTCCTCTGGGCAACATCTGGGAGCAAATCAATGTCTCCCCCTTTCATAAGATCATAAGATATAGGAGCAGAATTAGGCCATTTGGCCCATCGAGTCTGCTCTGCCATTTGATGATGGCTGATCTCATCCTGGCCTTATCTCTACCGTCCTGAGATTTCTCCATAACCCTAAACCCGATTTAAAATCTGTCTAACTCCTCCCTACATTTACTCCTGTCCCAGCTCCACCGCATTCTGGGGTCGTGAATTCCACAGATCCACAGCCCTTGGGAGAAGCAGCTTCTCCTCAACTCTGTTTTGAATTTGCTCCCTCTTCTCATTCGAGAATGCCCCACAATAGGGAGCAGCTGCTCCAAGTCTACTTTATCTTTCCATTTCTTGTCTCATTCTGGGGGGGACGTTGGTGACTTGCAGCAACTGAAGAGAAAGGAAGTGAATCCAGTCTGTGTGTTGCACATTTTTGAGTTCAGTAATATAGACATATTTCTGTCTGGCAGTCTGCATGGAGATTTTCAGGCCTCTCCAAGACTGGAAGCAGTGAGTTGTCAGCCTGAATCAGCACTTTTAGAGAATTGAGAGGATGAATATTACATACAGCAGAGTGAGAATGGAGAGTGTGTTGGATGGAGATTTACAGCTTTTGAGAAAAGAATGTTTCATAGGAACTAGAATTGTCTTCTTAATTTCCATTGTGAATACCTTTTCCAGGATATTAGTCAATTTGCAGAAAAAAAGACTTCAGGATTTGGAAGTCACTTGGTTATGGGTGGCATGGTAGCACAGTACTTAGCACTGTTGCTTTACAGCTCCAGGGTGCCAGGTTCGATTCCTGGCTTGGGTCACTGTCGGTGCGGAGTCTGCACGTTCTCCTCCTGTCTGTGTGGGTTTTCTCCCAAAAGTCCCGAAAGGTGTGCTGTTAGGTAATTTGGACATTCTGAATTCTCCCTCTGTACCCGAACAGGTGCCGGAATGTGGCGACTAGGGGCTTTTCACAGTAATTTCATTGCTGTATTAATGTAAGCCTACTTGTGACAATAAAGATTATTATTATATCAGCATCTGAATATCATCAGGAGAACCATCACTGCAAAAGACACTTCTGGGGTTAAGGATTGCCAGTCATGCAAAGGAATAGAATAGAAGTAAACACAGGAATGAAGAGACACATTGGGCTGGTTCCAGGAGAATTGAGTGACAACTTCAGCAACGTCACCATGGAGTGTGATTTTTGATAGTATTAAAAGTAAAAAGGCAACGTTCTATTTATAGTTTATGGGATACATTCCCTATAAAAATAGTGCTTAGGCATTGTTGTTTCTAGTCTGTTTGTTGCAGGAAAAGTCATAAAACTTGAAGTTTTTGTCTTATGACTCTTTAATTTGAAATGAAATGAAATGAAAATCACTTATTGTCACAAGTAGGCTTCAAATGAATTTACTGTGAAAAGCTCCTAGTCTGGGTTTACAATTTATTTTTTTGAATTACTGATCTTTACAGAGATCTTGCACAGTTGGTTAGTGCCACAAGTTTCAACTTCCCATTTAAGCCTTAGACAACGTGCTGTCTCTCTATTGCTCATGTCACTGACAGCCCAGCAACAGAGCTAAGGGCTGGAGATGCCGTGACCCCTGGAAAGGAGCTGGCATCAGTAGGAAGCAGAACCGTAGGTTTTTGTTTTTTTTTGAAAATATTTTATTAAGGCATTTATAATTGTATCAAAAGGATCAAAACAAGATAAACAACACACCCATCCAGTAACAAACCCCAGCCAACATGGCTTACAAAAACAGGACCTCCTTCCCCAGCCCCCCTTTCCACTGGTGTTCCTAACCTTACTCAAACCCCCATGCCCCCCCCCGCTGACAGCTTAATTTTTCTTGAAGTCAATGAACGGTAAACCACTGTCGCTATCCCCTAAAGGCGAACTTGATTTTCTCGACTCTGAGAATCCCCGTCATGTCACTAACCTATAACCCCAAATTTGGGGGTTCCGAGTCCCTCCACCCTAGTAGGATTCGTCCCTGGGCCACCAGAGAGGCAAAGGCCAGAACATTGGCCTCTCCCACAGCAAGTTGTCTGTTCTCAGCTCTGCTTGATTTCTGCTGGAGTTTGGTCCCTTTTACACATTTCAGATCAATAAAACATTTGGTCAGTGAAGACCCAAACCACAATTTCCCATCCTGTCACCTGTGACCCATCCTTACCCAGAGCGTAATCACAACAGGAATAAAAACAGGAGAAGTGTAACAATCAAATTCAAAATAAATCCACAGCCAATCATAGAATTTAATTTAATGTTCACTAATTAGCAACAAAACTTGAAGTAGAGAGTCCCCCAGGAATCTTACAGTGCACACCTAGAGAGGGGGGGGCGGTGAGGAGTCTTTCTGACCCATCACTCAATGTCACTTCATTATTTCCCATTTCTTTTCTGGCTCCGCCTGGGGTAACATCTACTCCATCTTTTCTTCTCCAGAATTAGCGCCGTGAGTTCTGTTACTGGTACATTAGGACAGATGCTTCAAGGAACAGATCAAACATGGATGTGAAAGATTCTCCAGCTCTCTCTTTGTGGACAGTTCTTACTCCGTATTATTTCTCCCAAGCCCTTCATTGTCCCATTATCACTTTAATTTCACTCCCACTTTGACCATGTCCAGTGTGTTTAATTCTATCCGGATTGTTTTTAAGTCAGTTTCTCTCTGGGGTGTGTGTCAATGTCTTGATGATGTCACAATGGTGTCTCAATCCTCTCGCCACATTAAACGTTTCATCTCCTGCTGTGACTCCAGTCGCTGTGTGTGTTTGGCACCCGGTCTTTATCCATTACACCATGCCACTAGATTCTCTATCTCCCTCCTGTACGCTGACCCATTGTTGTTTGAGATCTGACCCACTACGGTCGTGTCATCAGCAAACTCATAGATGGGAGCAGGAGCCAAACTTTGCCACAGTCGCGTGTGTACAGGGAGTATAGGAGCTAAGTACGCAACCTTGTGGAACCCTGGTATTGAGGACTATCGTGGAGGAGTTGTTGTTTATCCTTACTGATTGTGGTCTATGTATCAGGAATTCGAGGATCCAGTTACAGAGGGAGGAGCCACGTCCTAGGTCTTGGAGTTCTGATGTGATCTTGGCTGGGATTATAGTGTTGAAGGCACAGCTGTAGTTAATGAATAGGAGTCTGACGTAGGAGTCCTTGTTGTCGAGATGCTGCAGGGATGAGTGTAGGGCCAGGGAGAAGGCGTCTGCTGTGGACCGTTGCGGCGGTATGCAAATTGCAGTGGATCAAGGCACTCTGGGAGTCTGGAGTTGGATGTGAGTCATGGCCGACCTCTCGAAGCACACCATAATGATCGCTGTCAAGGCCACTGGATTGCAGTCATTGAGGCACGTTACCTGGTTCTTCTTTGGCCCTGGTATGATGGTGGTCTTCTTGAAGCAGGTGGGAACCTCGGAACGGAGTAGGGAGAGGCTGAGGATGTCCGCAAACACGCCTGCCAGTGGGTCAGTGCAGGATCTGGGTGCGCGATCTGGGATCTCGTCAGGACCCATCGCTTTCTGAGGGTTCACTTTCAAGAACGCCAATCTGACTTGGGAGGCTGTGACGGTGGGTATTGGTGTGTCCAAGACTGCTGAGGCAGTTGACATCGGTTTGTTGGTTTCCTGCTCGAAACAAGCATCGAATGCATTGTGTTTGTCGGGGAGGGGTGCGCTATTGCTTAAGATTCTACTCGGCTTTACTTTGTAGCCCATTATGTTGTTTGAGCCTTGCCATAACCAATGTGAGTCCATGTCGTTAGTCTGTGACTCTAGCTTCACGTGATATTGTCTCTTGGCGTCCCTGTTGGCTTTGCAGAGGTCGTACCTAGATTTACAGGTTGAGCCACCTGTCTTGAATGCCTCAGACGTGGCCTTCAGTAGGGAGTGAATCTCCCAATTAAACCATGGTTTCTGGTTGGGTAACGTACGTACTACCTTCTTTGACACACAATCTTCCACCACTTGCTGATGAAGTCTGTGATGGTGCTGGCATACTCATATAGGTTGACTGCTGAGTTCTTGAATATGGACCAGTCCACTGACTCCAAGCAGTCGCACAGGAGCTCTTCTGTTGCCTCAGACCAGCATTGCACGACCTTCTTAACCGGATTCTCTGCTTAAGTTTCTGCTTGTGTGCCGGGAGAGGGAGCGCCATCTTGTGGTCCGATTTTCCGAAGTGCGGTCAGGAGATGGATCATCAGGCGCCCTTGATGTTTGTGTAGCAGTGGTCAAGGATGTTGGGGCCGCTGTCGGGATAGGAGATGTGTTGGTGGAATTCTGGCAGTACACTCTTGAGGTTGGCCTGGTTGATGTCCCCGGCCACGATGAACAAGGCCTCCGGGTATTCGGTTACATTGTTATTTATAGCGGTTAGAATTCATCAAGCGCCTTCTTCACTTCCGCCTGGGGTGGGATGTAGACCGCCGTGATGATGGCAGAAGTGAACTCCGTGGGAGGTAGTATGGACAGTACTTCACAGTCGGGCATTCCAGGTCCGGGAGCAGTAGTTCACCAGGGTCGCCACATCCGAGCACCAGGAGTTGACGAGGAGACAAACCACTCCACCCACTCCAGGTTCAGTCCTGGATGTGATGAACAGCAGGAATAACAGCAGAATCCAACCCGACATTACTTGTGAACCCTTTGGTGTCTCAGCATGTTGGACGACTGAGTGAATCCCTCCCCACAGTGAGAGCAGGTGAATGGCTTCTTTCCAGTGTGGACTCACTGGTGTGTCAACAGGGCAGATGAATCACTAAATCTCTTCCCACAATCAGAGCAGGTGAATCAAGTGTGAACTCGCTGGTGTTCCCGCAGTGTGGATGACTTTCGAAACCTCTTTGTGCAGTGAGAGCAGCTGAATGGTCTCTCCTCAGTGTGAGTGCGTTGGTGGATCATCAAACCTACAGTACGTTTGAAGCTGCTCCCACAGTCAGAGCATTTATAGGGTCTCTCATTGATGTGAGTGACATTGTGATTCAGCAGGCTGGTTGACTGAGTGAATCCTTTCCCACACACGGTGCAGGTAAATGGCCTCTCCCCAGTGTGAACTCGCTGGTGTGTCTGCAGGTTGGATAACTGGGTGAATCCCTTCTCACACACAGTGCAGATGAATGGTCTCTCCTCAGTGTGAATGCGCTGGTGGATCATCAAACCTACAGCACGTTTGAAGCTGCTCCCACAGTCAGAGCATTTAAAGGGTCTCTCATTGGTGTGAATGACATTGTGGCTCAGCAGGCTGGATGACTGAGTGAATCCCTTCCCACACACGGTGCAGGTGAATGGTCTCTTCCCGGTGTGAACTCGCTGGTGTGTCTGTAGGTTGGATGACTGGGTGAATCCCTTTTCACACACAGTGCAGATGAATGGCCTCTCCCCGGTGTGAATTCGCTGGTGTGTCTGCAGGCTGGATAATTTAGTGAATCCCTTCCCACAGTCCTCACATTTCCATGGTTTCTCCATAGCCCGGATGATCTTGCGTCTTACCACGTTGGACGATCAGTTGAAGCCTCGTCCACACACAGAACATGTGTACAGTCTCTCCCTGATATGAATGGTGTAGTATTTTTTCAGACCATGTAACTGGTGGTTGAAGCTCTTTCCACAGTCAGTGCTCTGTAACAGTCTCACAGGGTGTGTGTGTGTGTGTGTGTCTCAGTGTTTTTCCAAACACACCGATGTTTAAAATCTCATGAAGCAGACAGAATAGGCAAACATTTCTCCTTCTAGATTCAAAGGTCGATGATTTTCGGTTCCCAATAATTGAATGACTCAGTCAGCTCTTGACGTGATATTTAGTTTGAGATATCCACCTCAAATTCCTCTTGTTCGAACTTTCTGCAAAAAAGATTTTACAAAAACCATCACTGTCAGTACAAGATAGAAATTTAGAACAGACAATTCTAGTTTCTATCGAACATTGTTTGCTCTCTCTCTTTCCCTCAAATGCTCTAAATCTCCATTCCACACAATCTCCCTCTATTCTCACTCTGCTGTATCTAATATTCACCCTCCCAATTCTCCTGAAGGCACTGAATCAGGCTGATTGACAGATCCATGCTCACTGCTTCCTGTCCTGGACACAGAGGCTGCCAGACAGATATGTGTCTATGTTACTGGACAAAAAAATATGTGTAATATACGGACTGGATTCACTTCCTTTCCCTCCCAATTCTCATCAAGGTGCTGATTGATGCTGATCAACAAATCTAAACTCACTACAACCTGTACAAAAGTAGAGACTCTCCATCTAAGTGTATTTACTGATTAGAGATGGGGTGATTCTGAGGAAGAATTTTATTGAGTCACGGAGTGGTCCCTACTGAAGGCCACTGCCCACAAGGGTTGTGGAAGTCGAGATGATCAATAATTCAAAATAAAATATGAAGAAAATAAGCTTTCAGGGGAACAGGGATATCGAGGGGCAACGGGACTGACTGGATTGCTGTACAGAGAGTCAGCATTGACTTGAGTTCCCAAATGGATTCTGTCAGTGCTGCAATGACTGTATGACTGGAAATATATAATGTAGGTACAGTACTATTTACAAAACTAGAAATAATAATACATGTATTTTATTACAGAACCATCAATAATATATATAATACATTCCATATATCTCTGCGCAATATAACAATTTTAAAAATACATTTACGGGATGTGAGCGTCGCAGTTCAGCCAGCATTTATTGCCCACCCCTAGTTGCCCTTCAGAAGGTGGTGATGAGTTGCCTTCTTGAACCGCTGCAGTCCCTGAGTTGTAGGTACATCCCCTGTGCTGTCAGGGAAGGAGTTCCAGGATGTCGCCCCAGCAACAATGAAGGAAGGGCGATATATTTCCAAGTCCAGCTGGTGAGTGACTTGGAGGTGAACCTCCAGGTGGTGGGGTTCCCAGGTATCTGCTGCTCTTGTCCTTCGAGATAGTAGTGGTCGTGGGTTTGGAAGGTGCTGTCGGAGGAACCTTGGTGAGTTACTGCAGTGCACATTGTAAATGGTACACACGGCTGTCACTGTTCGTCGGTGTTGGAGGGTTTGAATATTTGTGGAAGGGAGAGCAGTCAAGCAGGCTGCTTTGTTCTGGATGGTGTAGAGCAGCATCTTGAGTGTTGTTGGAGCTACACTCAACCAGGCAAGTGGTAATTATCCTATTACACACCTGACTTATGCCTTGTATATGGTGGACAGGCTTTGGGGGTCAGGAGGTGCGTTACTCGCTGTAGTCTTTGACCTGCCCTGGTGGCCACCGTATTAATATGACTGGTCCAGTTCAGTTTCTGATCAATGGTAACCCTCAGGATCTTGGTTGTAGGGGATTCAGCGATGGTATTGCCACTGAATGTCAAGGAGTGTTGGTTAGATCCTCCTTTGTAGGAGATGGTCATTGCCTGGCATTTGTATAGCACAAATGTAACTTGCCACTTATCAGCCCACATCTGGATACTGTCCCGGTCTTACTGCATTTGGACATGAACTGCTTCATTATCTGAGTCGTCGCGAATGGTGCTGAACATTGTGCAGTAATTCGCAAACATCCCCACTTCTCACCTTATGATGGAAGGGAGGTCATTGATGAAGCAGCTAAAGATGGTTGGGTTTGGGATACTGCCCTGAGGAACTCCTGGAACTGAGATGATTGACCTCCAACCACCACAACCATCTTCCTTTGTGCCAGGTATGACTCTAACCGACGGAGAGTTTTCTCCAATTCCCATTGACTCCATTTTAGCTGGGTCTCCTTGATGCCATACTCGGTCAAATCCTGCCTTGATGCCAAGGGCAGGCACTCTCACCTCACCTCTGGCATTCAGCTCTTTCATCCATGTTTGAAAGCTGTAATGAGGTCAGGAGCTGAGTGACCCTGGCGGAACCCAAACTGAGCGTCTACGAACAGGTTATTGCTCAGTAAAGTGCTACTTGATTGCACTGTTGACTCCTTCCGTCAGTTTGCTGATGATGGAAATAAACTGATAGGGAAGGAATTATGTCCTGTTTACTGTCCCCTTAAATGGCAGCCATCTCCTGGGGAAAGCAGCCCTTTAATTGTGAACATTAGGAAAGAGACGATCTTTTTAGCCAGGCAAATAAATATGTCAAGCTGAGGGAGCAAAGGATGTCAATGTCTTTAAGAGATAGCGAAACCTGGGCGAACATTTGCAGAGCCTGCACCCTCCCTGGATTCACTTCCTTTCTCTAGTTATTGCAAGTCACCAATTGAAGGTCAGACTGAGAAAATAAAGTGTTTTACTCACAGATGTTGGAGACTGGAGTCTGTGTGAAGCTCAAGCTCATTCAGGGTTGGAGGAACAACAGCTTTGCTCGGCAGAAACCTCCATGTCCAATTTCCGCATTGAGACAATGGGGGAGCTCTGATTGGCGGAGGAGCAGAGTCCTTCCGGTCCTCCAATCTTCCTATTGGTCACAACTCAGCAGTGTCACCGGAGGTGAGCTCCCTCTGCACATGCGCAGAGTCCCCTCTCCCTGAGACCATGCGCAGTCCCGGGTGGGGAGAGAGGCAGTCATCGATAGCCGGAACTGTCAGCCAGTTGCTTGGAAACCTTGTCTCCAGGATGGGTCGGGGAGGGGAGAAAAATGGACGGGGGCGGGGCTCCTGTATCCGCGCGCGGGGCGAGTGCACTCAAATGCAGTGACGTCACTGCGGAACGGATTTATTCCTATTGGTTGATTTAAAGGACGAGCATCTTTGTGATGTCACAATGTGGAAATTGGACAATGAGTTTCAGACTAAAACTTCCTCCTCTGGGCAACATCTGGGGGCAAATCAATGTCTCCCCTTTCAGAAGTTCATAAGATATAGGAGCAGAATTAGGCCATTTGGCCCATCGAGTCCGCTCCGCCATTTGATCATCGCTTATCTCATCCTGGCCTTATCTCCACCGTCCTGAGAGTTCTTCAGAACCCTTCAACCGATTAAAAGTCTAACTCCTTCCTAAATGTACTCACTGTCCCAGCTCCACCGCACTCTGGGGTAGTGAATTCCACAGATTCACAGCCCTTGGGAGAAGCAGTTTCTCCTCAACTCTGTTTTGAATTTGCTACCTCTTATCCAAAGACTATTACCTCTCGTTCTTGAATGCCCCACAAGAGGCAGCAGCCGCTCCAAGTCTACTTTTACTTTCCATTTCTTGTCTCATTCTGGGGGGATGTTGGTGACTTGCAGCAACTGAAGAGAAAGGAAGTGAATCCAGTCTATGTTGCACACATTTTGAGTTCAGTAATAGACATATTTCTGTCTTGCAGTCTGCATGGAGATTTTCAGGCCTGTCCAGGATGGGAAGCAGTGAGAATGGATCTGCCAGTCAGACTGAATCAGCACCTTTAGAGAATTGGGAGGATGAATATTACATACAGCAGAGTGAGAATGGAGAGAGTGTGTTGGGTGGCGATTTACAGCTTTTGAGGAATGAGAGAGGAACGAATGTTTCATAGGAACTAGAATTGTCTGTTCTTAATTTCCATTAGGTTTACAGGTGGGCAGCACGGTAGCATTGTGGATAGCACAAATGCTTCACAGCTCCAGGGTCCCAGGTTCGATTCCGGCTTGGGTCACTGTCTGTGCGGAGTCTGCACATCCTCCCCGTGTGTGCATGGGTTTCCTCCGGGTGCTCCGGTTTCCTCCCACAGTCCAAAGATGTGCGGGTTAGGTGGATTGGCCATGCTAAATTGCCGATAGTGTCCAAGGTTGCCCTTAGTGTTGGGTGGGGTTGCTGGGCTGTGGGGATAGGGTGGAGGTGTGGACCTTGGGTGGGGTGCTCTTTCCAAGAGCCGGTGCAGACTCGATGGGCCGAATGGCCTCCTTCTGCACTGTAAATTCTATGATTCTATGATTAGATGATTATTTACCGAAAAAAAGACTTCAGGATTTGGAAGAGTCACTTGGTTATGGGCAGCATGGTGGCACGGTGGTTAGCACTGTTGATTCACAGTTCCAGGGTGCCAAGTTCGATTCCCGGCTTGGGTCACTGCAGAGTCTACATGTTCTCCTCGTGTCTACATGTGTTTCTTCCGGGTGCTCCGGTTTCCTCCCACAAGTCCCGAAAGGCACGCTGTTAGGTAATTTGGACATTCTGAATTCTCCCTCAGTGTACCCGAACAGGTGCCAGAATGTAGCGACTAGGGGCTTTTCACGGTAATTTCATTGCAGCGTTAATGTAAGCCGACTTGTGACAATATAGATTATTATTATTAATCAGGACCTGAATATCATTAGTAGAACCATCGCTGCAAAAGATACTTCTGGAGTTAAGGATTGCCAGTCAGGCAAAGGAATCGAATGGAAGTAAACACAGGAATGAAGAATCACATTGGGCTGGTTCCAGGAGAATTGAGTGACAACTTCAGCGACAAAACCATGGAGTGTGATTTTTGATTGTGTTAAAAGTAAAAGGGCAACGTTCTATTTATAGTTTATGGGATACGTTCCCTATAAAAATAGTGTTTAGGCATTGTTATTTTTCGTTTGTTTGTTGCAGTAAAAGTCACAAACTTGAAGTTTTTGTCTTATGATTCTTTAGTTTGTTCACTGGGTTTGGAATTTATCTTTTGTAGTTATTGATCTTTTCAGAGATCTTACGCAGTTGGTCTTGAGTCACAAGTTTCAACTTCCCATTTAAGCCTCAGGCAACTTGCTGTATCTCTGTTCCTCATGTCAATGACAGCCCAGTAACAGAGCTGAGGGCTGGAGATGCTCTGATCCCTTGTCAGAGCTGGAATCAGTAGAAAGAACCATAGTGTCGGGTTGAGCTGTGTGTTAGCTGCCTGACCATGATGACCATATATAAATAGCTAACCAGGTAATAGGTTGTGATGAGGGTTTATAAACAGACCCTGGGTAGACGAGTTAACTGAAGGTGTGGGTTTGTCAGCTGTACAGTGAAACCAGGCTTCCAACAGCCACAAAGACCTGTAATATTGGACACTGGGTTTAACCCTGTTCTGTATTAAACAGACCTATCTGATACTGGGTTATTGTGATAGTTAATCTGTACTCTTAATTCATTCAATTCCAAAAGTGAATAACATTGATTCAAGTACAGTGATTACTCTGTTAATCTGTGAATAAAGTGGTGTCAGTTCATGCAGATGTGTCTGAACTCAATTTCATTACTTATTTTTGTTACTGACTAGGGTCTCTCCCACTCTCGCTCTCTCCTCTCCCCTCTCTCTCCTGCCTCCCTCAGTCCCTGGTGCTCCTCTCTCTGGTGCCTCTCTTGCCCTCTGTCTCACTGTTCTCCCTCTCCTGTCTCAGTCTCTGGTGCTCCTCTCTTCTCTTTGGTGCCTTTCCCTCTGCTGCCTCTCTCTCTCTCCTCAATGCTGAGGAAGGCAGGTGGGGGCAGCACGATGGCACAGTGGTTAGCATTGTTGCCTCACGGCACCGATGTTCCAGGTTTGATCCCGGTTCTGGGTCACTGTCCGTGTGGAGTTTGCACATGAAATGAAATGAAAATGAAAAATGAAATTCACCCTTGTTTGCATGGGTTTTGCCCCCACAACCCAAAGATCCACAGGGTAGATGGATTGGCCACAATAAATTGCCCCTTAATTGGAATTTATTAATTGGTTACTCAACGTTTATATTTTAAAAAAGGAAGGCTGGTGGGATAGTTTCCGTTGGGAGCCGAGGGCCAAGAATATAAGAGCAGGGAGATTGTGCTGGAACTGGATCAAACACCAGTTAGACCACAGCCGGAGCACTGTGGACATTTCTGATCACATTACAGGAAGGATGTGATCACTCGAGAGAGGCTGCAGAGGGGATTTATGATGATGTTTTACGGGATGGAGAATTTTGACGATGAGGAAAGATTGGAGAGGCTGGGATTGTTCTCATTGGAACAGAGGAGGCTGAAGGGAGATTGAATTGAGTTGTGTGTAATTCGGAGGGTCTCAGATAGAGTGAATATTCCCCTCAGCAGAGTCCAACCCCTGCAGTCAAACATGAAGTCGCTGGTGTGTCAGGAAGTGGGATGAGTGAGTGACTCTCTATCCGCACAAAGAACATGGAAACAGCAGCTCCCCAGTTTGAACTCGCTGGTGTGTCAACAAGCTGGAGGATTGGCTGAATTCCATCCCACTCCTGGAACATTTTTCAATGTCCTGTCCCCAGTGCCAGCAGGCTGCCTGACTGAGAGAAGCTCTGTCCACAGACAGAGCAGATGAATGGCCTGTCGTTAATATGTTGATGCTGGTGTCATATTGATATTGTTCATTCCGGGGACTTCCGGTGACGACATGTCGGTGGATGGCACGCGTTAGGTGGCTCCTGCGAGAGTCTCGGACTTTTGGACGTTTATGTCTGGTTTTGGGACAGTTTTTAGATGAGTTGTTGTGGGAAGTCATAAGGAGGCTGACGAAGTCCCAGAGGAAAGGTGCTGGAAAGAAGGGGGCGAGCGAAGGTCCGCCGGCGAGTGCTGCTGTGAGTCCTGCAGGAAGGAAGGTGGCGGGACTGGGTCGTCGGGTGGGGCCGCTCCCCTCACCGGGGAAACTCTGACCGAGGTGATGTCAGAGCTTCAGACATAAGTAGATATTACCCCTTTGAACTGAATTGGCCACATTCCTCTCGGAGGTCTGTTCTATTCTCTGAGCCTCACCCATTTGTCCCGGTTGATCCTCGGTCGTCGCTGAAACGGAATCTTCGAGGCTTGGTTCTTATTCTCCTTCTGACCCGTGTCCCAGACAGGTCAAATTTACTCTACTTCGAACTGTCGAATGACATCTTTCTTCTAAATACAGATCCATTCTTCAGACATTGTGGTTCAAGGTGTCAACTCAGGTTCTGCTCGGCATTTCATTGGTGGTTTGGGAGGCTCTGAAAGTGGTCGTAAGCGGGGAGGTGATTCTGTTTAAGGCCAAGGTGGATAGGAAGGAGAGGGAGGAACGCCAACAACTGATAGAAGAGATTTTGGAGGTGGATGGGAGGTAGGTGGGGGACCTGGACCCGGGGCTCCTGGCAAAGAGGAAGGAGTTACAGGCGAGGTTTGACCTATTGTCCACAGGGAAAGTGGTGCATCAGCTGAGAAGGTTCAGGTGCGGGACAGGATGGAGGAGTTAGTGGCGGCTCCGGAACAGATTAATGAGGTGTTTGAGAGAGTTAGGGAGGAAAGGGCGGCTAGGCAGCAGCTGGTCGACTCCATACTGGAGGTAGACCGTAAATACTCCGAGGCCCCGACCGTAGAGCTCCTAGCGGAGAGGAAAGAGCTACAAAGGAACTTTGACCTGCTCTCCACCAGGAAAGCAGTGCACCAAATCCGCCAAGCACGTGGGACCCTATACGAACACGGAGACAAAGCCAGCCGCCTGTTGGCACACCAGATGAGAAAGCAGGCAGCCACCAGAGAAATTGCACAAATCAGGGATACCAGAGGCACGTTAGAAACAGAACCAGAAAAGATCAACAAAACCTTCAAGACCTTCTACCAAGGGCTGTACACTTCAGAGCCCCCAATGGGGGAGTCCGGGATGAAACGGTTCCTTGATGGACTGGACATTCCAGTCGGGGGGGGGGGGGGGGGGGGGGGGGCAGAAAACGGGGCCTGGAAGCACCACTAGTACTGGGAGAGATCATGGACAGCATTAGCTCCATGCGGCGGGGAAGGCACCGGGACCAGACGGGTTCCCGGCGGACTTCTACAAAAATCTGCGACAGCACTGGCCCCGCACCTGCGGGAGATATTCACAGACTCGCTGGCTAAGGGCACACTGCCACCCGCGCTAGCACAGGCCTCAATCTCGCTGATACCTAAGAAAGACAAAGCCCCAACGGAATGTGGGTCATACAGACCCATCTCAATGCTGAACGCGGATGCCAAAATACTGGCCAAAATCCTAGCCAAAAGGCTAGAAGACTGTGTACCTGAGGTGGTCGCAGAGGACCAGACGGGCTTTGTCAAAGGTAGACAGCTTTATCGAACATCAGGCGCCTGCTGAACGTGATAATGACCCTCTCCGGGGAGAGAACACCAGAGGTAATCGTCTCCCTAGACGCAGAAAAGGCCTTCGACAGAGTCGAATGGAAATACCTCAGAGGTACTGGAGCAGTTTGGGCTTGGAACAGGGTTCACCTCCTGGGTAAAGCTCCTATAAAATAATGAAAAAAATGAAAATCGCTTATTGTCACAAGTAGGCTTCAAATGAAGTTACTGTGAAAAGCCCCTAGTCGCCACATTCCGGCGCCTGTTCGGGGAGGCTGGGACGACAACGCTCCTATGGCGAGCGTACGGACCAACAATACCAACTCCCGATACTTCCAGCTGCACAGGGGCACCAGACAAGGATGCCCACTGTCCCCGCTGCTGTTCTCTCTAGCGATCGAACACTAGCAATCGCGCTCAGAGCAGCAAAAAGCTGGAGGGGATCCGAAGGGGAGGCAGAGAGCACAGAGTCTCACTCTATGCAGATGACCTGCTCCTCTACATTTTGGACCCACAGAGCAGCATGGACGGAATCATCGCGCTCCTGAAAGAGTTTCGCGCCTTCTCGGGCTACAAACTTAACATAAGCAAAAGCGAGATCTTCCCCGTACACCCACAAGTAGGTGGGGCAGCACTAACGGGACTGCCGTTTAAACAAGTCTAACACAAATTCCGCTACCTGGGGATCCAAATAGCCCATGACTGGAAAGGGATCCACAAATGGAACCTCACCAGTCTGACAGAGGAAGTAAAAAAGAACCTGCAAAGATGGAACACACTCCCACTCTCCCAGTGGGAGAATGTCCTGCCCAGGTACCTCTTCCTACTTAGATCCATTCCGATCTACATCCCCAAGGCCTTTTTCAAAGCGCTGGACAAATTAATCATGGCGTTCGTATGGGGGGGGGGGGGGGGGGGGGAATGCTCGGATCCCAAGGAAGGTCCTACAAAAAACAAAATCCAGGGGGGGCTAGCCCTCCCAAACCTACAATTCTCCCACTGGGCGGCGGCGACGACCGAGCGAATAAAGGGATGGATCAAGAAGCCAGAAGCCAAGTTGGTGCGCGCGGAAGAGGCCTCCTGCAGGGGGACCTCCCTCCGGGCCTTCGCCACAGCAGCACCCCCAACCCCACCCAAAAAACACTCCAGCAGTCTGGTGGTGATAGCCACCCTCCAATCCTGGAACCAACAACGGCAGCAATTTGGCCTGACCAGAATGTCGGACAAAGCTCCCATTTGCAACAACTATAGGTTCACACCAGCGCTGACTGACGCCACCTTCAAAAGGTGGGGGCAGGACGGAGGGAGACTGACAGTCAGGGACCTATGCATGGACGGCAGGATCGCAACACTGGACGAACTGACAGAGAAATTCCAGCTAGCCAGGGGGAACTAACTAAGGTATCTACAGCTCAAAAACTTCCAACGAAAGAAGACAAGGATGTACCACAACCGCCACGACAGACATTACTGGAAGAACTACTAGACGCAAGCATACTAGGTAAAGGAAACTGTAGTGACATGTATGACCGACTGATAGAAAGGGCCGACACCGTACTGGACGCAACAAGAAAGAAATGGGAGGAGGACGGGACTGAGATAGGGCGGGGTCTCTGGAGCGAAGCACTGCATAGAGTCAACTCCACCTCCACGTGCGCACGGCTCAGCCTGACGCAGCTAAAAGTGGTCCATAGAGCCCACTTAACAAGAACCCGTATGAGTAGGTCCTTCCCGGAGGTGGAGGATAGATGTGAACGGTGTCAAGGAGGCCCGGCCAACCAAGCCCACATGTTCTGGTCTTTACCCAGGCTTGCAGGGTACTGGACAGCCTTCTTCGACGCATTGTCCAAAGTGATGGGGGTGAGGGTGGAGCCATGCCCGAAAGTGGCGGTTTTTGGGGTATCAGACCAGCCAGGTCTATTCCTGGGGAGGAGGGCGGACGCCCTTGCCTTTGCCTCCCTGATCGCCCGCCGGAGAATCCTGTTCGGCTGGTGGTCAGCAGCACCACCCAAAGCTGCAGACTGGCTGTCCGACCTCTCGGAATCTCTCCAAATGGAGAAAATCAAATTCGCCATCCGAGGGTCAGACGACGGCTTCCACAGAACGTGGGAGCCATTCACCCAATTGTTCCGGGACCTGTTTGAGGCCAACGAACAAGAGGAAGAATAGCCAGGTAGCCAAGAATCAGGGGAAAGTGGCCAAAGCATGAAAGGGAGAGATAGACTTGGGGGGGGGGGGGGGGGGGGAGACACGACACAGCTAAACCTAAGAGGAAAGTAAGGCGAACCACGGGAAGGGGGGAGGGGAGGGATTCAGGCTGATTGACAGATTCACGCTCACTGCTTCCTGTCCTGGACACAGAGACCTGAAAATATTCATGCAGGCTGCCAGACAGATAGATGTCGATATTACTGGATGGAAAATGTGTGTAATATACAGACTGTATTCACTTACTTTCTCTCCCAATTTTCCTGAAGGTGCTGAGCAACAAATCTAAACTCACTAAAATCTGTACAAGAACATAAGAACTAGGAGCAGGAGTAGGCCATCTGGCCCCTTGAGCCTGCTCCACCATTCAATGAGATCATGGCTGATCTTTTGTGGACTCAGCTCCACTTTCCGGCCCGAACACCATAACCCTTAATCCCTTTATTCTTCAAAAAACTATCTATCTTTATCTTAAAAACATTTAATGAAGGAGCCTCTACTACTTCATTGGGCAAGGAATTCCATAGGTTCACAACCCTTTGGGTGAAGAAGTTCCTCCTAAACTCAGTCCTAAATCTACTTCCCCTTATTTTGAGGCTATTCCCCCTAGTTCTGCTTTCACCCGCCAGTGGAAACAACCTGCCCGCATCTATCCTATCCATTCCCTTCATAATCTTATATGTTTCTATAAGATCCCCCCCTCATCCTTCTAAATTCCAACGAGTACTGTCCCTGTCTACTCAACCTCTCCTCGTAATCCAACCCCTTCTGCTCTGGGATTAACCTAGTGAATCTCCTCTGCACACCCTCCAGTGCCAGTACGTCCTTTCTCAAGTAAGGAGACCAAAACTGAACACAATACTCCAGGTGTGGCCTCACAAACACCTTACACAATTGCAGCAGAACCTCCCTAGTCTTAAACTCCATCCCTCTAGCAATGAAGGACAAAATTCCATTTGCCTTCTTAATCACCTGTAAGCCAACTTTTTGCGACTCATGTACTAGCACACCCAGGTCTCTCTGCACAGCAGCATGTTTTAATATTTTATCATTTAAATAGTAATCTCTTTTGCTGTTATTCCTACCAAAATGGATAACCTCACACTTGCTGGTGTCTCAGCAGAAGTGTTGACCGAGTGAATCCCTTCTCACACACGGTGCAGGTGAATGGCCTCTCCCCAGTGTGAACTCGCTGGTGTGCCTGCAGATTGGGTAGCTGAGTGAATCTCTTTTCACAGTCAGAGCAAATGAACGGCCTCTCTCCAGTGTGAATTCGCTGGTGTGTCTGTAGGTGGGATAACCGAGTGAATCCTGTCCCACAGTCAGAGCAGGTGAACGGCCTCTCCCATGTGTGAATTCGCTGGTGTCTCTGCAGGT
The DNA here is from genome assembly GCF_047496885.1 of Scyliorhinus torazame. NCBI lineage: Eukaryota > Metazoa > Chordata > Chondrichthyes > Carcharhiniformes > Scyliorhinidae > Scyliorhinus > Scyliorhinus torazame. The sequence goes on along the minus strand of NC_092711.1, from coordinate 160,319,955 downwards.
GGGATAACCGAGTGAATCCCTTCCCACAGTCAGAGCAGGTGAATGGCCTCGCCCCAGTGTGAACTCGGTGTGCCTGTAGGTTGCTTATTTGAGTGAATCCCTTTCCACACTGAGAGCAGGTGAACGGCCTCTCTCCGGTATGCAGGAGCTGGTGTGTCAGCAGATGGGATGAGATTCAAAACATCTCTGTGCAGTGGGAGCAGCTGAACGGTCTCTCCCTAGTGTGAACTTGTTGGTGTGTCAGCAGTCTGGAAGAAGTACTGAACCCCTCCCACACGTGGAGCAGGTGACTGGCCTCTCCCCGACGTGGACTGGCTGGTGCTTCTTCAGATTAGATAACTTAGCGAATCCCTTCTCACACTGAGAGCAGGTGAACGGCCTCTCCCCAGTGTGAATGCGTCGATGAGTTTCCAGTGCTGATGGGAATCTGAATCCCTTCCCACAGTCCCCACATTTCCATGGTTTCTCCAGGGTGGGGGTGTCCTTGTGTCTCTCCAGGTTGGACAATCAGTTGAAGGCTCACACAGATCTCCCCGCTGTTTTTTTCTGGCTGTGTAACTGGTTAAAGCTCATTTCAGTCAGTGCTCTGGAACACTCTCATTCAGGTATGTATGTCTCAGTGAGTTTCCAGTCACACTGATGGTTAAAACCATCTGAAGCAGAAAGAATAGACTAACCTTTTTCCTTCTCGATTCAAAGGCCGATGATATTCAAGTCCCAGTGAATTGAGTGAATGTCAAATCGAGACGCGAGGTTTGGTTTGAGATTTCTGTCTGTCATTCTTCCTCTTCTGATATCCTGTAAGAGGAGTTTACAAAAGACATCATTGTCAGTATAGGATAGAGATTCATAACAGACATTTCTGGTTTCTATGGTCCTCTCTCATTTCCCCAAATCTGTAAATCGTCATCCCACACACACCCTCCATTCTCACTCTGCTGTATCTAATATTCACCCTCCCAATTCTCCTGAAGGTGCTGATTCAGGCTGATTGACAGATCCATGCTCACTGCTTCCTGTCCAGGACAAAGAGACCTGGAAATCTTCAAGCGGACTGCCAGCCTAACGGAAATATGTAACAGGACGAAAATTGTGTTTAATGTATAGGATTGTTCCAGTTGGTTAAGATACAGGAGGTAGTGATTGATCATGAGCTGGAATTTTCTGCCTATGAACGTCCTCAAGCAGAGATGATCAATAATTTCTAACTGAATTAGATGGACGCTGCAGGGTTACTTTTGTCAATAATAAAGATTATTATCCTCCTGTAACCAAAGACTATCCTCCTCACTATTTACCACCACCAATTTTCACACAATCCGGGAATATACTTAGAGACCTGGGCCAACCTTTGCAGAGTCTGCACCCTCCCTGGATTCACTTCCTTTTCCTTCAGAACCAGAGTCCTTCCGGTCCTCCAACTGCTCCCATTGGTCAACACCTCAGCAGAAAGGTCAGGAGGTGGGATCTTCCTGCACATGTGCAGCTTCCCATCGCTCCCAAGATCATGCGCAGTCCGAGCCGCCCGCCCGGCGAATGGAGCGGTTTCACCACCGCAAGGGATTATGGGGGCTATGACCGCCATTACTCATCCTGAGTCCAGTCTCCAAACTCCTTGGAATAGGATGAAATGGGGGGGGGGGGCACGAATGACCCCACCCTGACACACAGTACATATGGGTAGTCAGTGGAGTTGATTGTGGCGCCCCCTTAGCAAAACAGCTTGTTAATTTAAGGTATAAAGATTTCGACGCCTGGGTGAAATATTTTGGGGGGGGGGGGGGGGGAGGCGCAATAGATTAGTGTGACACTGAACTAGAGAGTCAGCGCCTTCAGGGGAGGAGATTTTGGGGGAAAGCAGGAGGAGATAATGGGATGAATTAGTGTTGAAATCAATAGGAAGGAGAGAATATCTGGGGAATGAGATGTAGAATTTGTGTCACATCACGGTCTTGGACAACCTTCATCAAACTTTCTTTTACAATTTTCCTGGAAAATCCTTGACGTATTTTATTAAGTCAAATGTGCTATCAAAGAGGGCGGCACGGTGGTGCAGTGGTTAGCACTGCTGCCAACGGTGCTGAGGACCTGGGTTTGATCCCGGCCCTGGGTCACTGTCGATGTGGAGTTTGCACATTCTCCCCGTGTTTGCATGGGTTTCACCCCCATAATCCAAAGATGTGAGGGTTAGGTGGATTGGCCACATTCAATTGCCCCTTAATTGGAAAAAATATAATTGGGTACTCTATTTTTTTTTTAATGTGCTGTCCAAATGAAAATTAATGTTTTATTGAGGACGGCCACTTGAACTCCCCGACTACTCCCAAACACCAAGTACCTGTTCATGAACAGTCTGATTAACTATCTAATTCATACAACCCAGCCCACCCATTCTCAGTGAGTCTTCATTTCTCAATGTTCACAATGAGTAGGCTTGGTCACTTTTCTCTCCTCAAAATACAAGACTGATGGGCTAATTGAGGTCATTAAAATTATCAAAGCTTTTGATAAACACAGTGGATGTTTCCCACTTGTAGGGGTAAGAGCAAAACTTAATTCAGGAGAAACGTCTTTCCAGACAGTAATGAGAATGTGGAACCCACTACCAGTGAGTGGAGGTGAATAACATTGATACATTGAAGAGGAAGCTGGATGAACACATGAAGGAGAAATAAACAGACGGACACACTGATAGAGTCAGATGGGAAAGCATGGGAGGAGGATGAAGTGAAGTAGAAATACTAGCAGAGATTGGTTGGGCTGAATGGCCTGTTTCTTTGCTGTATATTCAATGTAATTTAACCTGGTATTGCCTTTAACTCTGACATAGTCCATTCCAGGCTAAAGAGAGAAGTTTCACTCACAGAACGTTTCAGATCATTGTTTCCAGCTATTGTCCAATCAATGCCTTTGTCAGTCTGGTGTCTCAGTGAGTTGCTGAGGTAATAAATTCAACTACAAACATCAAATGTGATGTCTTCTGATATATCTTTGAAGAGCAGGGGCGTCATTCTCCGACCCCCCCGCCGGGTCGGAGAATGGCCGTTGGCCGCCGTGAATCCCGCCCCCGCCGAAGTCTCCGCTCCCGGAGATTAGGCGGGGGCGGGAATCCGGCCGCGCCGGTTGGCGGGACCCCCCGCTGGATTCTCCGGCCCGAATGGGCCGAAGTCCCGCCCAGGAATTGCCTGTCCCGCCGACGTAAATCAAACCTGGTATTTACCGGCGGGACCAGGCAGCGTGGGCGGGCTCCGGGGTCCTGGGGGGGGGCGCGGGGCGATCTGACCCCGGGGGGTGCCCCCACGGTGGCCTGGCCCGCGATCGGGGCCCACTGATCCGCGGGCGGGCCTGTGCCGTGGGGGCACTCTTTCCCTTCCACCTCCGCCACAGCCTCCACCATGGCGGAGGCGGAAGAGACTCTCCGCACTGCGCATGCACGGGAAACTGACAGCGGCCGCTGACACTCCCGCGCATGCGCTGGGAAACTGACAGCGGCCGCTGACGCTCCCGCGCATGCGCCGCATTTCCGCGCCAGCTGGCGGGGAAACAAACGCCATTTCCGCCAGCTGGCGGGGCGGAAATCCCTCCGGCGTCGGCCTAGCCCCTCAATGTTGGGGCTAGGCCGCCAAAGATGCGGAGCCTTCCGCACCTTTGGGCCGGCGCGATGCCCGTCTGATTGGCGCCGGCTTTGGCGCCAGTCGGCGGACATCCCGCCGTTGGGGGAGAATTTCGGCCCAGATCTTTTTCAAGTGGACTGAATTGGTGATATTTTCTCGGTCACAGTCCTTTCCGGCAACAATTATTATTTATCAGTCTTATTTAAATTATGGAGTTTGTTTTATACAGTAAGAAGTCTCACAACACCAGGTTAAAGTCCAACAGGTTTATTGGAAATCAAAAGTTTTCGGCGCACTGCTCCTTCATCAGGTGAAGTGAGCAGTGCTCAGAAAGCTTGTGATTTTAAATAAAGCTGTTGGACTTTATCTTGGTGTTGTGAGACTTCTTACTATGCCCACCCCAGTCCAACGCCGGCATCTCCACATGTTTTATACAGGACAAAGCACCAGCTTGTTGAGTACCCCGTCCACCACCCGAAACAGTGACTCCCTTGACCTCCAGAGCACAATGGTAGCAGTGTGTGTACCATCTACAAGATATTTCACGGTACCACAGTGATAGGGCAGGGCATTAGCACAATAATAGGGGCAGGACGTTAGCACAGTAATAAGGGCAGCACGGTAGCACAGTGGTTAGCACAGTTGCTTCACAGCTCCAGGGTCCCAGGTTCGATTCCAGGCTTGGGTCATTGTTTGTGCGGAGTCTGCACATCCTCCCCGTGTGTGCGTGGATTTCCTCTGCGTGCTCTGGTTTCCTCCCAGAGTCCAAAGATGTGCAGGTTAGGTGGATTGGCCAAAGTAAATTGCCCTTAGTGTCCAAAAAGGTTAGGTGGGTTTACGGGGACAGGGTGGAAGTGTGGGCTTAAGTGAGGTGTTCTTTCCAAAGCCAGTGCAGACTCGATGGGCTGAATGGCTTCCTTCTGCACTGTAAATTCAATGATTTATGAGCTCACCAGGGCTCCTTCGACATCACCTTCTAAACCCATAACCTTGACTGTCATGAAGGACAAGGGCAGCAAACTCATGGGAACAGCACCAACCACTCTGTGTGGCAGCGAGCTCCACATTCTCACCACTCTTGTCCTTCTCTTCTCCTTCATCTGTTCATCCAGTCTCCCCTGATCCTTTGCTTTGTTGTGAGTTTTCTGTATTTAACACAAAATGACTTGGAAATGAGTCATTTCCACAACACGTGCTTTTACAGAGCAGCACGACCAGGAGAGAGTCTCTCCCATGGAATTGAAATTCACATCAACAACAAAATGCAATCGGCATGAAAAATGCCTCCACAATCGAGCAACTTAACTGAGAAAACAGACCCTGGGATTTCAAGATGAAACCCCTTCATCTCTTACATGACTTATCAAAGTCCGTAATATATTTCTCCATGGATGACCACCTAGTTCCTGAAATCTATCAAAGGTTAACAATGCTTCTTATGCTTCCAACAACTCATCTTTTTTATACGACTTATCCAAAACGGTAATGGAATATCCAATCAGTTTTCAGTATCCAAATCATCCTCAACGAATTCCGAAAATACTTTCCTTATAACCTTGTATTTTGCTGTTAATGATGAAGCCAAAGCCCTATCCAGCCTCTTTCAGGGGAAGGAAGTGACCCGTGTCCACATCTCAGCTTCACGGTTCCATTCCTGATATTGTTCTCCCTCCGAGAAAATTCATGGATAATTAAAACCTGTCCTTCTGCCATTCTGTCACTAAAATGTCAGCAGCAATGTGCTTCTTCTCAGAGAGAGAGAATGAAACTTCTTACACACCAACACAGCACCAAAGTTTAGTGTTGATCCTCTGCTACCATGTTATTCAAAATAGTAAGAAGTCTTACAATAGCAGGTTAAAGTCCAACACGTTTGTTTCCAATCATTTCATCAGGTGACTCGCCTGATGAAGGAGGTGTGCTCCAAAAGCTAGTGATTCGAAACAAACCTGTTGGACTTTAACCTGGTGTTGTAAGACTTCCTACTGTGCCAACCCCAGTCCAACGCCGGCATCTCCACATCATTCAAAATAGTGTCTGCAGAGGAAGAATCAATCGAAAGCTGAGTCGTACTTTGAACAGGTTTATTTCCAAAACAACAGAAACGCAGATACTCTCCCAGTTCCCCACCCTCACCCTTATCCCATCTACCCTATCCCCACCCTCCCACGCCCAGTTCTCCTCCCCTGAAGGTGCTGACTCTTTCCTAATGTTCACAATTAAAGGGCTGGTTTCCCCAGGAGATGGCTGACATTTGAGGGGGCAGTAAATTAATATCAGAGAGAGAAATTTCTACTGTTGTTATATGGTACAGATTAGATCTATCATTGATGGTTCTGTAATAAAATATATTCGTTATTATTTCTAGTTTTGTGATGTAGTTGTGTATCTATGTTTTATTTTTCCAGTCATAGAGTGATTATAGCACAGAAGGAGTCCATTCATTAATTTGAAACCATACCGAATCTGCTGAGCAAACCAGTCAGTACAATTGTACCTCTATATCCATGTTCCCCTGTAAGTTTAGTTCCTTCATGCTCCCAAGCTATTTCATTTTGAAATCAATAATCATCGCAGCTTCCACCAACCTCACAGGCAGGAAGTTAGAAGTCCTGACAACTCGCTCCTAAATAAAGTTTTTCCTGCACACCCACCTCTAATCAAGCAATACAGTTCGGCTGCACAGTGGTACAGCTGCTCACAATTCCAGAGACACAGGTTCGATTCCAGCCTTGGATGTGACTTGGGTGACATATCCTTTTGGTAATGTGGTGACCAGAATTGTAGGCAATATTCCACGTGTGGCCTAACTAAGGTTCTGTACAGCTGCAGCATGACTTGACAATTTTTATACTCAATGCCCGACCAATGAAGACAAGCATGCCGTCTGCCTTCTTAGCGACCTTATCCACCTGCGTTGCCACTTTCAGTGATGTTTATTGTAATTTCCCAATCTACCACAACTTGCCCCTCATACCATGACAGTTTCCTTCTGCGAGAAACACCCAGATAAATTAGGCAAAAGAACCATGTAACCACCATAGCCCATCTTCATGGCAACATGGCTGCTTTAGGAACTAAATATCTTCCAACGTGCAAACACCTTTTCATTCTGTGCTCCTCGTCAAACTTGGAACCAGGTAATCGCAACGAGGCTCAAAAATGGTCAGCCCACCGGAGGCAGAGGTGTTAGACCGGCCAGTCCAGCAGAAAGAAACCCTCCAATCATCACCATTCACCAGATGTCAGAATGAACAAAATGCAGTCCTGGATGTCAGTGAGAACAGAAACAATAACAACGGAGCCAACATCTGTAATTTATTGTGAACTTGTTGGAGCCACAACAGATGTGATGAATCACAACCCCCCTCCCCCCCCCCCCCCCCACCCCACATTGAGAGCAGATGAATGGTCTCTCCCCAGAATTAACTCACTAGTGTCTCCGTAGTTGGGACGGATCATTGAATGTCTCCCCTGCTCAGAGCAGGTGAATGGCTTCTTCTAGGTGTGAACTCGCTGGTGTTCCTGCAGGGCGTATGGATATCTGAATCCCTTCTTAAACTAAGAGCAGGTTAACGCCTTCTCCCCAGTGTGAACTCGCTGGTGTCTCCGCAGGTTGGATAACTGAGCGAATCCCTTCCCACACTGAGAGCAGGTGAACGGCCTCTCCCCAGTGTGAACGCGCTGGTGTATCTGCAGGTTCGATGAAGTAGTGAATCCCTTCTCACACTGAGAGCAGGTGAACGGCCTCTCCCCCGTGTGAATTCGCTGGTGTTTCCGCAGGTTCGATGAAGTAGCGAATCCCTTCTCACACTGAGAGCATGTGAACGGCTTTTCCCCAGTGTGAACTCGCTGATGTATCTGCAGGTTCGATGAAGTAGTGAATCCCTTCTCACACTGAGAGCAGGTGAATGGCCTCTCCCCAGTGTGAAGTCGCTGATGTTTCTGCAGGCTCTTTAAAGTAATGAATCCTTTCACACACTGAGAGCAAGTGAGCGGCCTCTCCCCAGTGTGAACTAGCTGGTGTGTCCGCAGGCTCAAAGAAATAGTGAATCCCTTCTCACACTGAGAGGTGAGCGGCCTCTGCCCAGTGTGAACCTGCTGATGCGTCCGCAGGTTCGATGAATCAGTGAATCCCTTCTCACACTGAGAGCAAGTGAACGGCCTCTCCCCAGTGTGAATGCGTCGATGAGCTTCCAGCTGAGATGGGAATCTGAATCCCTTCCCACAGTCCCCACATTTCCACCGTTTCTCCATGTTTTGGGTCTCCTCGTGTCTCTCCAGGTTTGACAAAAAGTTGAAGCCTCGTCCACACAAAGAACACGTGTACAGTCTCTCCCCACTGTGGATGGTGTGATGTTTTTTTCAGGCTGCGTAACTGATTAAAGCTCTTTCCACAGTCAGTGCTCTGGAACACTCTCACTCGGGTGTGTGTCTCTCGGTGCTTTTCCAGTCACAATGATGGTTAAAATCTTTTGAAGCCGACAGAACAGACAAACATTTCTCCTTCCAGATTCAAAGTCCGGTGATATTCAGCTCCAAGGAATTGAGAGACTCAGCCAGATTGAGACGTGACTTTTGAGATTTCTGTCTGTAATTCCTCCTCTTCTAATATCCTGTAAAAACAATGTCAAAAATTCATCACTGTCAGTACAGGATAGAAATTCAGAACAGACAATTCTAGTTCCTAGAGAACATTCTTCCCTCTCTCATTCCCCAAAAGCTGTAAATCTCCATCCCACACACTCTCCCTCCATTCTCACTCTGCTGTATCTATTGCAGGGGCTATTTACCACAGGGCTAAATCGCTGGCTTTGAAAGCAGACCAAGGCAGGCCAGCAGAACGGTTCAATTCCCGTAACAGCCTCCCTGAACAGGCGCTGGAATGTGGTGACTAGGAGTTTTTCACAGTAACTTCATTGAAGCCTACTTGTGACAATAAAACAATTTTCTTCTTTTCTTCTTCTTCTAATATTCACCCTCCCAATTCTCCTGAAGGTGCTGATTCAGGCTGATTGACAGGTCCATGCTCACTGCTTCCTGTCCTGGTCACAGAGATCATAACAAATAGGAGCTGCAGTCAGCCATTCGGCCCATCAAGCATGCTCATTTATTCTGTAGGATCATTGGCCGATCTATGTCAGCAACATTCTCAGTGTTATTGACCAGAGGCTGAGTGTGCTGGCTTAATATCTGTGAGCTCAGGGCGCCGAGCTGTAAAACACCAAGGAAAGGATCGACGATCCTGAGGAGGGAATCCTGAATGTTGAGCAAGATGCCTCCTCGGGGAGGCAAGAATTAAATCCTTGGAAAACCGGCTGAGTGATGTGGTGGACTCCTGGAGAACTTGGAGAACCGAGGGTCAGAGAAAGAATATCCGAGTCGTCGGCCTGCCAGAAGGTGAGGAGGGTAAGGCTCCCATTGGGTTCTTCGAGGACCGGCTGCCACATTTTCTCAAGCTGGATGTGAAGCCTGGGTGTTTCAAATTAGAAAGGGCATCGGATCCTGTCTTTGAGTCTGAGGGATAGTTTTCATCCCAGGCCTGTAATCATTCACTTCCACAACTTGAAAGATCACCAGAGGGTCCTGGAGACGGGTAAGGCGAGGTGGGACCTGACTCCATGAGGAAGTGAGGATTTTTTGGCAGCCACACAAACGAAGCATCGAGGCTTCAATGAAATCTGAAGGGAACTCAAGGCTGCGGGAGTGAATTATTTTGCTTTATAGGTCCAACGCCGGCATCTCCACATCAAGAAGGGTGTTGACCGTGGCACATTACGAGATCAAGTCTTTCGATAATCCGACTACTGTCTTGGTCTTCGCTAAATCCTTGAAGGGCAAGGATTGGAGCGATGATTTGCAGCTCAGACTAACTCGGGCTCTATTCCGGACTCTTTCCCTATCATGGTGTTGTTGTCTGAATTTGTTATCTTTTATCCTGTTGAAGGGAGTTGTTATTCTGTGAGCAGAATGTCGCCTTCTTCTCCTCGAGTGTTCCAGGGACTCGGATTATCTTATCTCAGTTATGGTAGATGTGCCGTGTGCTGATTATCCATCATCTTTCTTCTATTATCCGAGCGGTAATCATTTTTTATAAAAATATATTTTTATTCAAATTTTTAACATATTTTCAACATGGGTCACTTCCTTCCCCTTACAGAGAAAAGAAAAACAAAGAACACATAAGTAAACATCTTACAACTACATCGCGAATTCCCCCAAGATACAAACCCCCCATTAAGCAATAATAAACACAGTAGTAAACACAAAGTACACCCCCCCCCTCCCCTCCCGGGTTGCTGCTGCTGCTGACCACCTCCTAGAAAGTCTAGGAACGGTTGCCACCTCCTGAAGAACCCCTGCACCGACCCTCTCAAGGCAAATTGTACCCTCTCCAATTTAATGAATCCTGCCATGTTGCTGACCCAGGCTTCCACGCTTGGGGGGCTCGCATCCTTCCACTGCAGCAGAATCTCCGCCGGACTACCAGGGACGCAAAGGCTAGAATACCAGCCTCTTTCGCCTCCTGCACTCCCGGCTCGTCCGATACCCCAAATAGTGCTAACCCCCAGTTCGGCTTAACCCGGGTGTTCACCACCTTAGAACAGTCCTCGCAATGCCCCTCCAGAACCCATCCAGCACCGGGCACGCCCAGAACATATGGACGTGATTGCTGGGCCCCCCCGAGCACCTCCCACAACTGTCCTCCACCCCAAAGAACCTGCTCAGCCTCGCCCCTGTCATATGTGCTCTGTGAAGATCCGAGCATTAATCATGGCAGAACCAAGTGGCGCCATTGCCGAAGGGTGGGTGTTGATGGATGCAGGTCTTCACGGCTGGGTCTAAAATGCGGGAGGGACATTCGATCCCCAATCCCTTGTTGGCCCTTCTTTTCTTCTCATTTTGGAGAAGGTATCCTGAGGGTAACGACAGTCTGGCCGTGGGGTTAATCCTTCGGGTCCTCAGTCTTATTGAGGAATGTCCCCTTGGATCTATTGTGGTGGTGATTCTTTTGTATTTTTGTTATTTTGGGAGGGTTTATGTGTTGCTAACTTTATCCTACTCTGGTACAGACGGGGCTTTTATCTGTGAAAGGAGTAGTTTGGGGAAACTTTGGTGCCTGTGGTGGAAAGTGAGTTGGAGGAGGGGGTAATAGGGCACGCCCGATTGTGGTGTGAAAATCTGTTCCTGTTCTCTCTGTCGTCTAGCTAATGGTAGCAGTTAATCTGCAAATTTTCTCAGGGAATGTACGGGGCATCCATCACCCTATCAGAAGGAAAAAGCTCCTCTCCTTTCTTAAGGAGAAAATTGACATAGCTTTTGTTACAACCTGCCTGTTTACCATTGGCTGGGGACTAATGACAATCCCATAATCCTGTGGGAGTATGAGCTTCCCCAATGAGGGGGCCGGAGAAATCATTAGCAGACTCCCTGTATAAATAAAGCTGGCCAGTTTGGAACCAGCCAGGAAGGAGTGAGCAGCAAGCGAAGTTGCTGCTGTTGTGTATATATATATTATTGTAAATAAATGTTATTTCTTTGTATCCTTAAAACTTGTGCTGGATTCTTCGTGGCCCTCGCAAAACTGGCAATGAGGGTTAAAGTGAATAGCTGTCTACACTGCTGAAGCCACCTCCCTGGATTTTTGTTGGATACAGGTTGGAAGTTATTTTCTATTACACCATGTATGGACGTTTGGATGTTTTTGATGCTGCGCTGGTAAGCTGGAACCAGTATGCACAACGGATGCATTACTATTTCCGGGCTTCCAATATCACCGAAAACGAGCGCCAGGTGGTCATATTGCTCACCGCCTGCGGCCCGCATACGTTTGGGGTGATTAGGAGACTTACGTACCCACCTGCGCCGGGCACCAAAACGCTTGATGAACTTGTGAACTTAGTGGGCAACATTATTTTTTTAAAATATATTTATTAAAGTTTTTTAACACAACTTTTCTCCCTTACAACCAATAACCACCACCCCCCCTCCCCCGTAACAAAAAAAAAAACGAGAAATCGCACAGAGCAAGATGTATACATGGCAAAATGATATATTTACACAGCTTTGTACACTGGCCCTCACCTGTATGTGCCAGTTTCCCCAACCCTTCATGTTATCTCTTGCTCATCCACCCTCCCAGGCAGTCCCCCCTCTCACGCCCCCTCCCAGGACGTTCCCCCCCCCAAAAAAGGTTGCTGCTGCTGCTGACCAACCTTCCTCTAACTCTCCGCGAGATAGTCTAGGAACGGTTGCCGTGGGGCAACATTTTAACCCAACCCCGTCCACGATAGTCCAACGTTATCGGTTTAATACCGCTGAGAGGACCCCAGGAAAATCCCTTGCCGACATTCTATCCAAGGCTACGCAGGATTGCGGAGCACTGTGACTATGGTGAGACCTTGTCAGAAATGTTACGAGACCGTTTGGCTTGCGGTATTAACAATGCGGCCACCCAGAGAAAGTTGATAGCTGAGCTAACATTGACTTTTCAACAGGCCATTCAAATAGCATTGTCCCGAGAGAGCGCAGAATGAGGAGTGCAAGAACTACAGGGAATGGAGGTGCATGTCTTGGGGTGCAACCCCTTCCGTCCAAAAACGTCCCCCAGAACTCCTGCGGTACCTTGGGCGAGGCGACGTCCGGATCGATGCCAGTGGCTGTTGGACATTCCTCCCCGAAGGGAGCCTTCTCCAGAACCAATGGATGAGGAGCCATGTCCATGTCAGACATCGGACGCCGGTCCTGGGGGCGCCAGAGGCGCCGTCTCTCTGACCGAAACTGGGACCAGCCCAGGGGCCGTACCTTCTATGTGGATGAACCTGCGGCGACTACTCCTGAGGATGTGGAGACGGAGGACGACTGCCTGCAGCTGCATTGTGTGGCAGCTCCCCATGTGGCCCCTTTAAGGTGACAGTAAGGGTGAATGGTCACCCACTTGAGATGGAGTTGGAAACTGGCACAGCGGTCTCAGTGATCGCCCAGAGGACATTCGACCGCATGAAGCAGGGTATACAGACCCTTACATTAACTGACACACAGGCCAGGTTGGCCACCTACACGGGGGAACCATTGGACAGCGCAGGAACTACGATGACCCCTGTTGTTTATGGACGCCAGGAGGGGCGTCTCCCACTTATCGTGGTGCACGGCCATGGGCCCAGCCTGTTGGTCAGGACTGGTTGCGCCATTTGCTCTTGCAGTGGCAGCACATCCTCCAAACAGTTTCTGGAGGGTTGACTGAGGTGCTAGGACGATACCCAGATGTATTCCAGCCCGGGTTGGGGAAAATAAAAAGGGCCATAGCCCATATCCAAGTCGAGCCAGGAGCCACGCTGCACTATTTCCGGGCCCGCCCGGTGCTTTACACCTTGCTCGAGAAGGTAGAAGGGGAGCTCACTCGTTTGGAGACTTTGGGTATTATCAGGCCCATCCGTTTCGCTGATTGGGCAGCACCAATTGTACCTGTAATGAAGCCAGATGCCACAGTTCGCTTGTGCGGCGACTATAAACTTAGTGAATACGGCTTCCCGACTCGACCAATATCCAATGCCTCGCATAGAGGATCTCGACGCGAAGCTTGCAGGCGGACTCTCATTCACAAAATTAGATATGAGTCACGCCTATCTACAGTTGGAGCTGGACCCTGCCTCCCGACCATATGTAACAATTAACACACACCGGGGCCTGTATGAATATACACATTTGCCCTTTGGAGTATCCTCTGCCTGCGCTATTTTTCAACGCGTTATGGAGTGCATTTTGAGAGGTTTACCGCGTGTCGCTGTCTACTTAAACAACGTTTTGATTACAGGGACGTGGGAGCAGAAACATTTGAAAAATCTGGAGGCTGTCCTCAAGATGTTTTTCGGAGGCTGGAGTCCGTTTACGTTGCACAAAGTGCGTCTTTCAGGCGAAGGAAGTAGTCAACCTGGGTTATCGGGTGGACCGCGAAGGTTTGCACCCCGTCGCAGAGGTGCGCACTATTCAACAGGCCCCCGCCCCGACTGACACTTTGCATCTTCGTTGTTTTCTCGGCCTCGTAAACTATTACGGGAAGTTCCTCCCCAATCTGGCAACTACGCTGGCCCCGTTGCACCTTCTGCTAAAGGAAAATCACACCTGGGTCTGGGGTCAGCCGCAAGAAACCGCTTTCCGGCGGGTAAAGCAACAATTGTCGTCGTCTGGGTTACTTCCCCACTATGATCCTGGAAAGCCTTTGCTCGTCACATGTGATGCATCCCCGTATGGTATTGGGGCCGTCCTGCCCCACAAGATGGAGAACGGGGCCGAGCGGCCGATAGCTTTCGCCTCCCGCACATTGACTGCAGCGGAAAAAAAGTACGCGCAGATCAAGAAGGAGGGCCTTGCAGTGGTCTTTATGGTGAAATGTTTCCACCAGTATGTGCATGGCCGCCACTTCACTATCGTGACTGATCATAAGCCTCTGCTGGGACTTTTCAGAGAGGATAAGCCAATACCGCCCATTGCTTCCGCACGGATCCAGCGCTGGGCTTTGTTGCTCACTGCATACGAGTATTCTCTGGAGCACAAACCAGGAACGCAGATAAAGAATGCCGCCGCACTGAGCCAATTGCCTTTATCGACCGGCCCCATGTCGACCCCCACGACCGGTGAGGTGGTTGCAACCCTAAATTTTATGGACACCTTGCCTGTCACGGCATCACAGATCTGCGAGTGGGCCCAGACAGAGCCAGTCCTGTCAAAGGTTTGGCACATAGTCCTGTATTGTCGGCAGCATATACAGCTCCCAGGCGAGTTGCGGGCATTTTCGTCCAAGCTGTCAGAATTCAGCGTGGAAGACGGCATCCTCTTGTGGGGGACGCGTGTGATTGTCCCGGAAAAAGACAGGAGCTGATACTAAGAGACTTACTTGCACAATGGGCATCCAGGTGTGACCAAAATGAAAATGTTGGCCCGGAGTTATGTCTGGTGACCAGGTCTCGACACCGACATTGAGAAGGTGGCCCAAAACTGCTCCATTTGCCAGGAGCATCAGAAGCTTCCGCCGGCCGCGCCTCTACATCACTGGGAATGGCCAGGGCAGCCTTGGGCGCGCTTGCATGCGGATTTCGCCGGCCCTTTTCAAGGATCCATGTTCCTTCTATTAATCGACGCCCAGTCTAAATGGCTAGAGGTGCACAAGATGCTGGGCACAACGTCCTGCGCAACAATTGAGAAGATGCGATGGTATTTCAGTATGCATGGCCTCCCCAAGGTGGTCACGGATAACGGCACTCCATTCACAAGTGAGGAGTTTGCGAGGTTCATGAAGATGAACGGCATACTCCATACCCGCACTGCCCCTTACCACCCGGCTTCAAATGGGTTGGCGGAGCGAGCAGTGCAGACATTCAAACGAGGCCTAAAGAAGCAGTCTTCCGAGTCAATGGACACGAGACTGGCTCGCTTTTTGTTTTCGTATAGGACCACCCCCCATGCGGTGACTGGGGTAGCTCCCGCAGAAATCCTAATGGGCCGGAGACTTTGCACCCACCTTAGTATGGTTTTCCTGGACATTGGCGCAAAAGTACGCCGCACACAAGAACGGCAGGGACAGGGATTTTCTCGGCATCGGCCGATTCGGCAGTTTGCACCTGGTGACCCAGTGTTCATTCGGAATTTTGCTGGTGGTGCCCAGTGGGTCCCTGGCGTAATCTTTCGCCAAACGGGCCCAATATCTTACCAGGTGCAAGCCCAGGGTCGTCTCCAGCGCAAACATGTAGACCATGTTCGGTCCAGAAGACTATCCCTTCCAAAGATTTCCCACCACCAGAGCTCATTTCCACAGCCACAGAGACCAGAGACAATGGAAAGTAGCCCTCACAATCTTCCTCTGGTGCCTCACTCAAAGCCTGCGCAGGTCGTTACAGAACTGCGTGGAGATAGAGACGCCAAGATGATGGAGGCAGCAGACTCTGACTCCGAGATGGAGACACAGGACTCATCAGACGGGGAATCCTCGGGCCCACGGGCCTTGGATGTACAACCGTTACGGCGTTCATCACGGAAGCACCGGTCTCTGTCTCGTTACACGCCGCCCGATCCAGCGCCTTGTGCAAATGGTGTCCGGCCAGTGGCAAAACGAGTCCGGCGCCCTCCTTCGCCAGGGTCTTCAGTGGATTCCTTGGACTTGGGTGGGGGGGGGGGGGGGGGGGACAAACACTTCAAATTGAGGCGGGATTGGGTGGGGCAGGACTTTTCACCTCCTTCATCAAGTAGCAGGGGTGTGGCGATCCTTATTAATAAAAATATCACATTTAAGGTTGAAACCTGCACCAAGGACAAAGGAGGTAGATATGTGATCATTCGAGGTTCGGTGCATGGAGATGTTGTTTTAATAATGAACGTTTAGGGATCCCCGAATTACTCCCCGGAGTTCATTATAAAGGATTTTGTGGATTTTGCAGAGTTAGCTTCAACTAACTCTTTTGTGGTTGGCGACTTCAACTGCCACTTAAATCCTGTGGTAGATAAGCTCCCGGTTACCAGGAACCCCCCCCCCCCCCCCCACGCTGCAAGCTAGGGTGTTGGCCTCGGCTTGTGAGGAGGTGGGTTATGTGGATGTTTGGCGAACTTTGCACCCGAGGGGCGGAGATTTTACCTTCTTTCCAGCCCCACATCCATGTCATGCTAGAATCAACAATTTGTTTGTGCCGAGGACGATCCCACACCTGGTGTCCACTTGCACCACAGGGAGCATCGTAATCGCAGACCTTCCCCCGTTTGTCTGGAGTTTCTGCTCGAGGGCTCACCCCCAGGTCGAGAATGTGGAGGTTTGGAGCCTCCCTGATAAGAGACATTTAATTTACTACACACTTTACGGAATAGTTTGAGTTCTTCCTTTCGGTTAACTTGACCCCTGGTATTTCCCCCTCCACTTTGTGGGAGACGTGTAAAGTTTATACTCGGGGGGGCTGATCATTTCTTACCCTGCTAGTAAAAGGTGCAGGATGCTGGAGAACTAGCGGCATCTGGAGTTTTGTTTGGCGAAAGCAAATAAATCATATGGAGGGCCCGAGTCAGCTATTGTTGAAGGAGGTTAAACACGGCAAGAGCGGCTTTGGGTTAACACGGCAAGAGCGGCTTTGGGTTAACACGGCAAGAGCGGCTTTGGGTTAACACGGCAAGAGCGGCTTTGGGCTCCCGATTGTCTCAGCAAAAAAGTTGGACGTTTGCGAGGCAGAAGTTGTACGAGTTTGGGGAATAAGCTGAGCAAATACTTAGCCTGTTTGACAAAGAAAAGTTACCTCTGTTCGGCTTGGGAGAGGGAAATGGGTCATGAAGACAAACTTGGATTTCAGGAATTCTTTGCCGGATTATACATGTCTGAGCAGTCTTGTGATGTGCTGGTGGGTGTGGAACATTTTTTCTCTTCCCTGAAGCTTCAGGAGGCCTCAGAAAGCCAGCGTGAGGCTCTTAATGCTCCCCTTTCTAGGGCAGAGTGTCAAAGGCCATGAAGGAGCTGCAGTCAGGTAAAGTCCCGGGACCAGATGTCTGTGGGTGTGAGTTTTATCGGGGGTTTGAGGATTTGTTGTTGGACCTGTTGGTAGATATGTATTGTCACTCTTTTGACTCTGGGATGCTGCCACCGTCTCTTCGTGAGGCTAATATCTCTTTGATTCTGAAGGTGGACAAGGACCCAGGGGAGTGGACCTCTTATCGCCCAATCTCTCTTTTGAATGTTGACTTGAAACTGCGATCTTATATTTTGCCGATAAGGCTGGAGGACATCCTTCCGACAATCGTGTGGGAGGACCAGACTGGGTTTATACGGGGAAGATTTTCCAGTAACAATGTTGGAAGGTTGCTGAATGTGATTCAGGCTTTTCAGAAATGTGCATTGGATGGGCTGCTGATCTTCTTCGATGCAGAGAAAGCTTTTGCTCGAGTTGAGTGGAATTATCTGGTGTATCCGCTGCGAGGCTTCGGGTTGGGTGAGGATTATAATGAGTGGATTAAATTGTTATATCACATACCGGCAGCGGCAGTGCTTACCAATGGTATAAGGATGTCACATTTTGAGCTTCAGAGAGGGACTAGACAGGACTGCCCTCTGTCCCCCTTGCTGTTTGCGTTGGCCATTGAGCCCTTGCCGGAGGATATTAGATCGGATCCTCTGATATCGGGACTTGAGGGTGTGGTGAGGCAGCACAAGATCACTCTGAGTGTGCACATGACGTGCTGCTGTTTGTATCGAACTCCAGTGTTTCAGTCCCGGCCTTTATTGGAGTAGTGGATAGGTTTAGTGGCTTCTCTCGTATCGAGATCAATTTTACTGAGTTCGAGCCCATGTCGGTGGGGAGTGGTTGAGGGGTAAGCCCCCTCCTCGTGCTAACTTCCCCTTCAGATGTCCCCCCCCCACACCATGCCATTTAAAAACCTGGGAATGTCAATGTCCCCCTCTTTCAGACAGCTATATAGGGCCAACTTTCCACAGCTGATGGTGGCTATTAGGTGGGACCTTGCCCGGTGGTCGGCTCTTCCGATTTCATGGCGAGGGAGAATCGCCTTCATTAAAATGAATGTGTTGCCCAGACTGTCCTACCCTCTGCAGATGCTGCCTGTACTGCTGTCGACTAGAGTCGTTAGGGAAATTTATCAAATCAGGGCAGGACCTACTCAGTTAATGGTAGGGAGTTGGGGAGACTTACAGAACAAAGAGATCTATGTGTACAGGTTTATAGCTCCTTGAAGGTGGAGTTGCAGGTGGACAGGGTGGTGAAGAAGGCATTCAGTATGCTAGGTTTTATTGGTTAGAATATTGAATACAGTAGTTGGGATGTCTTGTTGAAGTTGTACAAGACATTGGTAAGACCACACAGGGAATACTGTGTTCAGTTCTGGTCACCCTATTATAGAAAGAATATTGTTAAACTAGAAAGAGTGCAGAAGAGATTTACCAGGATGCTGCCATGACTTGATGGTCTGAGTTATAAGGAGAGGCTGGAACATTTTTCCCTGGAGCATAGGAGGCTTAGGTCTGACCTTATAGAAGTCTATAAAATAATGAGGAGCACAGATAGGTATATAGTCAACATCTTTTCCCTAAGGCAGGAGTCTGGAACTAGAGGGCATAGGTTTAAGGTGAGAGGAGAGAGATACAAAAGAGACCAGAGGGGAAATTTCTTCACACAGAGGGTGGTGAGTATCTGGAATGGCTGCCAGAGGCAGGTACAATTTTGTCATTTAAAAAGCAGTTAGACAGTAACAAGGGCAGGGTGGTATGCTGACAAGTGGGACTAGCTTAGTGACAGAAACTGGGCGGCATGGACAAGCTGGGCCGAAGGGCCTGTTTCCATGCTGTAAACATCTATGACTCTACCTGGAACAAAAAGAAATATCGCCTCAAGTTTGTTAAGCTCCAATCACCAGGAGCTAAGAGAGGGTATGGTCTCCTGAAAATTAGGCTTCATCAATTGGGCTCTCGTCTTAGGGATTGGGTTAGGATGGAGCCAACATTCATCAGGCTCAATACAGAAGCAGACCAGTCAGGTCTCCCTCGATCCAAAACTGGCACAGGCTGATTATGGAATGCATTTCCATGCAATTTTTAATGTCTGTAATTCATTCTGAGTCTGATGCATTGGGTAAAGTATGGGACTCCCATCTCAAATACATAGGCTCTAATTTGACTGACTTGCTCCTCCTGGGCTTCTATGAGTGAATTCAATTTAACTTAGGCTGGGAGTAGGGCACAGTGGTTAGTACTACTACCTCAGCTCCAGGGACCCAGGTTCAATTCCAGCCTTGGGTGGCTGTCTGTGTGGAGTTTGCATATTCTTCTTGTGTCTGGGTGTGTTTCCTCCGGGTGCTCCGGTTTCCTCCCACTGTCCAAAGATGTGCAGCTAAAGTGGACTGGTCACGCTAAATTGCCCCTTAGTGTCCAAGATGTGGAGGTTAGGTGGGTTGACCATGATCAATGCACCGGGTTACAAGGATAGGATGGGGAGTGGGCTTCAGTGAAATGCTCTTTCTGAGGCTCAGTGCAGACTTGAGGGGTGAATGGCCTTTTGCACTACAGGAGTTCTATGTCATCGATGTTGTGTAATTCATTTTAATTTGATTATGCTGTTAGTCTGTAATATTTTTGGGTTTACAAACTGAATTGTTATCCTCCGTTTTTATATAATCTTACCTTCTTCCCCCATTCACTATTTTAACCTGTTAATCGGTTAATCAATTAATCCATCATTTCATCTCGAGGCTCTGGTCCCTCAAATATCCTGTTCCAAATTAATTCTGCAATGTGTTGCTTGTATTTATATTGGCAATGTCTCTTGTTCCGCTTTGGGCCCATTTTCCACCATTTTTTCTGTTACTCTGTTGCATTCATTGTTTAAAACATGATTTTAAAAAATAACAATTTATTAAAAATCTGTCCAACTCATACATGAATATATTCAATGACCCCCACACCCCACTGGTCCCTGTGGAAGAGAAATCCAGAGACTAATAACCCTCTGAGGGAAGAGATGACTGGTAATATGTAATGTAGCGACAGTACAATATTACAAGGCTCAAAATAATAATAAATGTACTTTATTAGAGAACCATAAATAATATATCTAATCTGTACCATATAACATGAGACATGTCTCTGTCCGACAATAATCTACTGTCTTCTTAAATGTCAGCAATCGCCTGGAGAAACCAGCCCTTTAATTGTGAACAAATATATGTGTCAAGCTGAGGGAGCAAAGGATGTCAATGTCTTTATGAGAGAGGCCTGGGCCTTTTCACAGTCTGCACCCGCCCTGGATTCACTTCCTTTCCCTTCAGTTGCTGCAAGTGACCAATTGAAGGTGAGAATGAGAAAAGAAATGGAAAGGGGAGAAAAGAAATGGAAAGGGGAGAAAAGAAAGTGTTTTACTCACAAATGTTGGAGACAGGAGGTGTTTTCAGTCTGTGCGAGGCCTCAGTTTTGCTCATTGTCCAGCTTCCGCATTCAGACAACGAGGGAGCTGATTGGATGGTGGAAGAGAGTCCTTCCAGCTCACCAACTCTTCCCATTGGTCAGCAACCTTCCGGTGCACCCATAGGAATCCGCGGTGACGTCTCACGGTCCGAGTGCGGAGGCCCGGCGGGCGGATACAGCAGCTCCGCCCCACTCCCCGAGACAAGGTTTCCAGGCAACCGGCTGACAACTCCGGCCAGAGCGAGAAGCCTGTCGGCGATCTGCCCCCGGCCCGGGACTGCGCATGTCCAAGAGAGAGGAGCGGTTGCGCATGTGTGAGGGAAAACCCACCCCCTGACCTGCCTGCTGAGATATTGACCAATGGAAAGAGTTAGGACCGGAAGGACTCTGGTCCTCCAGCCAATCAGCGCGAGCGAGAAAGAGCTTTCCTCCTGTCTCCAACATCTGGGAGTAAAACACTTTCTTATCTCATTCTCACCTTCAATTGGTCACTTGCAGCAACTGAAGGGAAAGGAAGTGAATCCAGGGAGGGTGCAGACTCTGCAAAGCTTGGCCCAGGTCTCTCTCTCTCTTAAAGACATTGACACCCTTTGCTCCCTCAGCTTGACACATTTATTTGTCTGGCTAAAAAGATGGTCTCTTATATAATGTCCACTATCCCCTGCAAGACCCCTGACGCTCTCAGTGCCATCGCCAACGGTCCTATAGCCAGGGCAGTCCCTCCGTGCAGCCTGAAATAATCTGAACTCACCCGGTTTGTTTGTATAAATGCCAATGGTGCCTGGTATAACAACCAGACCCAGTCCACAAAACCCTGCCCAAATCCAAACCGCCCCAGGACCTCCCACAAACAGTCCTGCTCGATCAAAGCTTTCTCAGCATCCATGGCAACCACCACCTCTACCTTTCGTCCTTCTGGAGGTATCATGATCACACTGAGTAACATCCTGATCTTGGCCGCCAGATGCCTCCCCTTCACAAACCCCGTCTGGTCCTCCCCTGTCACCCCGGGACACAATGCTCTATTCTCAAGGCCAAGATCTTAGCCAATAGTTTGGCATCTACATTTAGCAGTGAGATCGGTCTGTATGACTCACATTGTTCCGGGTCGTTTTTATGCTTCAAATGAGAGAGATCGAAGTCTGTGACAACGTCGGGGGGAGCACTTCCAGTTCCCTTGCCTTGTTCAAGTCCCTTACTAGCAGCAGTCCCAATACACCAGGGGCTGTTTAGCACAGGGCTAAATCGCTGGCTTTGAAAGCAGACCAAGGCAGGCCAGCAGCACGGTTCAATTCCCGTAACAGCCTCCCCGAACAGGCGCCGGAATGTGGCGACTAGGGGCTTTTCACAGTAACTTCATTGAAACCTACTTGTGACAATAAGTGATTTTCATTCATTCATTTCATACTCCCGAGAATTTCTAATAACCCGTCCGGACCCAGGGCCTTGCCCGATTGCATCGCTTCAAGCCCCTCCACCGCTTCTACCAGTCCAATTGGGGCCCCCAGGGCCTCCAACAGCTCCTCATCCACCTTCGGGAACTCCAACCCCTCTAAAAACCACCTCTATGAGTTCCGACTCATACAGCTATAGAAGTCCATAAACACCCCATTCACCCCCGCCGGGTCCAAGACAATATTCCCTCCCACGTCCTTCATTTTCCCGATCTCGCTCGCAGCCTCCTGCTTCCTCAACTGGTGCGCTAGCATCCTGCTCGCCTTCTCCCCATGCTCATATACCGCCCCTCTCACCCTTCTCAACTGCCCCACCACCTTTCCCGTAGATAGAAGCCCAAACTCCATCTGCAGCCTCTGCCGCTCCTTTAGCAGCCCTGCCTCTGGGGCATGAAATGAAAATGAAAAATGAATGAAAATCGCTTATTCTCACAAGTAGGCTTCAATGAAGTTACTGTGAAAAGCCCCTAGTCGCCACATTCCGGCGCCTGTTCGGGGAGGCTGTTACGGGAATTGAACCGTGCTGCTGGCCTGCCTTGGTCTGCTTTCAAAGCCAGCAATTTAGCCCTGTGCTAAACAGCCCCAGTTTACATATCTCTACATATCTCTTATCCACCTGCAGCATTTCTTCCACTAGCCTTTCTATCTTCGCCTGCTACGCCTTCTCCCTCTGTGCCCAAATCAAAATAAACTCCCCCCTGACCACTGCCTTTAGTGCCTCCCATACCTTACCTGCCGAGACCTTACCCGTGTCATTTATCTCTACATATCCCTGGATGGCCTTCCTCACCCGCTCACACGCCTCCTCCTCCTCCGCCAACGACCTCACTTCCAGCCTCCATTGCGGGCGCTGGCCCCACCTTTGCTCACCCGCAGGTCCACTCAGTGCGGGGCATGGTCTGTCACCACTATTGCCGAGCACTCAACATCCACCACCATCCCTGTCAGCAGCGTCTTATCAAAACAAAAAACTCCATTCGGGAATACACCTTGTGCACATGGGAGAAGAATGAAAATTCCTTCGCCCTCGGTCTCCCAAATCTCCACGGATCCACCCCCCCCCCCCCCCCCCCATGTTCTCAATGAACCCCCTTAGCTCCTTTGTTGCCGCAGACAACCTCCCGGACCTCGACCGATCCAGTCTCGGATCCAGAAAATGAGCCGATTCGAGTCCAGGTCGGGGATCCTCCCCAGCACCTGCCTCATAAATTCGACGTCATCCCAGTTCGGGGCATAGATGTTCACTAATACCACCGGCATTCCCTCTTGGGCCAGACAGCAGCCTGCGTCCCGCACCTCCTCAGGCCCGCTCTCGGGCACCCACCGTCATCGATCCTCCTCCTATCACTTTTTAGAAGCCCGTTCCCAGTTCATTCCCCCCCCCTCCACCCCCCCTCGCAAACCCCCTAAACAACAGTCCAACCCCCATCCCCTCACTAACCACCTGCTCACCCCCCACTGCGCTTCTGTGAACTATCCCGCTCAGCTAGCCTGGTAGCCCTCGCCCAAGGCACCTAGCATCCTAGCACCCCCCAGCCATCCTCCTGGTGCAAACAAAACAACCCCAGCCAGACCCAATCGAAGAGAACAACCCCCCTACCAAAGAACAGAAACAAACCTAAAGCAAACCAATGGTCCCAAACACAGTATAACAGTGACCCAACCCAACCCCAGAAACACAGCGCAAAAGGGGGGGAATGTCAGAATTATGGGGATATTAGAGGAATTTGGCCAGTTCTCAGGTTACAAACTGAATATGGGCAAGAGTGAGGTTTTTGTGATCCAGGCAAGGGGGCAGCAGTGGAGACTGAGGGAGTATTAGGTACCTGGGGATTCAGGTGGCTAGGAACTGGGGTCAGCTTCATAAATTAAATTTGGGCAGGGTGATTGAGCTAATGAAATGGGACTTCCGTAGGTGGGACGTGCCCCCGCTGTCATTGGCGGGGAGGATACAGACTGTGAAGGTGACAGTCCCCCCGAGATTGCTGTTAGTTTTTCAGTGCCTCCCAATCTTCATCCCCAAGGCATTTTTTCGGAAGATGAACGCGGCGATCTCGGGTTTTTTATGGGCCGGGAAAGCCCCGAGGGTGAAGAAGGTCCTTCTTGAGCGGGGGCGCGGGGAGGGGGGGTGGCCCTCCTGAACTTTATTAATTATTACTGGGCAGCTAATATATCAATGTTTAGGAGATGGGTAGTGGGAGGGGTCGCTGAGGGAGCAGGTGGAAGTGGCACATTGTAAGGGCACGAGCTTGAAGGCTTTGTTAATGGCGTCACTGTCATTCTCGCCGGCTCGGTACTCCACAAGCCCAGTGGTAGTGGCAGCCCTGAGAGTGTGGGGGCAATGGAGGCAGCACATGAGACTGGAGGGGGTGTCGGTGTGGTCACCGATCTGTGATAATCACCGGTTTCCTCCGGGGGGGGGGGTGGGTTGGACGGGGCTTCAGAAGGTGGCAGCGGGCAGAGATTGAGAGATTTGGGGATCTCTTCATTGAGGAGGGTTTCCCGAGCCTGGAGAAACTAGAGGAGGAGTTTCAGTTCCCAGGTGGGAACGGGTTCCGGTACCTGCAGGTACGGGATTTTGTTCGGAGGCAGGTCCCGAGTTTCCCTCACCTCCCACCAAGGGGACTACAGGATAAGGTGGTGTCTAAAACAGGAGTTGGGAAGGGGAGGGTCTCGGAAATATACAAGGAACTGATGTCGTGGGAAGGGGTTCCAATTGGGGAGGTGAAGAGGAAGTGGGAGGAAGTGCTGGGAGGGGAGTTGGAAGTCGGGTTATGCGAGAAGGCCCTGAGGAGAGTCAATGCATCCTCGTCGTGTGCCAGGCTCAGCCTGATCCAGTTCAAGGTGGTCCACAGGGCTCATATGACTGTGGTCCGGATGAGTAGATTGTTTGAGGAAGTGGAGCGATGCGGGGGAAGTCCTGCGAACCATGTACATATCTTTTGGGTGTGTACGAGGCTGAGGGGATTCTGGCAGGGATTTTCAGATGTCATGTCAGAGGTCCTGGAAGGGAGGGTGACTCCTAGTCCAGAAATGGCAATATTTGGAGTGTCGGAAGATCCGGGGGGGGGGGGGGGGGGGCGGGGGGGAGAGAAGCCGGCGTTTTGGCCCTTGCCTCCCTGGTGGCCCGGAGATGGAATTTGCTGGGATGGAGGGACTCGGAGCCTCCAAAGTCGGGGTTTGGGTCAGTGACATGGCAAGGTTTCTCAGGCTAAAAAAGATCAAGTTCGCCCTAAGGGGTTCACTACAGGGGTTCGCTCGGAGGTGGCAGCCGTTCATCAACTTCTTCAAGGAAAACTGACTGTCAGCAGGGGGAGGGGGGAGGGGGGGGGGGAGGGGAGGCATGGAAGTGCCGACTAAGGGAAGGGAATCTAATGTATGGGTAGTTAGGAGTTTGGGCTGGGGAAGTTGGGTGTGTTATTGTGGGGCTTTTGCGCGTGTTGGATCTCTCTGTTTAAAATGTTAAAACTATAAATGCCTCAATAAAATATTTTCCAAAAAAAAGGATAGAGAACAAAAGGGGTAATAATTCTGAGCAGCCTATATTTAGTGAATAATTAGACAAAGGAATGAGACAATCCAGTCCAGCCGGTGGCTGCAGTTTGCAGCAACACAGTTGGGCAGATAGGGTGGGGCCGCCCCAGTGGATAAAACACAATCACCAATCGCCCTTGGGCCGAGGATACTGAGCCTCATCTCCCTGTGGCCAGAACCAATAGATACTGAGAATTGAAGGAAAAGGAGAGACATTTAGTAAACCCACAGGGTAAGACTAATCCTGAAGGAACACAAATTTGCTGAGGAATAGCAATGGGTGTCACTTTACCTGCCTGAAGACACAGGAAACTGAGCGATAAAATGAAACAATTCAGCTGGACAGCTGGAAATGAAATACAGGCTTGTGTCTCAAAGAAAAACTCCGTCTGTGAAAAAGCATTTTTGCAAACTTTAAACCAAGGCCATTCAGAGCAAGTAGATAAGGACAAGTACAGCTCCTCCTGCGATTACCAAGGGAGAAGCTGCCCTCAACATTCAGTCATATATTCTCCCCACCCTTGTACTGGCGAGTTAGCAACAGTTCTGGTTAAAAATGTAACATTTGAATTTACTGTTCCATTTGAGATGCTACTAAGAGGTTTTTATTATGTTTAGTTCTAAAAAAAAATGTTTACAATTAGTTTGGATAGGAAACTAAACTTCATCTAATGTGAAACTCTGATTAAAAAAAAAATTCAAACCGTTAGGATTCAAGAGATAGGTTTGAGAGTAAGTAACCCATGTTTAGGTCAGTCTATTCCAAAACAAAGATAAGACGAGTTTGGCAGCAATCCAATTTTAACTCCCCAGTACATTTGGGTGATAAAACATGTTGAGAGTCAGTTAACAACTCATTTCACAAAATATCGCTTGCAACTTTGCTTAAGTAGCAAATATTGGAAATTGAAGGGGAAAAGAATAGACAACAGAAATGAAATTGAAGCACATAGGACTAAAGAAGTCGTAAATTGTGAAAGGGGACACACATTGCGTGCCAAGTCTCCCTGTCCCTTTAGGTTCTGTAGGAAAATTAACCATTTCAGCAGATTTGTTTTAGATCACCCAGAAAATTGTGTCTGTGATTCTGTAGATGTCTATTTTAATTTAAATAAAGTTTAATTGTGGATTTGTGGGAATTCAACAAGACCAGTTAAATGTGGAAATTTTAAGCATAATTCAGGGCAATTTGGAATCAGTGTGAGAAATATATCCTGGGCGGGATTCTCCAACCCCCCCCCGCCAGGTCGGAGAATCGCTGTGGGGCGGCATGAATTCGACACCCGCCGGCCGCTGAATTCTCCGGCGCCAGAAATTCGGCGGGGGGCGGGAATCGCGCCGCGCCGGTCTCCCCCCGCCGCCGATTCTCCGGCCCGCGATGGGCCGAAATCCCGCTGCTGTCATGCCAGTCCCGCCGGTGGGAATTAAACCACCTCTCTGTCCGGCGGGACCGGCGGGCTCCAGGATCCTGGGGTGGGGGCGCAGGGCGATCTGGCCCCGGGGGGTGCCCCCATGGTGGCCTGGCCCGCGATCGGGGCCCACTGATCGGTGGCTGAGCCTGTGTCGTGGGGGAACCTTTATACTACGCGTCGGCCGTGTAGGTCTCCGCGATGGTAGACGCCTAGGTGACCCCCCCTTGCGCATGCGCTGGAATGACATCAGCAGCCGCTGACGCTCCCGCGCATGCGCGGACTCCCGCCGGCCGGCGAAGTCCCTCCGGCCCTGGCTGGCGTGGCGCCAAAGGCCTTTCCCGCCGGCCGGCGGCGCGCCAACCACTCCGGCGTGGGCCTAGCCCCTCAAGGTGAGGGCGTGGCCCCTAGAGGTGCGGAGAAATCTACACCTTTGGGGCGGCCCGACGCCGGACTGGCTCCTGCCACTCCATCCCGCCTGGACCGCCCACCCCGCCGGGTAGGGGAGAATCCCGCCCCCTGTTTGTCACATCCCCCCAGACAAGGAACAAGCATTTTTGCAGGTGGTAATTTATTTATTTTTGACAAAATGTAACAATCTGTTTCCCACAACCTAAATCCCACCCAGTCACTAGTGAGGTTAAGATAATTAGGAAAGGACAAAAACGAATAGAGAGAAAATGAACACAAATCCTTTCCTGTGTGAATGATTCCTTGTGTGTGTGTAAGTGCTGTTTGTGTGAGCGATCTAATGACTTGTTAACTCCCTATCGTCGGCTCGTGTGTCGTCTCAGTTTTGCTCCTTGCCTGTTTAATATGTGTCCCATATTTCTAGGGAATAATGAAAAGTGTTAACTGTGTGTGTCTAAATTTGTAGTGAGGGATTGGGAGTTTGCAGTGTTCTGTCTTTGAGGTCCTCGAGCGACAAGAGAATGAACTGTTTGAAATTTACAGCTGTGAAAATGGTTGTTGTTTTTGCTTCATGTGAATGTTTATGGGTTTGCTTTATTATTGGTTTTGGCAAACTTAACCTTGATTTGTGTAAATGTTGCCCTGATCGGGGAAATCAGAGGTAGGGCTGCCAGCTCATTAAAAGGGACACTTACTAGAGGAATAAGAAGCACTTTGAACGAGAGGGAGTTAACTCTTTCATTTAGACTGAGACTTGAATCCATTCCACCTCAAACACACTGGACCCCTGTGGTTTGTTTAGGAAGTAGATTTGGCAGAATTAAAGAAGACAGCTCAAAACCATTGCTGAGATCATTTTAAAATTGAAAAGGAAGTCAGACACATAATTTAGCGGGCTACCTATGGAAAATAAAACATGTTTAAGGAAAACAAGAAAAAGTAAATGTGTTAATGCCTGGAAGATGTTTGTGTTCTGTTTTAAAGATATTATAAAAACACTCCATCGGACTGACAGAGGGGATTCCTTGAACTCAACTGGGTACCGACCAAGGCATGACCCGGGTAATTGAAAACTTGGCCCCTCTATTAGGAAATCATGCAGTCGCCATTAATAAATTAATTGGGATAGGGAAAAGATATTTTGGATGATGCAAATAAGAATGATGTCCGTAGCATCTCTAGATCGTGGGCGCTTGAACAGGTGTGAGAAAATCTAAGGCAAATTATCAAGGGAATAGTCCCACTGTGGGTTACAAATGAACATCTATTTAACCCATCACAAAATGCCAACCATAGGTTGACTGGATGCCAGCTCAGGGGATTAACACATGTATGTTGAATGTATTATGAATAACAAAATGTTAACAGGTACTGTTTTAGCGATACCCATTATAGCCATGTTGTGAGGAACCTCTTTTGAATCCTTACTTGCCCCTTGTTTTCCTTTTTAATTTCTGCCTTGCTGGCTGCTATGAAACTGCAAACTTTGGTTTTAAACTGACCCCCCCCCCCCCGCCTTGGCCTAAGGTGCTTTTTGAACTGGCCCAAGAGAACTCCCCTTAGTGCAGTGTACTATGTGGCATAGTCCGGTGATGTCATTTTGATGGACTTGGCTAGCAGCTAATCAATGCTTCTGAGATTCCGGGACTAATTCAGTTCTCAATTTTGATTGGTAGAGTGCTTCTGAGGTTTCTGCGATGAAGAAGCGCAGACTCCATTTTAATTCAGTTCTGCTAAAACCCTGGAGTGACCACGTCTGGACTCTCTCACTATCAGCTAAGGCTGGTGATTAAAACATTCTCCAGCCAGGCCTGTGAAAGTAACCTCTGATTGAAATGCTGCAAGCAGTCTCTCCAGCCAAGCCTGTGAAAGCTTAATCCTCTGTTTGAAAGGCTGGGAAAAGCCCAGTCTGATATTTCTCTCCTGAGAATCCTAAAAGGTCCTGAATACCAGACCCTTCTCTCTCTCTTCATACCACAGCTAGAAACCCTGCACAAAGACCAGACAAGCAGTTGGAAGGCAGAGTGGATGGAGAACCAGCTGTAAACCCTCAGGTAGAGAATTCTAATGTTATCTCAGTGATATTGAGAATCAATCTGGCAAAGGCGACTCTCCAGAGGAATTCCTGCAGCCCGCGAGGTCTCATTGAAGGCTGATACTAAAAGATCCAAACCAATCGGTGGTTTTCAACACCTCGTGTTCCGACACCTCGTGTTCTGAGATCACCACCTGCAAAGATCACAACCTCAGCAAAGATACCGATCTCTCATTCCCAGTTTAATGCCTGTTTTTCTAACCCTTCCCTACCCCACTGTGTGCCTGCCATGTGTGTGGGGGTGGAGGGTGGGATAGTGTGAGGGGAATAATTAGATTAGCAGACCGTTGTTCCATTGTTACAATTACATGTTTATCTCTTCTTATAAATAAAGCTTTTCATATTTTACTTACAATCTTGTGCCTGTAAGTCATTGATTGGAGCAGTCAAGGGTCAAAGATCTCAGGAAAATACACAAACTATTGGTTAATTCACTTATGTTGGGACTCCGGGGTCTGTGGGGCTGGAATTGACCGTGCTCTCACCCAGGGTGTCGTAACAATGTCAACACTAATTATACAGATTGGGGCAATTAGAGGAAGTCGTTATATCAGATATCTGGTTAGCACTGTTGCATCACAGCTCCAGGATCCCAGGTTCGATTCCCAATGTGTCAGCCGTATTGACTTGCCTGGTTTGATTGGTATTCCTTGCCGACAAACCTGGCCTAGCTTCGCTGCCACTGTCCAGTAGCTGCATCCACCCCAGTCACAGACTGCTGACCACTGCCCAATCAGGACTTCACATTGTGGGAGTGCAAGCAGACATTGTGTCGGCTGTTGAATAGTTGACCACAGAGCCGCAGGTCACATACTGCCGATCGGTGGCGGGGGACAAGCCGAGCAGCACGCAGAGGACAAGCATCAGAGCGGAGCTCCAAGCTGGGGCCACCACTGTCAGCATCATGCACCTACGTGGACGTCCGTCGGTCCCAGTTCCCACCCCCCCCCCCACCCAGGTGCGGTGACCAGCACACAACTCGGCCTTGCGCCGCCCCTCAAACGCCGCAACCAGACGAGGACTGCCAGCGGCGGCATTCTTAAAAGCCAGGCGCGGTTATTCGGGACTTCTTCCCCCTTCGGGAACGCTGCAACCAATCACTTTGCGACCCTCCCGACTCCCACCCGTGGGTCGTACCCCTGAGTTTGAAAAACCTGGCCTAGACCTTATGTATGCTTCCTTTTTCTTTTTGACTAGTCTCACAATTTCCCCTGTCATCCATGATTCCCTAATCCTGCCATTTCTGTCCTTCATTTTTGCAGGGTCATGCCTGTCCTGCACTCTAATCAACTGGTCTTTAAAAGATTCCCATATATCAATTGCGGATTTACCCTCAAACAGCTGCTCCCAATCCACATTCTCCAGCTCTGGCTGAGTTCTGGTATAGTTAGCTTTCCCCCAATTTTGCGCCCTCACTCGAGGACCACTCTTGTTCTTATCCATGCGTGTTCAAAAACGTATGGAATTATGATCACTATTCCCAATATTTTCCGCTACTGAAACTTTTATCACCTGGCCGGGCTCATTCCCCAATACCAGATCCAGTAAGGTCCCCTGCCTGGTTGGACTATCAACATTTCAAAAAACCCTCCTGGACAGACCTTACAAATTGCTCTGCATCCAAACCCCTGGGAGTCCAAGTCATTATGGGGGAAATAAAATCACCCACCACAACAACCCTGCTTCTTTCACATCTTCCAGAAATAGACTATATATCTGTTCCTCTGTACCCCGCTGGTTGTTGGGAGGCCGATAGTACAACCCCAACATTGTGATTGCATCCTTCCTCTTTGTGAGTTCAACCCATAATGCCTCACTGCAGAATCCCTCCAAGATGTCCTCCTTCATCACAGCTGTGATGTTCCCTGACCAGTAGTGAAACTCCCCCACTCCTTCAACTACCCCTTCTGTCTCGTCTAAAAAATAGATATCCCAATACGTTAAGCTGCCAGTCCTGTCCTTCCTTTAATCATGTCTTCATAATAGCAACAATATCATAATTCCCCACATTAATCCAGGCTGTAAATTCATCCATCTTACCTGTTATACTTCTTGTGTTGAAGCAAACACGCTCCAGCAGTAGTGCCACCGCTCTGGCTATTGCTGCTGCTGTCATCTGCTGGGCCATCCCCTCATCAGTATCCAAAAGGGCATACTTTTTGCAGAGGGGGCAACCAGGGGACTCCTGCATTGACTGTCTGCCCTGTCTACCTGTCACCCATCTATCTTCCTGTACCTTGGGTGTGACCACATCTCTTTTACTTCTATCTATGACGCTTCCCGCCATTTGGCTGCTCTTTCTTACCTGCAGCTGCTGCTCAAACCGATCCATTTGTTCAGTCAGCAAGTGCAGCTGGATACACTTCCCCCAGATGTAATTGTCAGGGATGTTGTCAGCATCCATGATTGACCACGTCTCGCAGGTGGAACTCCTTCCGACAATTGATTTTTAAGGAGATTACTATCTTAAAGTGTTGCCCTCTTTACGGCTGTGATTGGCTTTAACTAATTTATAATTCGCTCAATTCGACCAAACTGTCTGCCTGTCAATTTAAGAGATAAATGATTTGGGGTAATTTTCCATAACATTGTCCGAGTGAAACACAATTCACATCAGAACGTATCACTATGGGCTGACTTGGCATTACCATAGAAACGGAACTGGGATCTCAGCCCAGTTCTTTAACACAAAGGGTCTTTCTGCTATTTGAGCTTGTAGACTCTAGCAGTTTGTTCGATTGCAAATTCTGAAAATTAGGTCTTATCTGATCAATTCCCAGCTAGTCAGCTTTTCTCACTCTCATGGTTAATATGATTTCGGCAATTACTCTTAATGATCTCTTATTTAAACCTTTTATCTATCATCTCTAGCTAACTCAAAAGGTTGATTTCTATCACTCTCCTTCCAGTGCCAGTTTCTACAGTTCTCATTCTCTCTCCCTTTCGTGCTCTTCTCCCATGGTCAATCTCTCTCTCTCTTCCTTTGCTAATCTTTCCCTTTCCATTTAAATCTTATTCCTTTCCATTTCCAATTCATTTCCATTTCCCTTTGAAAAACTCTTTTTCTTTGGCTTCATTTGCCATCTCTATTTCTCTCAGTTTTTACAGCATTTCCAATTCTTTAATTTTTAATTTGATTTGAGCTAATTCTAATGGGTTAGACTGTGATACTGTAAGTTTAAATATTGAACCATGGTTTGTATTATCTCTGCCTTCTTTGGCCCTTTTGGCAGTGTTAACTACAGTTCCTCTGCCAAACTCAAAAGCTTTGCTTTCGATTTCCCTTTTAAATCTTCCCGAGTGATTTTCTCCACCCCCAGGAGACCTTATAGCAACTGCAAAGACCATCTCCAGTCACTCCCTATTCAATATTTCAAACCGGGAAAGGAGGCAATCGACCCACACGCACCCACGGTCTTTAAGTTCGGTAACCCCAAGCCAAACAAGGAATTATGCATAAGAATATCCCAGCCACGAGCCCCAATTTGTTATGGACGCCTGGTCAGTTCTCACCAGTGGCTAAAATATTGGACCAGAACCTTTTTAAGTAGTGCAGAAAGATCGATTTGTTCCAGGAGTGATAATAAAATAAATAGGGCTTGGTTATTTTGTAAACAAACCTTATTAAAACAAAAACAAAAAAAATTCTATTTAAACTTTTAAACTTCAATCCTAATATTAATGTTCTTAATCATAAACTTAATGCACTAGTTCCCATTAAACATAACTTTACATGAACATGCAGCTCTCGTTCCACTTGCACAAACAGGCAAAGGCGATACTTGCATTTAACAAAACAATTTTTATTCTGTTATGGACATTCGTTCATGACCCTTTACCAAAGACTGCCTCGGTGGCAACTTTCATAATAATAATCATCTTTATTAGTGTCACAAGTAGGCTTACATCAACACTCCAATGAAGTTACTGTGAAAAAGCTTTCTCAGTCTATTTCCTAAACCTCCGGCTGTAGCTGTTTAAAACACCATTCCTTCTCTCTCTCTCTAACTCCACCCAACCCCTCAAACACAGGTTTTCTGGTGTTTCCACACTTCAGCTTATAACTGTTATTTTGGCTGATTTGATGGCCCACTCCCATTTATACAAAAGAACAGAGTTGTGCTGTTGGTATGCAACAAACCTCCCATTGATGGACAAAGAGGCCATCAGACTCTGCAATGCGCTAATTGCTGGTCAGACTGGAATGTCCCAAAGAACAATGGATCTGGGGCATCCCACAAACGGGTTTAAGTCTGACTGCAACAATCAAAGCAAAGTGGGAGGAAGAGCTGGGAGAAGTTATAGAGGAGGGGGTCTGGTGTGAGGTGCTCCGGAGAGTGAATGCCTCCACCTCATGTGCGAGGTTGGGGCTGATACAGCTGAAGGTGGAAAAAGAGTACACCTCACGAGGGCGAAGATGAGATGATTTTTTGAAGGAGTAGTAGATGTGTGTGAACGTTGCGGGGGGGCCCCCGCTAATCACGTTCATATGTTTTGGTCCTGTCCAAAGCTAGAGGAGTACTGGAAGGAGGTGTTTAGGGTAACTTCCAAGGTGATACGTGTGAAACTGGACCCAGGTCCCCGGGAGGCCATATTCGGGGTGCCAGCCAGGGTTGGAAACGGGTGCGGAGGCAGATATCATAGCCTTCGCCTCGTTGATCGCCCGAAGGCGGATCCTGCTGGGATGGAGAGCAGCCTCCCCACCCAGTGCCCTGGCGTGGCGGGGGGACCTGTTGGAATACTTGACCCTTGAGAAGGTTAAGTTCGAATTGAGGGGAAGCTCGGAGGGGTTCTACAAGTCATGGGCACTATTTATTATGCACTTTCAAGAACTGGATAACATCGAACATTAGTTGGGGGGGGGGGGATGTATATATTAAAGATGACTATGGGTAAACCCTGATTCCTTTTTGTCATTTGTTTATGTAAACATGCGGGGTGATGTTTGGGGGTTGGTGGGAGGATGGATCGTTGTTATTGTTATGGGGTTTGACATATTTGTTGTTGATTATTGTTTCTTGTTGGTGGGTGTAAATTCGGGGAAAAATGTGAAAAGGAGAATAAAAGTATTTAATTTTTAAAAAAGTCTGACTGCAACAATGTAGCTCGGCCAGGTGTGGGTGTATCCCTCTGACTGTGCAGGCAGGTTTTTTTCCCCTCCGTCTGTTCAACCCCTAAATTGCCTGCTACATTGGGTCTCATTTCTGAACCGAGTTTCCTAATATCCCCCTCACGTGACAGATGAGAAAGCTCTCTAAACACAATAATATCTCAGCTGGGATTGAAGCTAACCCCCCACAAAGACAACCTTTAAAATCTAACTGCAGCTGCCTTCCAGGCATAGAAAGATTAAATTAAGCCTACCTAAAACTATACTAATGTTCACCCAAACAATAAAGGTCTTTTTGTTTCCAAACACTCCCAGTGTCAAAGAGCATCAGCCCACTGGGCACAAAAATGTGGGTCCGGCCAGTCCAGCAGAAAGAAACCCTCCGACCCTCCCACTTTACCCACTCTCAGAATGAACAGAGTTCAGTTCTGGATGTGATTAACAGCAGCAATATCAGCAGACATCACAACCCCTGTCATCACTTGTGAACTTGCTGGTGCCTCAGCAGATGGAATGACCAAGTGAATCCCTTCCCACACACGAAACAGGTGAATGGCTCTCCCCGGTATGAACTCTCTGGTGTCTCCTCAGTGTGGATGACGTTTTAAACCTCTTTGTGCAGTGAGAGCAGCCGAACGGTCTCTCCTCAGTGTGAATGCGCTGGTGGATCATCAGTACCTTAGAGCTTTTGAAATCCATCCCACAGTCAGAGCATTTAAAGGGTCTCTCATGGGTGTGAGTGACATTGTGGCTCAGCAGGGTCGATAAGTCACCAAAACCCTTCCCACAGACGGTACAGGTGAATGGTCTCTCCCCAGTGTGAACCCGCTGGTGTCTCCGCAATGTGGATGACATTTTAAACCTCTTTGCGCAGTGAGAGCAGCTGAATGGTTTCTCCTCAGTGTGAATGCGCTGATGGGACAACAGATCCTCAGAACCTTTGAAGGCACTCCCACAGTCAGAGCATTTAAAGGGTCTCTCATTGGTGTGAGTGACTTTGTGTCTCAGCAGGGTCGATGAATAACCAAATCCCTTCCCACAGTCGCTGCAGGTGAATGGCCTATCCCCGGTGTGAACCTGCTGGTGTCTCCGCAATGTGGATGACCTTCTGAACCTCTTTGTGCAGTGAGAGCAGCTGAACGGTCTCTCCTCAGTGTGAATGTGCTGGTGGATCATTAGTACCTTAGAGCTTTTGAAATCCATCCCACAGTCAGAGCATTTAAAAGGTCTCTCATTGGTGTGAGAGACATTGTGTCTGACCAGGCTGGATGATTGAATGAATCCCTTCCCACACACAGAGCAGATGAAAGGCCTCTCTCCCGTGTGAATTCGGCAGTGTCTATGCAGGGCGGGTAAGTGTGCGAATCCCCTCCCACAGACAGAGCACGTGAATGGCTTCTCTCCGGTGTGAATTCGCTGGTGTGTCTGGAGGGTAGCTAAGTGAGTGAATCCATTCCCACACACAGAGCAGATGAATGGCCTTTCCCCGGTGTGAACCCGCTGGTGTGCCTGCAGGTTGGATGACTGAATGAAACTCTTCCCACACACAGAGCATCTGAATGGCTTCTCACCTGTGTGAATTCGCCTATGTGACAGCAGGTGGGCTAGCTGACTGAATTCCTTCCCACACTGAGAGCAGGGGAATGGCCTCTCCCCTGTGTGAAATCGCTGGTGTGTCTGCAGACTATGTAACTGAGTGAATCCTTTCCCACATTCAGTGCAGGTGAATGGTTTCTCCCCGGTGTGAACTCGCTGGTGTCGCCGCTGGCTGGACGAATCACTGAATCCCTTTCTGCACTTCAGGCAGCTGAACGGCCTAGTCCCAGCATGACTGCGTTGGTGGGTTTTCAACTGAGACGAGTACCTAAATCCCTTCCCACAGTCCTCACAAGTCCACCCTTTCTCCATGGTGCAGGTGCCCTTGTGTCTCCAGACCAATCAGTTGAAGTCTTACACGTGTACGGTCTCTGCCCACTGTGAATGGTGCAATGTTTTTTCAGGCTGTGTAACTGGTTACAGCTCTTTCCACAGTCAGTGGAACACTCTCACTCAGGTGTTTGAGTGTGTCTCGGTGCTTTTCCAGTCACACTGATGGTTCAAGCCTTCTGAAGCAGACAGAACGGACAAACACTTATCCTTCCAGGTTTAAAAAACAAGAATATTCTGCACCCGAGTGCCTGAGCAATGCAGTCAGATTTTGATGTGAATTTGGGTTTGAGATTTCTGTCTGTGAATCCTCACCTTCTGATGTCCTGTAAAAGATTACAGAAAGACATCACTGTCAGCACAGGATAGAAATTAAGAAGACAATTCAAGTTTGTATTCAACAATTGTTACTCTCTCTTTCCCCAAAAGCTCTAAATCTGCATCCCACACACTCTCCCTCCATTCTCACTCTGCTATATCAAATGTTCGTTCACCCTCCCAATTCTCCTGAAGGTGCTGATTCAGGCTGATTGACAGATCCGTGCTCACTGCTTCTGGTCCAGAACACAGAGGCCTCAAAATCTTCATGTAGGCTGCCAGACAGACGTATGTCTATATTACTGGACTAAAAATGTGTGTAATATACAGACAGGATTTATTTTCCTTTAGTTGCTGCAAGTCACCAATGACTCCCCAGAATGTGAAAAGCAATGGAAAGGAGGAAACATTGATTTCCTCCCAGAAGGGGTGGCACAATAGCACAGTGGTTAGCACTGTTGTTTACCAGCGCCAGGGTCCGTGGTTCGATTCCCGGCTTGGTCAGTCTCTGTGGAATCTGCACGTTCTCCCAGTGTTGCATGGGATTCCTCCGGGCGCTCCCGTTTCCTCCCACAGTCCAAAGATGTGCAGGTTAAGTGGACTGTCCATTCTAAATTGCCCTTAATGTCCAAAAATGGTTAGGTGGGATTACTGGGTGACGGGGATAGGATGGAGGTGTGGGGCTTAAGTGGAGTGCTGCTTCCAAGGGCCGGTGCAGACTTGATGGGCCGAATGGCCTCCTGCACTGGAAATTCTATGTTGCACAGAGGAGGAAGTTTCAATCTGGAGCTAATTAGGCAACTTCCGCATTGTGACGTCATTATGGAGCCCTGCCTGAATCATCCAATAGCAATCACCCTGCTCCGCGGTGACGTCTCCGGGCTCTCGTGCCCTGATCATCTGCTCACCCCCACCCGTTTCCCCGCTCCCTGCACCTCCTCCAGGCAACCGGCTCCGGCCAAAGCGAGAAGCCGCTTCGTGATCTCTCTCTCTCCCCTCGGCTCAGGGCTGCGCATGTCCAAGGAGAGAGGCAGCTGCGCATGTGCAGGGGAGTACACCTCTGCTGACCTTACTGCTGAGGTGTTGACCAATGGGAAGTTAGGAGAACCGGAAGAACTCTGCTCCTCCGCCAATCAGAGCTCCCCCATTGTCTCAATGCGGAAGCTGGACATGGAGGTTTGTGCCGAGCAAAGCTGTTGTTCCTCCAACCCTGAATGAGCTTCACAGACTGAAACGTCCTCCTGTCTCCAACATCTGTGAGTAAAACACTTTATTTTCTCCCACTTTCCATTTCTTTTCTCATTCTGACCTTCAATTGGTGACTTGCAGCAACTGAAGGGAAAGGAAGTGAATCCAGGGAGGGCGCAGACTCTGCGAAGCTTGGCCCAGGTCTCTCTCCCCCTTAAAGACATTAACATATGTCTACTGTTCTTATATGGAATGTATTAGATGTATTACTGATGGTTCTGTAATAAAATTAATGTATTATTATTTCTAGTTTTGTAATATAGTACTGTAGCTACATTATATATTTCCAGACATACAGTCATTGCAGCACTGACAGAATCCATTTGGGAACTCAAGTCAATGCTGACTCTCTGTACAGCAATCCAGTCAGTCCCATTCCCCCTCGATATCCCTGTTCCCCTGAAAGTCTATTTTCTTCTTCAATTCCATTTTCAATTCTTGATCATCTTGACTTCCACTACCCATGTGGGCAGCGAGTTCCCGGTCATGACCACTCCATGACTGAATAAAATTCTTCCACAGAATCTCCCCACCTCTAATCAGTAAATATACTTAGATGGAGAGCCTCTACTCTTGTGCAGGTTGTAGTGAGTTTAGATTTGTTGATCAGCATCAATCAGCACCTTCAGGAGAATTGGGAGGGGAAGGAAGTGAATCCAGACTGTATATTACACACACTTATCGTCCAGTAACATAGACATCTATCTGTCTGGCAGCCTCTGTGTCCAGGACAGCAAACAGTGAGCATGGATCTGTCAATCAGCCTGAATATGCAGCGTCAGGAGATTTGGGAGGGTGAATATTAGATACAGCAGAGTGAGAATGGAGGGAGAATGTGTGGGATGGAGATTGAGAGCATTTGGGGGAAAGAGAGAAGAAAGAATGTTTGATAGAATTGTCTGTTCTGAATTTCTATTCTGCACTGACAGTGATGACGTTTGTAAACATCTTTTGCAGGATGTTAGATCGGAAGGAGTTTGAAGCCGGTATCTCAAACTAAACATCAAGTTAAGAATTGACAGTCACTTAATTCTCAGGAAATGAATATCATCGGCCGTTGAATCTGGAACAAAAAATTTTAGCTTATTTTGAATGCTTCAAGAGATTTTAAACATCACTTCCAGTCCACTGACTGTGGAAAGAACTTTAACCTGTTACACAGCCTGAAAAAATACTATACTATTCACAGCAGGTGTACACATGAAGGGGCTGTTTAGTACACTGGGCTAAATCGCTGGCTTTTAAAGCAGACCAAGGCAGGCCAGCAGCACGGTTCAATTCCCGTACCAGCCTCCCCGAACAGGCGCCGGAATGTGGCGACTAGGGGATTTTCACAGTAACTTCATTTGAAACCTACTTGTGACAATAAGTGATTTCCATTTCATTTCACATGTTCTGTGTGTGGACAAGGCATCAACTGATCGTCAAACGTGGAGAGACAGAAGATCACCTAGACCATGGCGAAACCATGGAGATGTGGGGACTGTGGAAAGGGATTCACAGCCCCTTATGAACTGGAAAGGCATCAACGCAGTCACACTGGAGCGAGGCCATTCCTCTGCTGTGAATGTGGGAAAGGATTCACTCGGATAGCCCACCTGCAGACACACCAGAAAATTCACACTGGCGAAAGGCCATTTACCTGCACTGTGTGTGGGAAGGGATTCAGTCAGTTACCCAACCTGCTTAGCCACAATGTCACTCACACCAATGAGAGACCCTTTAAATGCTCTGACTGTAGTTTCAAAAGCTCTCAGGTATTGATGATCCACCAGCGCATTCACACTGAGGGGAAGCCGTATAGCTGCTCTCACTGCACAAAGAGGTTTAGAACGTCATCCGACCTGATGAAACACCAGCGGGTTCACACCGGGGAGAGGCCATTCGCTTGCTCCGACTGTGGGAAAAGATTCACTCGGTCATCCCACTTGCTTAAACACAATGTCACTCACACCAACGAGAGACCCTTTAAATGCTCTGACTGTGGGAATGGGTTTAAAAGCTCTCAGGTACTGATGGAACACCAGCGCATTCACACTGAGGAGAGACCGTTCAGCTGTTCTCACTGCACAAAGAGGTTTCAAACATCATCCACACTGCGGAGACACCAGCGGGTTCACACCGGAGTGAGTCGATTCAGCTGCTCTGATTGTGGGAAGAGATTCCGTGATTCATCTGCCCTGTTGACACATCATCAAGTCCACACTGGAAAGAAGCCATTCACCTGCTCTCACTGTGGGAAGGGATTCACTCAGTCGTCCAACATGCTGAGACACAAAAGGGTTCACAAGTGATGACAGGTTGGATTCTGCTGTTATTCCCGCTGTTAATCACATCCAGGACTGAACCTGGAGTGGGTGGAGGGATTTGCCCCCTCGTCAACTCCTCCTGGTGCTCGGACGTGACGATCCTGGCGAACTACTGCTCCCCGGACCTTGAATACCTGACTATGAAGTGCCGTCCATACTACCTTCCACGGAGTTCACTTCTGCCATCATCACGGCGGTCTACATCCCACCCCAGGCGGAAGTGAAGAAGGCGCTTGATGAACAACAATGAAACCGAATACCCAGAGGCCTTGTTCATCATGGTCGGGGACTTTAACCAGGCCAACCTCAAGAGTGTACGGCCAGAATTCCACAAACACATCTGTCCCGACAGGCTCATTTTTATCTCAGAGGGTTGGGAGGCTTTGGAACTCTCTTCCTCAAAGGGCAGTGGAAGCAGAGTCTTTGAATATTTTTAAGGCAGAGCTGGATAGATTCTTGAAAAGCAAGGGGGTGAAAGTTTATCAGGGGTAGGTGGGAATAAGACCATACTAAGACCATAAGGGAGAGGAGTAGGCCATTCGGCCCTTCCAGCCTGCTCCACCTTTCAATAGAATCATATCTGAAACCAACATTCCTCACGTTCACTTTCCTGCCCTTTCCCCGTAATCCTCGGTTCCCTGACTGATCAAGAATCTATCTCAGCTGGGCAACACAATGGCACAGTGGGTAGCACTGCTGCCTCACGGCACCGAGATCCCAAGTTCGATCCTGGCTCTGGGTCACTGTCCGTGTGGAGTTTGCCCATTCTCCCCGTGTTTGCATGGGTTTTGCCCCCACAACCCAAAGATGTGCAGGGTAGGTGGATTGGCCATGCTAAATCGCCCCTTATTTGGAAAAAAATAATTGGCCACTCTAAATTTATATTAGCAGTAAAGAATTTTTTTTTTTACAAAAAGAATCAATCTCAGCCTTAAATACACACAAGGACTCTGCCCTCACAACTCTCAGTTCCAAAGACTCTCAGAAGAAATTCTTCCTCATTTCAGTCTTAAATTGGCTCTTCTTTGTTCTGAGCGATTTCTTCTGGTCCGTGACTCTCCCAAGAGGGGAATCATCCACTCAGCATCCCTCCATACCTGGGATCATCCTAGTGAAACTTCTCCAAACATCCTCCAATAAAATAATATATTTCCTTAAATAAGGGGACCAAAACTGCTCTCAGTTCTCCAGATGTGGTCTCACCAGCACCTTGTACAGCTGCAGCAAGACTTCCCGACTCTTATACTCCAACCCCCTTGGAATCAGGGCCAACATTCCATTAGCCTTCCTGATTACCTGCTGCACCTGTCTGTGAGCTTTCTGTGTTTCGTGCACAAGTTCCCCAAGTCCCTTTGTGTTGCAGCTTTCTGCAGTTTTTCTCCAGTTAAATAATACTGTTCTTTTGTTCTCCCTTCTGAAATGAACTTCACATTTTTCCACGTTATGCTCCATGTGGCAACATTTTGTCCACTTGCTTAACCTCTCAATATCTCTTTGCAAACTGTTTGTATCCCCCTCGCAACTTGCCTTTCCACCTATTTTTGTGTTGGCTCCAAATGTGGGCACAGTACGTTCACTTCCTTCCTCCAAGTCATTAATATAAATTGTACACAGTTACGGTCCCAGCACTGATCCCTGTAGAACCCCACTGGTTACAGGTCACCAACCTGAAAAAGAACCCCTTATCCCCACTCGCTGTTTTCTGCTCATTAGCCAATTCTCTATCCAGGCCAACAACATGGGTTCTTATCTCATGACTTAACGTTTTGTGAGGTACCTTGTCAAAGGCCTTCTGGAAGGTTAAATACAACACATCTACTGGTCCCCCTCTATCCACTCTGGTTGAGACTTCCTTGAAACACTCTGATAAATTAGTCAGACACGGTTTCCCTTTCACAAAGCCATGCTGACTCTGCTTGATTAGATTATGATTTTCTCAATGTGCTGCTATTACTTCCTAATAATTGATTCCAACATTTTTTTCAATAAAAAATGTTTGGCTGATCGTCCTAGTGTCTTGTTTTTTTCCTCCCTCCCATTCTGAATCGGGGGGTTGTCACATTGGCAGTTTTCCAATCCTCTGGTACTTCTCCAGAATCCAAGGATTTTTTGAAAATTACAATCAATGCATCCACTATCTCTGTAGCCATTTATTTTAGGATCCTCGGATGCAGCCATCCAGGGGACTTATCTTATCCCCATTAGTTTGTCCAATACAACTTCTCCAGTGATGGTATTTAATTGCTTCCTCCATATTCTTTAGTATTAATGGGATATTCGAAGTATCTTCCACCGTAAAGACTGATGCAAAATATCTGTTTAACTCCTCTGCCATTTCCTTGTCCCCCATAACTGACATAGTGGCATGGAGGCACATGGTGGTTAGCACTGTTGCTTCACAGCTCCAGGGACCTGGGTTCAATTCCCGGCTTGGGTCACTGTCTGTGAGGAGTTTGCACGTTCCCCCCAAATTGCGTGGGTTTCCTCCGGGTGCTCCGGTTTCCTCCCACAAGTCCCAAAAGACATGCTTGTTAGGTGAATTGGACATTCTGAATTCTCCCTCTGTGTACCCGAACAGGTGCCGGAGTGTGGCGACTAGGGGATTTTCACAGTAACTTCATTGCAGTGTTAATGTAAGTCTACTTGTGACAATAATAAAGATGATTATAATAAAGAATATTATTACGCTCTCCCAAGATTTATTTTCTAAGGGGCCTCTTTGGAGTTGAGGTGTCAATCAGATCAGCCGGGAACTTATTGAATGGTGGAGCAGGCTCGAGGGGCCAAGTGACCTACTCCTGTTCCTAATTTGTGTGTTATCACATTCTTTGTAGTAGATTGTAGCATTTTCCCTCCTACTGATGTCAGGCTAATGGGTCTG
This sequence comes from Scyliorhinus torazame, assembly GCF_047496885.1. Classification (NCBI taxonomy): domain Eukaryota; kingdom Metazoa; phylum Chordata; class Chondrichthyes; order Carcharhiniformes; family Scyliorhinidae; genus Scyliorhinus; species Scyliorhinus torazame. The sequence goes on along the minus strand of NC_092711.1, from coordinate 160,276,707 downwards.
TGGTTCCCCGTTTTCTCTCTCCCTCCTTTAATAGTGAGGTGACATTTACCACCTTCCAATCTGCATGAACCATTCCAGAATCTATAGAATTTTGAAAGATGATCACCAATGTATCCACTATCTCTCCAGCCGCCTCTTTCAACACTCTGGGATGTAGAGCATCAGCTTTTGGGGATTTATTAACTTACAACAAATTTCTCCAGTATTACTTTTTCACTAATACTAATATCTTTCAGTTCCTCGTGCTCACTGGTTCTCTGGTGTTTTTAGGACAATTTCTGTATCTTCCTCCATGAAGACAACACACATTGTTTAGTTTCTCTGCCATTTCCTTATTCCCCATTATAAACTCTCCTGTCTCTGCCTGGAATGGACCCACATTGGTCTTTGCTAATCTTTTCCTTTTCACATTCCTATAGGAGCTTTTCCAGTCAGTTTTTATGTTTATCCCCAGTTTGCTCTTATATTCTATTTTCTCTTTATCAGTTTCTTGGTCCTCCTTTGCTGAATTCGAAAACAAGTTCCCAATCCTCAGGCTCACTATTATTTGGGCCACTTTATGAGTCTCCTCCATTGATCTAATAGAATCTTTAACTTTTCTTGTTAGCCACGATAGCTTCATTTTGCTGTTTAATTTTTGCTTCTTAAAGGAATCTATATTTTATGTAAATAAAATGGGAGTGGTTGCCTGTCTATTGTCTATCGTCATACAAAGAACAAAGGACAGTACAGCACAGGAACAGGCCCTTCGGCCCACTAAGCCTGCTCGGATCATGATGTCTGACTAAACTAAAACGTTTTGTGCTTCCAGGGTCTGTATCCGTCTATTCCCATCCTATTCATGTATTCGTCAAGATGCCTCTTAAACGTCACTATCATACCTGCTTCCACCACTTCCTCCGGCAGCGAGTTCCAGGCACTCACCACCCTCTGTGTAAAAAGCTTCCCTCGCACATCTCCTCTAAACTTTGCCCCTCGCACCTTAAACCTATGTCACCTGGTAATTAACTTTTCCAACCTGGGAAAAAGCTTCTGACTATCCACTCTGTCCATGCCAGTCATAATTTTGTGAACTTTTATCAGGTCATCCCTCAACCTCTGTCGCTTGAGAGAAAACAATCCGAATTTATCGAACCTCTCCTCATAGCTAATACCCTCCAGGCCAGGCAACATCCTGGTAAACCTCCTCTGTACTCTCTCCAAAGCCTCCACATCCTTTTGGTAATGTGCTGACCAGAATTGTACGCAATATTCCACATGTGGCCTAACTAAGGTTCTGTACAGCTGCAGCTGACTTGCCAATTTTTACACTCAATGCCCCGACCAATGAAGACAAGCATGCCGTCTGCCTTCTTAGCTCCTTATCCACCTACATTGCCACTTTCAGTGATATGTTTATTGTAATTTCCCAATCTACCACAGCCAACTTGCCCCTCATACCATGACAGTTTCCTTCTGCGAGAAACACCCAGATAAATTAGGCAAAAGAACCCTGTGACCACCATAGCCCATCTTAATGGCAACATGGCTGCTTTGGGAACTAAATATCTTTCAACATGCAAACACCTTTTCATTCTGTGCTCCTCGTCAAACTTGGAACCAGGTAATCGCAATTAGCCTCAAAAATGGTCAGCCTACCAGAGGCAAAGGTGTTAGACCGGCCAGTCCAGCAGAAAGAAACCCTCCAATCATCACCATTCACCAGATGTCAGAATGAACAAAATACAGTCCTGGATGTCAGTGAGAGCAGAAACAATAACAACGGAGCCAACATCTGTAATTTATTCTGAACCTGTTGGAGTCACAACAGGTGTGATGAATCACAAACCCCTCCCCACATTGAGAGCAGATGAATGGTCTCTCCCCAGAATTAACTCGCTAGTGTCTCCGTAGTTGGGATGGATCATTGAATGTCTCCCCTGCTCGGAGCAGGTGAATGGCTTCTTCCAGGTGTGAACTCACTCGTGTTCCCGCAGGGTGTTGGATATCTGAATTTCTTCTCTCACTAAGAACAGGTTAACACCTTCTCCCCAGTGTGAACTCGCTGGTGTATCCGCAGGCTGGATAACTGAGCGAATCCCTTCTCACACAGAGAGCAGGTGAACGGCCTCTCCCCAGTGTGAACTCGCTGATGTATCCGCAGGCTCGATGAAGTAGCGAATCCTTTCTCACACTGAGAGCAGGTGAACGGCCTCTCCCCTGTGTGAACTCGCTGATGTATCCACAGGCTCGATGAAGTAGTGAATCCCTTCTCACACTGAGAGCAGATGAACGGCTTCTCCCCAGTGTGAACTCGCTGGTGTGTCTGCAGGCTGGATAACTGAGCGAATCCCTTCTCACACAGAGAGCAGCTGAATGGTCTCTCCCCAGTGTGAACTCGCTGATGTATCCGCAGGCTCGATGAAGTAGTGAATCCCTTCTCACACTGAGAGCAGGTGAACGGCCTCTCCCCAGTGTGAACTCGCTGGTGTGTCCGCAGGTCGGATAATTGAGTGAATCCCTTCCCACACACAGAGCAAGTGAATGGCCTCTCCCCAGTGTGAATGCGTCGATGAATTTCCAGGTGAGATGGGGCCCTGAGTCCCTTCCCACAGTCCCCACATTTCCACGGTTTCTCCAGGGTGCGGGTGTCCTCATGTTTCTCCAGGTTTGTCGATCAGCTGAAGCCTCGTCCACACACAGGGCATGTGTACAGTCTCTCCCCACTGTGAATGGTGTGAAGTTTTTTCAGGCTTTGTAACTGGTTCAAGCTCTTTCCACAGTCAGTGCTCTCACTCTCACTCGGGTGTGTGTGTCTCGGTGCTTTTCCAGTTACACTGATGTTTAAAATGTTTTGATGCCGACAGAAAAGACAAACATTTCTCCTGCTAGATTCAAAGGCCGATGATATTCAGTTCCAAGGAATTGAGACACTCAGTCAGATTGAGACGTGAAGTTTGAGATTTCTGTCTGTAATTCCTCCTCTTCGTCTAATATCCTGTAAAAACAATTTACAAAAGACATCACTGTCAGTACCGGTTAGAAATTCAGAACAGACAATTCTAGTTGCTAGAGAACATTCTTTCCTCTCTCATTCCCCAAAAGCTGTAAATCTCCATCCCACACACTCTCCCTCCATTCTTACTTTGCTGTATCTAATATTCACCCTCCCAATTCGCCTGAAGGTGCTGATTCAGGCCGATTGACAGATCCATGGTCGCTGCTTCCTGTCCGAGGCACAGAGATGACAACAAATACGAGCTGCAGTTGGCCACCCGGCCCATCGAGCCTGCTCGTCTATTCTGTGGGATCATTGGCCGCTCGATGTCAGTGACATTCTCCGTGTTATTGACCAGAGGCTGAGTGTGCTGACTCAATATCTGTGAGCTCATGAGGTCGAGGTGTAAAACACCATGAAGAGGCCCAATGTTTCGGAGGAGAGAATCCTGAACGTTGAGCAAGATGCTTCCTCGGCAGAGGCAAGAATTTAATCCTTGGAAAACCGGCTGAGTGCTGTGGTGGACTTCTGGCGGACTTGGAGAACCGAGGGTCAGAGAAAGAACATCCGAGTCGTCGGCCTGCCAGAAGGTATGGAGGGTAAGGCTCCGGTTAGGTTCTTCGAGGACCGGCTGCCACGTTTTCTCAAGCTGGATGTGAAGCCTGGGCATTTCAAATTAGAAAGGGCATCGGATCCTGTCTTTGAGGCCGAGGGATAGTTTTCATCCCAGGCCTGTAATCATTCACTTCCACAACTTGAAAGATCACCAGAAGGTCCTGGAGACAGATAAGGTGAGGTGAGACCTGGCTCCCACCTCACCTTACAGTGAATTATGTTGCTTTATCCTGTGACCCTGAAAATTGTATCCGACAATTCCGTCACGTCTTTCAATAATCCGACTACTGCCTTGGTCTTTGCTAAATCGGATGAGCAGCATGGTAGCATAAGTGGATAGCACTGTGGCTTCACAGCGCCAGGATCCCAGGTTTGATTCCCCGCTGGGTCACTGCCTGTGTGGAGTCTATACGTTCTCCCAGTGTCTGCGTGGGTTTCCTCTGGGTGCTTCGGTTTCCTCCCACAGTCCAAAGACGTGCAGGTGAGGTGGATTGGCCATGATAAATTGCCCTTAGTGACCAAAAAGGTTAGGAGGGGTTATTGGGTTACAGGGATAGGATGGAAGTGAGGGCTTAAGTGGATCGGTGCAGACTCAATGGGCTGAATGGCCTCCTTCTGCACTGTATGTTCTATGTGCTAAACCCTTGAAGGGCAAGGATTGGAGTGATGATTTGCAGTTCAGACTAACTCAGGCTCTAATCCGAACTCTTTCCCTATCATGGTGCTGGTGTTGTTGCCTGAAATTGTTATCTTTTATCCTGTTGAATGGAGTTGTTATTCTGTGAGCACCGATTAAATGCCTTCTTCTTCTCCTCGAGTGTTCCAGGGACTCGTATTATCTTATCTCAGTCATGGTAGATGTGCCGTGTGCTTATTATCCGTTGTCTTTCTTTTATTATCGGAGCGTTAATCATAGCAGAACTGAGTAGTGCCATTGCCGAAGGGTGGTTCCACTGTGCTAAAGTGGATTGGTCACACTAAATTGCGCCTTAGTGTCCAAGGTGTTCAGGTTAGGTGGCTTGACCATGATCAATGCACCGGGTTAAAAGAATAGGATGCGGAGTGGGCTTCAATGAACTGTTCTTTGTGAGGCTGACTGCAGACTTAAGGGGTGAATGGCCTTCTGCATTCTTGGAGTTCTATGTCATCTATGTTGTGTTATTCATTTTCATTTGTATATGCTGTTAGTCTGTTTGTCATATTTTACAAATTGAATTGTTATCCTCTGTTTTTAGATAATCTTACCCTTTCCCCACTCACTATTTTAACCTGTTAACTAGTTGTTCAGTTGATCTGGCATTTCATCTCAAGGCTCTGGTCCCTCAAATATCCTGTTCCAAATTAATTCTGCAATGTGTTGCTTGTATTTATATTGGCAATATCTCTTGTTCCGCTCTGTGCTCATTTCCCACCATTTTTTCTGTTACTCTGTTGCACTCATTGTTTAGAAATGATTTAAAAAATAACAATTTATTAAAAATCTGTCCACCTCATCCGTGAATTTATTCAATGACCCCCACACCCCACTGGTCCCTGTGGAAGAGAAATCCAGAGACTAATAGCCCTCTGAGTGAAGAGATGACTGGAAAGATATAACATAGCTACAGTACAATATTACAAGGCTAGAAATAATAATAAATTTACTTTAATGTACTACAGAACCATAAACACTATATCTAATCTGTACCATATAACAACACGAGACGTGTCTCTATCCAACATTAATTTACTGTCTTCTTAAATGTCAGCCATCTCCTGGAAAAAACAGCCCTTTGAATGTGAACAAATAAATGTGTCAAGCTGAAGGAGCAAAGGATGTCAATGTCTTTACGACAGAGGCCTGGGCCTTTCCAGAGTCTGCACCCGCCCTGGATTTCACTTCCTTTCCCTTCATTTGCTGCAAGTGACCAATTGAAGGTCAGAATGAGAAAAGAAATGGAAAGGGGGAGAAAAGAAAGTGTTTTACTCACAGATGTTGGAGACAGGAGGGATTTTCAGTCTGTGTGAAGCCCCAGGTTTCCTCATTGTCCAGCTTCCGCATTCAGACAACGGGGGAGCTGATTGGATGGTGTAAGAGAGTCCTTCCGGTTCACCAACTCTTACCATTGTTCAACAACCTTCCGGTGCACGCATCGGAATCCGCGATGACGTCCCAGGGTTCCAGTGCGCAGCAGCTCCGCCCCACTCATTGTTCCCCCTCCTCGAGACAAGGTCTCCAGGCAACCGGCTGACAGCTCCGGCCAGAGCGAGAAGCCTCTGGGTGATTTCCCCTCCCCCCGCACGGGGCTGCGCATGTCCAAGAGAGAGGAGAGGCTGCGCATGTGCAACGGAAAACCCACTCCCTGACCTTCCTGCTGAGGTATTGACCAATGGGAAGAGTCAGGACCGGAAGGACTCTTGTCCTCTAGCCAATCAACGCGAGGTTTGTGTGAATGACGATTGAGCTTCACACAGATTCAAACTTCCTCATGTCTCCAACATCTGAGTAAAACACTTTCTTTTTTCCCCCTTTCCATTTCTTTTCTCATTCTCACCTTCAATTGGTGATTTGCAGCATCTGAAGGGAAAGGAAGTGAATCCAGGGAGGGTGTAGACTCTGGAAAGGTTGGCTCAGATCTCTCTCTCTAACACATTGACACCCTTTGCTCCCTCAGTTTGACACATTTATTTGTCTGGCTAAAAGAATGGTCTCTTTCATAATATCCACAATCCCACAATCCCCTGATGCTCTCAGTCCATCGCCAATGGTTCTTTTGCCAGGGCAAACAGCAGCGGGGAGAGGGCACCCTTGCCTCGTCCCCCACTGCAGCCTGAAATAATCTGAACTCACCCGGTTCGTCCGTATAAATGCCACCAGTGCCTGGTATAACAACGAGACCCAGTCCACAAAACCTGCCCAAATCCAAACCGCCCCAGGACCTCCCACAAATAGTCCCACTGCACTCGATCAAAGGCCTTCTCTGCATCCAATGCGACCACCACCTCGACCTCTCGTCCCTTTGGAGGTATCATGATCACATTGAGTAGCCTCCTGATGTTGACCGCCAAATGCCTTCCCTTCACAAACCCCGTCTCATCCTCCCCGATCACCCCTGGTACACAATCCTCTATTCTCGAGGCCAAGATCTGAGCCAACATTTAGCAGGGAGATCGGTCTCTATGACCCACATTGTTCCGGGTACTTTTCCCACTTCAAAATGAGGGAGAACGAAGCCTGCGACAATGTCGGGGGTGCACTCCCAGCTCCCTTGCCTCGTTAAAATCACTTACCAGCAGCGGCCCCAATACCCCCCCGAGAATTTCTTAGAAAATTCCACTGGGTACCCGTCTGGACCCTTGCCCAATTGCATTGCCTCCAGCCCCTCCACCGCTTTTACCAGCACAATTGGGTCCCCAGGGCCTCCACCAGTTCCTCATCCACCTTTGGGAACGCCAACCCCTCTATAAACCGCCTCATCGCCTCTGCCCCGGCTGGGGGTTCCGACTCATACAGCTTGCTATAAAAGTGCCTAAACACCCCATTCACCCCCGCCGGGTCCAAGACCATATTCCCTCCCGTGTCCTTCACTTTCCCGATCTCCCTCGCAGCCTCCTGTTTCCTCAACTGGTGCAGTAGCACGCTGCTCACATTCTCCCCATACTCATACACCGCCCCTCTCACCCTTATCAACTGTCCCATCGCCGCTGTTCTGTTCCAGGAACAGGGTCACTTTCTGATTAAAGGGACAGGGTCACTTTCTGATTAAAGGGACAGGATCTCTGTTCTGTCCCAGGGACAGGGTCTCTCTGATTAAAGGGACAGGGTCTCTGTTCTGTTCCAGGGACAGGGTCTCTCTCTGATTAAAGGGACAGGATCTCTGTTCTGGCGAGGGTGTGGCCAGGGGGGCCACAGACCTGGCCAATTATTTTGTGGAGGCAGAGAGCGTTTCGTGGTGTGGCTGCCAACCCCTCACCGGTCGCAGCATCGGGGAGGGGGCTGCGCCGATTTTTTCCATGTAAAACGCCACAGATCCTCCGCACTTAGCCTCGGAATTGGAAAATTTGGCCCAGGATCTCTCACTGATTAAAGGGACATGGGGCGGGATTCTCCGCTTGCCGATGGCGATTTTGTAATCAGCGATCAGGCAGAGAATTCCTTTCTCAGGCCGAATCGGGGGTGGCGCCTGTTTTTGGACGCTCCGCCCCCTCCAAAACGGCGTCATCGAGGAGTACGCCGCATGCCATTGGACGGCCTCAGGACATTAACTGAAGGCCCTCCCCCGATGCTCCGCTCCCGATTGGCCAAATTCCCGACCGCGCAGTTGACGTGTGGGCCCAGCCGTGTGGCAACCTGTGTGGCGGCTGCGGACTGTGTCCAGCGGCTCCACAGTCGGCGCGGGGGTGGGGGGGGGGGAGCCTTGCTGCTGGCCAGTGGGGGCTTCGGTGAGAGCTGGGGGGACTGGTGGCCCAGGGTGGCAAGGGGAGGTCCAGAGGGGCCCCGTCAGGTTAGGTCCGCACGCGGCCGACATGTTGTACAGTGCGACTGCTGCAGGTCGTCGCCATGCGCATGTGCGGCCACGGACCCGGCCATTCTCTGGCTGTTTATTTTGTGGAGGCCGTGCGTTTTACGTGGCGCGGCTGCGAGTCCCTCTCCGGTCCGAGGATCGGTGCTGGGGCCTCGCCCATTTTTCCCATGGAGAATGTTTCAATTCTCTGTGAATACCTTGCACAGCAAACGCAAGGTAAGATGAAATAAAGAGGTTGGTTTATTTTTACACACACGGGGTGAGAGGGGTTTCCCAACATCCATCCACTTTTGCACTCGTACAATAAACGGGGAATGAGGAAATAGGAAGAGGGTTCCGGGAATGACCACAATAAAATACAAGTTATTGTTTTCCATGTGTCCAGAATCCAAAGTCTAATGGAATGTTCCTTCAGAGGGAGGTTTACTGTTCCGGGAGATCTGTCTTTCCAGCAGTGAGACTTCCATGATGGGGAAGACACAGAGAGTGAATCAGTCTGGGAGGAACAAGAGCCAATGTTTTAGCCATTTGCAGGTTTTTTAATTTATATTATTATTGAAGTTTTTCCATTTTAACAAATATCCAACAAAAGCTCAGGATTGGTGCAGCACAGCAGAAATGTCTCAGCAATACAGAAATACAGGAGAGGACAGAAGGACGACAATACAGATGGATCAGTGTAATCATTAAACTTGGTGCCTCCGTATGTACCAATGGATAAAAGGGAGAGGAGAAAAAGGCTATGAAAACATGGTGAAACGGTGCACACCCTCCCACGTAGCGAGTGCTCGCACCGCCCACCAGAATCCAGGATAAGATCACGGCGTCAGGTTCGGGCGGGCGTCAGAACACATCTCCCCCAGCTTCAGTCATACCAGAGACATCAATAACATCTTTATGTTCCCTTCTCAGATACAAGACCTGTCTATACCTTAGCAGGAACCAGGCAACGATTCTTTAACCCCAAAATAACACACATAAATTTCAGAAAAAAAATCAACAAGGACACTCGTCCTAAAAGGACGCAATAAAACCCCAACTCCAGCACAGCACAGAACAATCACTCAACACAATTACACAGAGAAGACCAGCAAATATTCACACAATTGGTTCAAATTCTAATCAATGCAGCTTCCAAGAGAATTTTAAAAAGTACTACCAAAAGCAAAGGGTCTCAGGATAACAAGGAACAAGATACAGCCCTGAGCACACGGTCCCCTGGTGCACGCTCCTCACCACAAGACAAAAAAGGGACAAAGCTGCACATTTAAAACCTCACTCAGCCTCTCAGGACACCCCGGCCAAGAAGGAACCTCTGAAGCAAAAGGGGGCAACAGGAAAGCGACGACAGTACAAGACCTGGCCCGGCCCTGTACACAGAAGTCAGGAAAGCAAGGATAGCCACACTGTGCCAGGACACCCAACCTCACTCCTCTCTCACCACATCCGAGGGCAGCGCACACAAGAAGATTCATGCCGTCCACCACCAAGGAGATTCCACCCATAAGGAGAGGAAGATTTGTCGAGACACCCAACAACTGGGCATCTCTGGAGGGATGAGTCCTCCATCCCCGCACACGGCAAAGGCACCCCCCACCCCCACCGAGATACAATGTACCAAATCGGGGCCTACATCAGTACACTACCTCCCCAAGGAAAAGTAACCCCAAAGGAGAGGAACATCAGGATTAGCCAAAGGATGGCAGACAAGAACCAGCACCATATGTGATAAGTCGATTGTCATCTATATTACCATCTGTATGGAAATAATAATACATGTATAATTGTTGTAGTTCCAGCATCCGACCTCCAGGTGGTGTGAGTATGTAGACACGTGACCCGGACACACCATGTGTTCCAGGAGAAGCTGTGGTGAGGAGTTTGCAGCAGTCGCATATTAGAGTAGCCCTGTAGTATCTTAGTGTAAGTTAGTGTTAGACCATTATTTCCAACTGTATTAATCTTAGACATTTTAGTAATTTGTTAGTGTGTCAGTAATAAATAACTATGTTTATGAAACAAAGTCTAATGTTCTTTATTCACACGACAATATAAAGATTCAACATCTGCCCAATCAAAGAACATTGCACCGTGCACCGTCACAAAACGGATACTCGGGGCAGAGCTGCGTAGCCTCATTGGCGTCAAAACACTGCCTCCCCACGGGAGACCCTGCTTCAACAAGGAGGGCATTCAGGAAGTCACTATATAATCCCACTTGGAGCAGGGTGCCTATCTCCCCCCTCAGCCTCACCCTCAGACCCAATGAGGGCTCAAACATCATTGATCCACAACACTCAGACTCTCACTCAAACCCTCCAACCCACAGGTTACTACCTCCCCAGTGGAACCTATCCCGAGAGGATTGATTGATGATTTGATTGATTGGTTTTATTGTTACGTGCACCGAGATACAGGGACAAGTATTGCTCTGCGTACAGTCCATACAAATCGTTCCATTCATGAAAAACAAAACATAGGACATACATAAATACACAATGTAAATACATAGACACAGGCATCGGGTGACGCATACGGAGCGCAGTACTACTCAGTGGAGAAGGTGTGTGAAGAGATCAGTTCAGTCCATAAGAGAGTTATTCAGGAGTCTAGTAACAGCAGGGAAGAAGCTGTTTTTTTATCTGTTAGTGCGTGTTCTCAGACTTTTGTATCTCACTGCCCGATAGAAGAGGTTGGATGAGAGAATAACCCGGGTGGGAGGGGTCTTTGATTATGCTGCCCGCTTTCCCAAGGCAGTGGGAGGTGTAGACAGAGTCAATGGATGGGAGGCGGGTTCGCGTGATGGACTGGGCTGTGTTCAAGACTCTCTGTAGTTTCTAATGGTCTTGCCCCGAGCAGTGGCCATACCAGGCTGTGGAGGAGGACCACAGGAGGAGCAGACTAGGGGCCTCCAAAGGGGACAACACAGGGAGGGAAACTCACTCCACCACCCAACAGACCCTCCGCCTGACCCAATAAACAGAGTTACTCCTGCCCTGCTGTAGCCGATCAAGTGACCACTGCCATTCCCAGGCAGCCAAGAGAATATTGAAGGAGACAAGTGGAACAAGGATTAACTGACCACACCCAGTTCCTCGTGCTCACTAGTCCCCTTGGTGTTCTCGTGTTTTGGGGCGATTTCTGTATCTTCCTCTGTGAGACTTCCGGGTGCGGCGATGACCAGCTGAGTCGCACGTTTCGGCAGCTCCCGGTGAAACGGACTTTTGGGCTCTTGATAGGAGCCCCAACGGCAATTTTGACAGCTAAAAACACTGTGCGGTAAACCAGAAGGGAATCCCCCCTGGATACGGATGAAAAAAGGAGGAGAAAGTGGCCGGATTGCAGTGGATCCTTTAGAACAGCGGCAAGGAAGGCAAGCAAAAACCAAGATGGCGTCGGAAGGTGGCAGTTTAACATGGGGCCCTGAACAACAAGAGTTCTTGAAATGCTGTGTGGAAGAGCTCAAAAAGGAAATGAAGAAAGAGCTGTTGGCTCCGATACTACAGGCGATCGAAGGGCTAAAGGAGGAACAGAAGACCCAGGAGCGGGAGCTTCGGGTCGTGAAGGCAAAGGCAGCCAAGAACGAGGACGACATACAGGGCCTGGTGGTGAAGACGGAGATGCATGAGGCACATCAGAAACGATGTGTGGAAAGGTTGGAGGCACTGGAGAACAATGCAAGGAGGAACAACCTGAGGATTCTTGGTCTTCCTGAAGGTGTGGAGGGAGCAGACGTCGGGGCATATGTGAGCACGATGCTGCACTCGTTAATGGGAGCGGAGGCCCCGGCGGGTCCGTTGGAGGTGGAGGGAGCATACCGAGTGATGGCGCGAGGACCGAGAGCAGGAGAAATTCCCAGAGCCATAGTGGTGAGATTCCTCCGTTTTAAGGATAAAGAAATGGTCCTTAGATGGGCAAAGAAAACTCGGAGCAGTAAATGGGAGAACGCGGTGATCCGCGTTTATCAAGACTGGAGTGCGGAGGTGGCGAGAAGGAGGGCGAGCTTTAATCGGGCCAAGGCGGTGCTTCATAAAAAGAAGATAAAATTTGGAATGCTGCAACCGGCAAGACTGTGCGTCACATATCGAGGCAGGCACCACTACTTTGAGACGGCGGATGAAGCGTGGACTTTTATTGTGGAAGAAAAACTGGAATGAGCGGGTTATTAAAAAGAACATTTGAACAAAGTGGTGGGGCGAATGTGGGGGGCGAAGAGGGGGGTTAAAAAGGGGGGAAAGAGGAGTTTTATGTACTAATCCTGCGATGTGGTAACTTTTCTCTCTTCCACAGGTGGTGATGGGGGGAGGAGGGGAGGTGGAGGAGATGGGGCGTTGGCCATTGGGGGCGGGGCCAAGGTAGAAGCACGGGCTTGGTTCCCGCGCTATGATAATCATGGCGGGAATAGAGAAGCAGGAAGGAGGGGGCGTTGCACGGTGCGAGCCGAGGTCACGGGGGGAAGCCGAGGTCGGCCAGAGTTTGCTGACTTCTGGGAGCAACATGGGGGGAGTAATTACGCTAGCGGGGGATCTAGCGGGGGGGGGGGGTGGGAGGGGGGAATTACTGGGTTGCTGCTGCTGGGGAGAGGGGGAGCTGGTATGGAAGGGGATGGGCGGGGGGGCACCGCCTGGGGGAGATACAGCTGTGTGGGAACCGGGTGAGGAGCTGGAAAAAGGGGATGGCAAATCGACAAGGGGGGGGGGGGGTAGGAAGCCCCCCAACCCGGCTGATCACGTGGAACGCGAGAGGGCTGAACGGGCCGATAAAGAGGGCATGGGTACTCGCACACCTTAAGAAACTTAAGGCAGATGTGGTTATGTTACAGGAAACGCACCTGAAACTGATAGACCAGGTTAGGCTACGCAAAGGATGGGTGGGGCAGGTGTTCCATTCGGGGCTAGATGCGAAAAACAGGGGGGTGGCTATATTAGTGGGGAAGCGGGTAATGTTCGAGGCAAAGACTATAGTGGCGGATAACGGGGGCAGATACGTGATGGTGAGTGGCAAACTACAGGGGGAGACGGTGGTTTTGGTAAACGTATATGCCCCGAACTGGGATGATGCCAATTTTATGAGGCGGATGCTAGGACGCATTCCGGACCTAGAGATGGGAAAGCTGATAATGGGGGGAGATTTTAATACGGTGTTGGAACCAGGGCTGGATAGGTCGAAGTCCAGGACTGGAAGGAGGCCGGCAGCAGCCAAGGTACTTAAAGATTTTATGGAGCAGATGGGAGGTGTAGACCCGTGGAGATTTAGCAGACCTAGGAGTAAGGAGTTTTCGTTTTTCTCCTATGTCCATAAAGTCTACTCGCGAATAGACTTTTTTGTGCTGGGAAGGGCGTTGATCCCGAAGGTGAGGGGAACAGAGTATACGGCTATAGCCATTTCGGATCACGCTCCACACTGGGTAGAATTGGAGATAGGGGAGGAAACAGGAGGGCGCCCACCCTGGAGAATGGACATGGGACTAATGGCAGATGAGGGGGTGTGTCTAAGGGTGAGGGGGTGCATTGAAAAGTACTTGGAACTCAATGATAATGGGGAGGTCCAGGTGGGAGTGGTCTGGGAGGCGCTGAAGGCGGTGGTTAGAGGGGAGCTGATATCAATAAGGGTACATAAAGGGAAGCAGGAGAGTAAGGAACGGTAGCGGTTGCTGCAAGAACTTTTGAGGGTGGACAGACAATATGCGGAAGCACCGGAGGAGGGACTGTACAGGGAAAGGCAAAGGCTACATGTAGAATTTGACTTGCTGACTACGGGCACTGCAGAGGCACAATGGAGGAAGGCACAGGGTGTACAGTACGAATATGGGGAGAAGGCACACCAATTGAGGAAAAGGGGAGCAGCGAGGGAAATAGGGGGAGTGAGGGATGAGGAAGGAGAGATGGAGCGAGGAGCGGAGAGAGTGAATGGAGTGTTCAAGACATTTTATAAAAAATTATATGAAGCTCAACCCCCGGATGGGAGGGAGAGAATGATGGGCTTTTTGGATCGGCTGGAATTTCCCAAGGTGGAAGAGCAGGAAAGGGTGGGACTGGGAGCACAGATCGAGGTAGAAGAAGTGGTGAAAGGAATTAGGAGCATGCACCGGGAAAGGCCCCGGGACCGGATGGATTCCCAGTCGAATTCTATAGAAAATATGTGGACTTGCTCGCCCCGGTATTGACGAGGACCTTTAATGAGGCAAAGGAAAGGGGACAACTGCCCCCGACTATGTCTGAAGCAACGATATCGCTTCTCTTAAAGAAGGAAAAGGACCCGCTACAATGCGGGTCCTATAGACCTATTTCCCTCCTAAATGTAGATGCCAAGATCCTGGCCAAGGTAATGGCAATGAGAGTAGAGGAATGTGTCCCGGGGGTGGTCCACGAGGACCAAACTGGATTTGTGAAGGGGAGACAGCTGAACACGAATATACGGAGGCTGTTAGGGGTAATGATGATGCCCCCACCAGAGGGGGAAACGGAGATAGTAGTGGCGATGGATGCCGAGAAAGCATTTGATAGAGTGGAGTGGGATTATTTGTGGGAGGTGTTGAGGAGATTTGGTTTTGGAGAGGGGTATGTTAGATGGGTGCAGCTGTTGTATAGGGCCCCAATGGCGAGCGTGGTCACGAATGGACGGGGATCTGCATATTTCCGGCTCCATAGAGGGACAAGGCAGGGATGCCCTCTGTCCCCATTATTGTTTGCACTGGCGATTGAGCCCCTGGCGATAGCGTTGAGGGGTTCCAAGAAGTGGAGGGGAGTACTTAGAGGAGGAGAAGAACACCCGGTATCTTTGTATGCGGACGATTTGTTACTATACGTGGCAGACCCGGCGGAGGGGATGCCAGAAATAATGCGGATACTTGGGGAGTTTGGGGATTTTTCAGGGTATAAATTGAACATGGGGAAAAGTGAGTTGTTTGTGGTGCATCCAGGGGAGCAGAGTAGAGAAATAGAGGACCTACCGTTGAGGAAGGTAACAAGGGACTTTCGTTACCTGGGGATCCAGATAGCCAAGAATTGGGGCACATTGCATAGGTTAAATTTAACGCGGTTGGTGGAACAAAAGGAGGAGGATTTCAAGAGATGGGATATGGTATCCCTGACACTGGCAGGGAGGGTGCAGGCGGTTAAGATGGTGGTCCTCCCGAGATTCCTCTTTGTGTTTCAGTGCCTTCCGGTGGTGATCACGAAGGCTTTTTTTAAAAGGATCGAAAAGAGCATCATGGGTTTTGTGTGGGCCGGGAAGACCCCGAGAGTGAGGAAGGGATTCTTACAGCGTAGCAGGCATAGGGGGGGGCTGGCACTACCGAGCCTAAGTGAGTATTATTGGGCCGCTAATATTTCAATGGTGAGTAAGTGGATGGGAGAGGAGGAGGGAGCGGCGTGGAAGAGATTAGAGAGGGCGTCCTGTAGGGGGACTAGCCTACAGGCTATGGTGACAGCCCCATTGCCGTTCTCACCGAGGAACTACACCACAAGCCCGGTGGTGGTGGCTACACTGAAGATTTGGGGACAGTGGAGACGACATAGGGGAAAGACTGGAGCCTTGGGGGGGTCCCCGATAAGAAACAACCATAGGTTTGCCCCGGGGGGAATGGATGGGGGATATGGAATGTGGCAAAGAGCAGGAATAACGCAACTGAAAGATCTGTTTGTGGATGGGAAGTTCGCGAGTCTGGGAGCGCTGACCGAGAAATATGGGTTGCCCCAAGGGAATGCATTCAGGTATATGCAACTGAGGGCTTTTGCGAGGCAACAGGTGAGGGAATTCCCGCAGCTCCCGACACAAGAGGTGCAGGACAGAGTGATCTCAAAGACATGGGTGGGGGATGGTAAGGTGTCAGATATATATAGGGAAATGAGGGACGAAGGGGAGACTATGGTAGATGAACTAAAAGGGAAATGGGAAGAAGAGCTGGGGGAGAAGATCGAGGAGGGGCTGTGGGCAGATGCCCTAAGCAGGGTAAACCCGTCGTCCTCGTGTGCCAGGCTAAGCCTGATTCAGTTTAAGGTATTACACAGGGCGCATATGACTGGAGCACGGCTCAGTAAATTTTTTGGGGTGGAGGATAGGTGTGCGAGGTGCTCGAGAAGCCCAGCGAATCATACCCATATGTTTTGGTCATGCCCGGTACAGGGGTTTTGGATGGGGGTGACAAAGGTGCTTTCAAAAGTAGTAGGAGTCCGGGTCGAACCAAGCTGGGGGTTGGCTATATTTGGGGTTGCACAAGAGCCGGGAGTGCAGGAGGCGAGAGAGGCCGATGTTTTGGCCTTTGCGTCCCTAGTAGCCCGGCGTAGGATATTGCTAATGTGGAAAGAAGCCAAGCCCCCGGGGGTGGAGACCTGGATAAATGACATGGCAGGGTTTATAAAGCTAGAGCGGATTAAGTTCGTCCTCAGGGGGTCGGCTCAAGGGTTCACCAGGCGGTGGCAACCGTTCGTCGAATACCTCGCAGAAAGATAGACGGAATGGGAAAAAGAAGGCAGCAGCAGCAGCCCAGGATTGGGGGGGGGGGGGGGGGGTGGGGGGGGGGGGGGTGGTGGGGGGGGGGGGGAGGAACCAGAAGGACTCTCAGGGTTGTTAATATATACTGTATAATATGTATAGGTCGTTGCTACAGATAATTATATATTGGTCTGTTAAATTATATTTTTGGAGAGTGTTACTTGTGATAAGGCAGTTGCCAATTAGGGTTAGTTTTCATTTTTGTTAATTATTATTTATTCATTTTCTGTTTATAAAATAGGTCATTGTTATTTGTGTTGTTATAATATTGTGTAAAGGATGCACAATGTACTGTGTTGGTTGACCAAAAATTTTCAATAAAATATTTATTTTAAAAAAAAATCTTCCTCTGTGAAGACAGATACACATTGTTTAGTTTCTCTGACATTTCCTTATTCCCCGTTATAAACTCTCCTCTCAGCCTGGAACGGACTCACATTGGTCTTTACTAATCTATTTCTTTTCACATTCTTATAGGAGCTTTTCCAGTCGGTTTTTATGTTTCTCGTCAGTTTGATCCCATATTCTATTTTCTCTTTCACAATTTATTAGTCCTCCTTTGCTGAATTCTAAATCAATCACCAATCGACAGGCGTACGGTTATTTTGGCCTCTTTATGAGCCTCTTCCTTTGATCTAATGGAATCCTTAAATTTTCTCGTTAGCCACAGTTGCATCACTTTTCCTGTGGCTGTTTGTTCCTTAAAGGAGTCTACATTTGATGTCAACATGTAATAATACCTTAAAAATTAGTGATTGCCTGTCTATTGTCATATCTATTGTTGTAATGTCCCAATCTACCACAGACAACTTGCCTTTCAAACCTCGACAGTTTTCTTTGTGAAAAACACATGGATAAATTAAACAAAGGAACCATGTAACCACCATAGCCCATCTTCATGGCAACGTGGCATGCTTTCAGAGGTTCCAAACAGAAATGGGAACTAAATATCTTCCAACCACTGTTGTTATATTTACTTGCTATAAATATGGCAGCTAATAAGGTTGCCCTTCTTAATCTAGATATGAATAGGATATGCTTTCAGAGTCGCCAGGTATCAAATGATACCGCCACAAGGTTCAACCGGATATCGATCAAAGACCCAAACAACCAGTTAGTTAGTTCAAGATCAATAATACTTTATTTACACACAAGATTAACTTACACATGCAACATAAACACTACGAGCTAAATTACACCTATCACTATGACAACCTGTACTTAACTTCAGGCACCCGGCTTAGGTCAGAGGAACAGTGGCCTTTGCTCGAATCTGGATCTGCTGGGTCTGGAGAAGTAACTGTGGGGTTCAGCTAGGCTCATCTGTCTGGTAGCGAGCGTTGAACTTGAACTTGCTTCTGGTCGAGGTGTTGCAGATGGAGTCAGACGTTGCCGGAGCGCCAGGTCCAAAAGAGACCGAACACACGGCAGTGTCTCTCGTTATCCTTGGGGGGTTTCGCACTCTATTGGGCGGTCCTCAGATTTGGACCCAATAATTCGTCAGTCCTCGATCACTGCCTTCGAGCCGAGCCAATAAAGGGGAGGGTGCCTTGATGGCTGGGCGGGTCCTGAGCGGTCATTGACCTTGGCTGTTTATGCTTCCTGAGTAAAGGGAGTGGCGCCGATGTGTCTGGAATTGTATCGGATACCTGAGTACCAGTTCCTTTGTCTTAAGGAAATGGGTCATTAGCATGCAAATCGGCTGGGGGTTTCGATCCTGTCTGGTTCTGCTTACAAATATACATTTAGGCCTGCCTGAATCTTACATTGGCTATATTTCCCTTGAGGCTTTGCAAATGTCCATGTGTCTTTGTAAGTGGCCATCCCAGATGGCTACACCACCAAACACCCTTTCGCTCTGTGATCCTCGTGAAAGTTGAAGCCAGGAATTCACAACATGGCTCAATGATCATCAGCCCACTGGAGGAAAATTTGTGAGACCAACCAGTCCAGCAGGAAGAAACCCTCCGCCCATCCCTATTGATCAACTGTCACAATTAACAAAATGCAGTCCTGGATGCAATTGAGAGCAGAACAGCGGAATCCAACCCCTGTAATCAATTGTGAACTTGGGGTGTGAGCATGTGCAATGAAACACAAAATCCTCCCAAGCTGAGAGCAGATGAACGGCCTCTCCCCAGTGAGAACTCGGCAGTGTCTCCATAGTTGGGATGGATCACTGAATATCTCACCTACTCAGAGCAGGTGAACGGCCTCTCCGCAGTGTGAACTCGCTGGTGTGTCCGCAGGGTGGGTAACCGAGAGAATCCTTTCCCACACTGAGAGCAGGTGAATGGCCTCTCCCCAGTGTGAACTCGCTGGTGGCTCCGCAGGTGGGATAACTGAGCAAATCCCTTCCCACACTGAGAGCAGGTGAACGGCTTCTCCCCATTGTGAACTCGCTCATGTCTCTGCAGGCTGGATAACTGAGTGAATCCCTTCCCACACTGAGAGCAGGTGAACGGCCTCTCCCCAGTGTGAATTCGCTGATGTCTCTGCAGGCTGGATAACTCAGTGAATCCCTTCCCACATTGAGAGCAGGTGAACGGCCTCTCCCCAGTGTCAACTTGCAGATGTTTCTGCAGGGCATATGAACGTTTGAATCTCTTCCCACACTGAGGGCAAGTGAACGGTCTCTCCCCAGTATGAACTCTCTGGTGTGTCCGCAGTTGGGACAACTGAGTGAATCCCTTCCCACACTGAGAGCAGGTGAATGGCTTCTCCCCAGTATGAACTCTCTGGTGTGCCTGCAGGGTAGATGAATGACTGAATCCCTTCCCACACTGAGAGCAGTATAATGGCCACTCCCCAGTGTGAACTCTCTGGTGTGACTGCAGGATGGATAACCGAGTGAATCTCTTCCCACACTGAGAGCAGGTGAACGGCCTCTCCCCAGTGTGAACTCGCCGATGTCTCTGCAGGTCAGAGAATTGAGTGAATCCTTTTCCACACTGAGAGCAGGTGAATGGCCTTTCCCCAGTGTGAATGCGCCGATGAATTTCCAGCACAGACGGTGCTGTGAATCCCTTCCCACAGTCCTCACATGTCCATGGTTTCTCCATGTTTTTGGTCTCCTCGTGTCTGTCCAGTTCGGACAATCAGTTGAGGCGTCGTCCACACACAGAACACGTGTAGGGTCTCTCCCCGCTGTGAATGGTGCGATGTTTTTTCAGGCTGTGTAACTGGTTAAAGCTCTTTCCACAGTCAGTGCTCTGGAACACTCTCACTCGGGTGTTTTTCCAGTCTCAATGATGTTTAAAATCTTTTGAAGTTGACAGATGAGGC
Organism: Scyliorhinus torazame; assembly: GCF_047496885.1. NCBI lineage: Eukaryota > Metazoa > Chordata > Chondrichthyes > Carcharhiniformes > Scyliorhinidae > Scyliorhinus > Scyliorhinus torazame. The sequence goes on along the minus strand of NC_092711.1, from coordinate 160,256,829 downwards.
AAACATTTCTCCTTTAGATTCGAAGGCCAATGATATTCAGGTCCCAAGGAATTGAGGGACTGTCAGATCCAGACGACATGTATTAGATTTCTGTCTGTAATTTGTCCTCTTTGAAACTCCTGTTAAAACAATTTACAAAAGACATCACTGTAAGTACAGGATAGAAATTCAGAACAAACAATTCTAGTTTCTCTGGAACTTTCTTTTCTCTTGCATTCCGCAACATCTGTAAATATCCATCCCACACACTCTCCCTCCATTCACTGTATCTAATATTCACCTTCCCAATTCTCCTGAAGGTGCTGATTCAGGCTGATTGACTGATCTATGCTCATTGTTTCCTGCCCTGGACACAGGGACCATAACACATCGGAGCTGCAGTCGGCCATTCGAACCTGCTCAACCATTCAATGAGAGCATTGGCCGATCTACCTCAGCACCATTTTCCCACACTGTCCCCCATATCCCTCAATAACTTCACTCCCTTGAAACGTTAGCAACCTCTGTCTTGAAAATACTTGATGACTGAGGTTCCACAGTCCTCTGGGGTAGAAAATTCCAAATGCTGACAGAGGGAGTGAGGGGAAGATGTGTTTGGTGGTGGAATCATGCTGGAGTTGGCAGAACTGGCGGAGGATGATTTCTTCAATGCGGAGGCTGGTGGGGTGAAAAGTGAGGACAGTGGGGATTCAGTGGTTCTGGGAGGGAGGAGCGAGGGGGAGGGCAGAGGTGTGGGAGATGGTCAGACACGGGTGAGAGCCCCGTTGACCATAGTGGGTGGGAAGCCATGGTTAAGGAAGAATGAAGACACGTCAGCAGCACCATTTTGGAAAGTGGCATCATCGGAACAGATGTGACGGAGGTGAAGGAACTGAGGGAATGGGATGGAGTCCTTGCAGGATGTGGGACATGAAGTGCTGGAGTCGACGTAGCCGTGGCAGTCGGTAGGTTTGTGGTGGATATTAGTGGACTGTCTATCTCAGAAATTGAAATAGAAAGGTCAAGGAAGGAAAGGGAAGTGTTGGAGACAGACCATGTGGAGGTGATAGAGGGGTGCAAACCGAAGCAAAATGAATATATTTTTCCAGGCTTTGCAGAACACCTCCGGTCCATCCGCAAGCAGTTCCCAGACCTTCCTGTTGCTTGCCATTTCAACTCACCGCCCTGCTCTCAGTCCTGATTCACATAAAAGCCAGCGGGGAAATGAGGAAGATGAAACTTGATCCAGAATGCACTGCCTGACAGGCTGGTGGAAGCAGATTCAACACAGGGAGTTGGATAATTAGAAAGGGACTAGTTTACAGGGTTCATGGGGAAAGGGCATGATAGTGGGACAAAATGAGTACTTCTTTCAAAGAGCCAGCACAGGCATGATGGGCCGAATGGCCTGTGTGGTGAGATTCTGTGATCAAAGATAAATAAATGTGTGTCTGCAATATGTACAGTGATGTCAATAATGTCTGGAATTCCCTTTTCCCCATTTCAGTTGTCTCCCTTTCCTTCCAATTTGATTTTAGACCAGGAGAACAGAAGCAAATGGCTTTCAGTACATTGAGCAGCCCTGATGTCTATTCTCAGCCAGCGTCACACAGAGGGGCAAGGTGTGGATTCTCAGACCAGCGAGTCAAGACAGCCTCTTTAAATGGGCAGTTCCCACAATGTATTCAGTGACCACCCTGGGCGCTCCTGTCCTCCCCAGTCAGCTGGCTCGTGCCAGGGACCCGGGACCGATTCCCAGCTTGAGTCAGTGTCTGTGCAGAGTCTGCACATTCTCCCAGTGACTGCATGAGTTTCCTCCGGGTGCTCCAGTTTCCTCCCACAAGTCCCGAAAGACGTGCTTGTTATGTGAATTCGACATTCTGAATTCTCCCTCACTGTACCCGAACAGGTGCCGTAGTGTGGCGATTACGGTAATTTTATTGCAGTGATAATGGAAGCCTACTTGTGACACTAATAAAGATTTTTATTATTAGGTGGGATGAAGTATTGAATCTCTTCCCACAGTCAGAGCAGGCAAACGGCCTCTCGTCAGTATGAACTCGCTGGTGTGGCCACAGGCTGGATGGAACACTGAATACCTTTCCCACACAGAGCAGCAGAATGGTCACACCCTGGTGTGACTGTGTCAATGGGTTTCCACTGTAGATGGACAACGAAACCTCGCTGGTGTCTCCGCAGTGTGGATGACCTTCTAAACTTCTTTGTGCAGTGAGAGCAGCTAAACGATCTCTCCCCAGTGTGAATGCACTGGAGCATTTCCATCATTTCTCCATGGTGCGGGTGTGTCCTGCTGTCTCTCAAGGTTAGACAATCAATTGAAGACTCACACAGAATACGTGTATGGTCTCTGCCCGCTGTGAATGGTGCAATGCTTTTTCAGGTTCTTTCCACAAGTCAGTGAACTGGAACACTCTCACTCGGGTGTGTGTCTCGGTCTCTTCCAGTCACACTGATGTTTTAAACCTTTTGAAGCAGACGGAACAATCAAACATTGGTCCTCCTGGATTTAAAAGCCGTTGATATTCAATGAATTGAGTAACGGTCAGATTTTGATATGACATTTAAAAAAAAATTTAGAGTACCCACTTCAGGGGGCAGCACGGTAGCATTGTGGATAGCACAATTGCTTCACAGCTCCAGGGTCCCAGGTTCGATTCCGGCTTGGGTCACTGTCTGTGCGGAGTCTGCACATCCTCCCCGTGTGTGCGTGGGTTTCCTCCGGGTGCTCCGGTTTCCTCCCACAGTCCAAAGATGTGCAGTTTAGGTGGATTGGCCATGATAAATTGCCCTTAGTGTTGGGTGGGATTACTAGGTTATGGGGATAGGGTGGAGGTGTTGACCTTGGGTAGGGTGCTCTTTCCAAGAGCCGGTGCAGGCTCGATGGGCCGAATGGCTGTAAATTCTATGAATTCATTTTTTCCAATTAAGGGGCAATTTAGCATGGTCAATCCACCTACCCTGCACATATTACATAGTTTACATAGAATTTACAGTGCAGAAGGAGGCCATTTGGCCCATCGAGTCTGCACCGCCTCCCGGAAAGAGCACCCCACCCAAGGTCAACACCTCCACCCCACCCCCACAACCCAGCAACCCCACCCAACACTAAGGGCAATTTTGGACACTAAGGGCAATTTATCACGGCCAATCCACCTAACTTGCACATCTTTGGACTGTGGGAGGAAACTGGAGCACCCGGAGGAAACCCATGCACACACGGGGAGGACGTGCAGACTCCTCACAGACAGTGACCCAGCCAGGAATCGAACCTGGGACCCTGGAGCTGTGAAGCAATTGTGCTAATCACTATGCTACCGTGCTGCCCGAACATCTTTGGGTTGTGGGGGTGAAACCCACGCATATACGGGGAGATTCTGCAAACTCCACACAGACAGTGACCCAGAGCTGGGATCGAACCTGGGACCTCGGCACTGTGAGGCAGCAATGCTAACCACTGTGCCACCGTGCTGCCCACTGAAGTTTATATTATTTTAAAATATTTTTATTCAGGTTTTCAAAATTTTATCATTTGTACAACAAAAAAACAGACCCAAACCCCAACGCCTTTCACCCAAACCTCCAAACTGCCCTCCTGCTCTTTGACGGTCACCAGATCCCCAAAATATAACACAAACAAAACCCATCTCTGGTGAACCCCTCAACTGCCCCTCTCAGAGCAAATTTCACCTTCTCTGACTACAAGAACTCCATTAGATCCCCCAGCCATGCCGAGGCCCCGGGGGGGGGGGGGGGGGGGGGGGGTGAGGAAGCTGGTCTCCACCTCAACAGGTCCTGTCTGCAGGCAATCAACAAGGCGAAGGCTGAAACATCTGCCCACTCACCCTTTTGCAGCTCCAGCAGGTCTGACACCCGAATATGGCCTCCAGGGGACCCGGCTCCAAGTCCACGTGCAGAACGTTAGACATGGTGCTGAAAATTGACACCCAAAATTTGTCCAACTTTGGGCAGGACCAGAACATGTGGACTTGATTGGCTGAACCCCTCCCACGCCGCTCACAGCTATCCCCCCACCCCCTTGTACAACCGGCCCATCCTCACCTTCATTACACCCTGTGCACAACTTTCAACTGAATCAACCCCAGCCTCACACACGACATGGAGGTGTTAACCCTCCGCAGCACCTCACACCATAGTCCTCCCTCCAACACCATCCCAAACTCTTCCTCCCACTTGGCCTCAATCCTTTCCATGGACACCCCGTCCTCCTCCATAATCCTACCATAGATCGCCAAAACAACCCCACCCCCCACTGACAACAACGAGGGGTACGGTGCCAAATTCCGCACTTGCACGGGCCTGCCAGCGACAAGGGGGAAAAGAGATGGAAAGGGGGATAAAAGAAAGTGTTTTACTCAGAGATTGGACAGAGGAGGAAGTTTCAGTCTGTGTGAACGTCAATCTTCATTCAGAGGCAGAGGAAGCAGCAGCTTCCTGGGGAATCTCTCGGCAGCCATCACCACAAATTCCGCACTCTGATTGGCAGGAAGACCCGTGCCCTTCCGATCTTCCTCGGATTCCCATTGGTCTCTGATGGCGCCAGATGGGACGGGAACAAGCCCACGTGGAGAAGGAGGGTCTCCTCCCTCCGGGTAGAGGAGCTGCTGTCCAATCCGCAGCATCGTGTTTCTGTGACCAGTGATATTGCCCCAATGGGAGGCTGAGCTGGGTACGTCCCTCTGAGTCATCCTGACGTCACAATAGAGCTGCCTGAATCAGCCAATAGAGATCATTCTGCTCCACAATGACGTTTCCGGATTCCAGTGCGCAGTCCGACGCGCGGGCGCGGCTGCTCTTGTTCCCCCGACACATCCTCAGGACAAGGTTTCCAGGCAACCGGCTGCGGCCACAGGGAGAAGCCGCTTGGTGATCTCCGCCACTGAGCATGTTCAAGGTTGAGAAGAAGCTGCGCATGTTCAAGGTAGAGGAGAAGCTGCGCATGTTCAAGGTGGAGGAAAATCTGCGCATGTTCAAAGTAGAGGAAAAACTGCCCATGTTCAAGGTAGAGGAAAAGCTGCGCATATACGGAAGTGCCCATCCCTGACCTTTCTCCTCAGGTATTGACCAATGGGACCAGTGGGAGGACCGGAAGGACTCTGGTCCTCCAGTCAATCAGAGCGCGTGCTTTGTGTGAATAAAGATTGAGCTTCACACAGATTGAAATGTCCTCTTGACTCCAACATCTGTAAGTAAAACACTTTCTTTTCTCCCCTTTCCATTTCTTTTCTCATTCTGACTTTCAGTTGGTCACTTCCAGCAACTGAAGGGAAAGGAAGTGAATCCAGGGAGGGTGCAGACTCTGGAAAGGTTGGCCCAAGTCTCTCTCTCTTAGAATCACAGACTACAGCACAGATAAGGCCCTTCGGCCAATCAAGTCATCGCCGATGCATGAAAAACACCTGACTTGCCTACCAAATGCCATTTGTCAGAGCGTGGCCCAAAGCCTTGAATGTTATGACATGCCAGGTCATTCAGGTACTTTTTAGAAGGATGTGAGGCCTCTTACACCCTCCCAGGCAGTGCATTCGAGACCATGATGTGGAGATGCCAGCGTTGGACTGGGGTAAGCACAGTAAGAAGTCTTGCAACACCAGGTTAAAGTCCAACAGGTGTTTCGAATCACTAGCTTTTGGAGCACAGCTCCTTCATCAGCTGAGTGAAGAGGTGGGTTCCACAACCACATATATAGACAAAGTCAATGATGCAAGACAATACTTTGAACGTAAGTATTTGCAGGCAATTAAGTCTTTACAGGTCCAGATGTAGCGACTGGAGAGAGGGATAATCGCAGGTTAAAGAGGTGTGAATTGTCTCAAGCCATGTCAGTTGGTAGGATTCCACAAGCTCAGGCCAGATGGTGGGGGTGAATGTAATTAGACATGAATCCAAGGTCCCGGTTGAGGCCGTACTCGTGCGTGTGGAACTTGGCTATCAGTTTCTGCTCGGCGATTCTGCGTTGGAGAAGGTTTACCGTAGATCAGAGGCTGAATGCTCTTGACTGCTGAAATGTTCCCCGACTGGAAGGGAACATTCCTCCCTGGCAGTTGTCGCACAAAGTCGTTTCATCCGTTTTCGCAGCATCTACATGGTCTCGCCAATGTACCACGCCTCGGGACATCCTTTCCTGCAGCGTATGAGGTAGACCATGTTGGCCGAGTCGCATGAGTCTGTACCGCGTGCCTGTTGGGTGGTGTTCCCACGTGTAATGATGGTACCCATGTTGGTGATCTGGCACGTCTTGCACAGGTTGCCATAGCAGGGTTGTGTGGTGTCGTGGTCGCTGTTCTCCTGAAGTACCATGACCACCCTCTGGGTAAACAGGTTTTTTCTCAATTCTCCCCTAATAATAATAATCTTTTATTGTCAGAAGTATGAAGTTACTGTGAAAAGCCCTTAGTTACCACATCCCGGCGCCTGTCCGGGTAAGCTGGTATGGGAATTGAACCCGTGCTGCTGGCTTTGTTCTGCATTACAAACCAGCTGTCTAGCCCGCTGAGCTAAACCAGCCCAAAACCTCCTACTCGTAGAATCTCATAGAACTTACAGTGCAGAAGGAGGCCGTTCGGCCCATCGAGTCTGCACCAGCCCTTGAAAAGAGCACCCTACCCAAGCCCACGCCTCCACCCTATGGCCATAACCCCACTTAACCTTTTTGGACACTAAGGGCAATTTATCACGACCAATCCACCGAACCTGCACATCTTTGGAAGGTGCGAGGAAACCTGAGCACCGGAGGAAACCCACGCACACACTGGGGGAACGTGCAGACTCCGCACAGACAGTGACCCAAGCCGGGAATCGAACCCGGGACCCTGGAGCTGTGAAGCAACTGTGCTACCCACTGTGCTACCGTGTTGCCTCATCTTGAACTTGTGTCCACTCTTCAACTAAGGTGAACAGCTGCTCTCTATCCACCCTGTCCATGCCCCTCATAATCTTGTACACCTCGATCAGGTTGTCCCTCAGTCTTCTCTGATTCACTGAAAACAACCCAAGCCTATCCAACTTCTCTTCATAACTAAACCGTTCCATCCCAGGCAACATCCTGGAGAATGGGCTCTGCACCTCCTCTAGTGCACTTCCATCCTTCCTATATAGTGGCGACCAGAATTGCACACAGTACTCCAGCTGTGGCCTCACCAAAGTTCTACACAATACCAACATGACCTCCCTGCTTTTGAAATCTATATCTCGGGTTGAATGGGCCGGTTAAACGATCTTGTGTTCTTGTGCATCTGATGAATTTGAATGCGGACATTGTGTTCTTGCAGAAGACGCACATAAAGGTGGAAAATCAGATGAGGCTAAGGAAGGGTGGGTGGGGCAGGGATTCCCGTACCAGCTTAGACATGAAGACAAGGGTGATGGCGCTGTTGGTTAATAAGTGAGTGGCTTTTGAGGTGGGGGAACATTGTGGCCGATCCAGGGGGTGGGTATGTGATGGTTAGTGGGAAGTTGGAGGGGATGCCAATGGTCCTGGTGAATGTTTATGCCTGAATTGTGAATATGTGGACTTTGAGGTGGGTGTTTAGGAGCATCCAGGACCTGGACATCCATAGGCTGATTATGGTTTGTGTTGCCGAGGAGGGAGGCGGGGGGGAGGGAGGCGGGGGGGGAGGGAGGCGGGGGGGAGGGAGACGGGGTGGGGGAGCGGGGTGGGGGAGGGGGGGGGTGCGGGGGGGGTCGCTGAATCAGCACCTTCAGGAAAATTGGAAGGGTGATTATTAGATAAAGCAGAGTGAGAATGGAGGGAGAGTGTGGGATGGAGATTTACAGCTTTTGGGAATGAGAGAGGAAAGAATGTTCTCTAGGAACTAGAATTGTCTGTTCTGAATTTCTATCCTGTACTGACAGTGATGATTTTTGTAATTTGTTTTTACAGGATATTAGAAAAGGAGGAATTACAGACCGAAATCGCAAAAGTCACATCTCGATCTGACAGTCCTTGGGACCTGAATATCATCGGCCTTTGAATCTAGAAGGAGAAATGTTTGACTAATCTGTCTGCTTGAAAAGACTTTAAACATCAATGTGACTGGGAAAGCACCGAGACACACACACCCGAGTGAGAGTGTTCCAGAGCACTGACTGTGGAAAGAGCTTTAACCAATTACACAGCCTGAAAAAACGTCACACCATTCACAGCGGGGAGAGACCGTACACGTGTTCTGTGTGTGGATGAGGCTTCAACTGATTGTCCGACCTGGAGAGACACAAGGACACCCAATACATGGGGAAACCGTGGAAATGTGAAGCTTGTGGGAAGAGATTCCGAGTCCGATCGAAGCTGGAGATTCATCAACGCAGTCACACAGGGGAGAGGCCATTTACCTGCTCTGTGTGTGGGAAGGGATTCACTGAATTATCCAGCCTGAAGTCACATGAAAGAGTTCACACTGTGGAGAAGCCGTTTCCCTGCTCTCAGTGTGGGAAGGGATTCAGACATTCATCCACCCTGAAGTCACATCAGCGAATTCATACTGGGGAGAGACCGTTCACCTGCTCTCAATGTGAGAAGAGATTCACTGCGTTATCTAGCTTGAAGTCACACCAACGGGTTCACACTGGGGAGAAGCCATTCACCTGCTATCAGTGTGGGAAGGGATTCAGTCAGGTATCCAACCTGAAGACACACCAGCGAGTTCACACTGGGGAGAAGCTATTCACCTGCTCTCAGTGTGGGAAGGAATTCACTGCGTTATTCAGCCTGAAGTCACATCAGCGAATTCACACTGGGGAGAAGCCATTCACCTGCTCTCAGTGTGGGAAAGGATTTACTCAGTCACCCCACCTGCAGGCACACCAGCGAGTTCACAGTGGGGAGAGACCGTTCCCCTGCTCTCAGTGTGGGAAGGAATTCAGAGATTTATCCACCCTGCGGACACACCAGCGAATTCACACAGGGGAGAGGCCGTTCACCTGCTCTCAGTGTGGGAAGAGATTCGCTCAGTTATCCAGCCTGACGATACACCAGCGGGTTCACACAGGGGAGAGGCCGTTCATCTGTTCTCAGTGTGGGAAGGGATTCAGACATTCATCCACCCTGTGGAGACATGAGCGATTTCACACTGGGGAGAAGCCGTTCACCTGCTCTCAGTGTGGTAATGGATTCACTCAGTTATCCCACTTGAAGAGTCACCAGCGAATTCACACTTGGCAGAAGCCCTTCACCTGCTCTCATTGTGGGAAAGGATTCCGACATTCATCTAACCTGCAGAGACATCAGCGAGTTCACACGGGGAGAGGCCATTCACCTGCTCTGATTAGGGGAGGCATTGAGTGATCTATCTCACTTGCGGAGACACCGGCGAGTTCGCACAGGGGAGAGGCCATTCATCTGCTCTCAATGTGGGAACACATTTTGTGTTTCATCACAACTACTGAGACACCAACAAGTTCACAATTGATTGCAGGGATTGAATTCTGCTGTTGTTGTTTCTGCTCTCAATTACATTCAGAACTGCAATTTATTCATCCTGTCAATTGGTCAATACGGATAGTCTTTCTACTGGAAAGACTGGTCTTGCAACGTTTCCTCCAGTGGGCTGATGCTCTTTGAGCTTTGTTGCGAATACATGGTTTCCAATTTCACAAGGGTCAAGAGTGGAAATGTGTTGGAAGTTAGAAGATATTTAGTTCCCATTTCTGTTTGGAACCCCCTAAAGCATGCCACGTTGCCATGAAGATGGGCTTTGGTGGTTACATGGTTCTTTGTTTAATTTTTCTGTGTGTTTCTCAAAGAAGGAAACTGTTGAGGTATGAGGGACAGGTTGTCTGTGGTAGGTTGGGAAATTACAATAAAAGGTTAGACAATAAACAGACATTTGCTGGCATTTAAAGATTTATTACATATTTGCAACAAATACACATTCCTTTCAGCAACAAAAATCCACAGGAAAAGTGATGCAGTAATTCTTCCCACCTACTGAGACACCAAAAGGTTCACAATTGATTGCAGGAATTGGCTTCTGTTATTGTTTCTACTCTCAATTATATCCAGCACTGCCTTTCGTTCATTTTCACAGCTGCTCAGATATAGATTCCTTTAAGAAACAAAAATCCAACTGGAATGGTGGTGCAACCGTAGCGAACAAGAAAAGTTACAGATTCCATTAGATCCAAGGAAGAGGCTCATAAAGTGGCAAAAATAGTCGTGAGCCTGAGGATTGGGAACTAGTTTTAGAATTTAGCAAAGGAGGATCAAGAAACTGATAAAGAGAAAATAGAATATGAGAGCAAACTGGGGAGAACTGGAAAAGCTCCTATAGGAATGTGAAAAGGAAAAGATTAGCAAAGACCAATGTGTGTCCATTCCAGACAGAGACAGGAGAGTTTATAATGGGGAATTAGGAAATGGCAGAGAAACTAAACAATGTGTGTCTGTCTTCATGGAGGAAGATACAGAAATTCTCCCCAAAACATGAGAACACCAAGAGGTTCTCACAATTGTGAGCATGAGTGAAAAAGTAGTACTGGAGAATGTAATTGGATTAAAAATTAATAAATCCCCAAAAGCTGATGCAGCATGGGTTCACAAAGGGTAGGTCGTGTCTGACTAATTTGGTAGAATTTTTTGAGGCCGTTACCAGTGCAGTAGATAACGGGGAGCCAATGGATGTGGTATATCTGGATTTCCAGAAAGCTTTTGACAAGGTGCCACACAAAAGGTTGCTGCATAAACTAAAGATGCATGGCATTGAGGTAAAGTGGTAGCATGGGTAGAGGATTGGTTAACTAACAGAAAGCAGAGAGTGGGGATAAATGGGTGTTTCTCTGGTTGGCAACCTGTAACTAGTGGGGTCCCTCAAGGATCAGTGTTGGGCCCGCAGTTGTTCACAATTTACATGGACGATTTGGAGTTGGGGACCAAGTACAATGTGTCAAAGTTTGCAGACGACACTAAGATGAGTGGTAAAGCAAAAGATGCAGAGGATACCGGAAGTCTGCAGAAGGATTTGGATAAGTTAGGTGAATGGGCTAGGGTCTGGCAGATGGAATTCAATGTTGCCAAGTGTGAGGCTATCCATTTTGGGAGGAATAACAGCAGAATGGATTATTATTTAAACGGTAAGATGTTAAAACATGCTGCTGTGCAGAGGGACCTGGGTGTGCTGGTGCACGAGTCGCAAAAAGTTGGTGTGCAGGTGCAACAGGTGATTAAGAAGGCTAATCGAGTTTTGTCTTTCATTGCTAGAGGGATGGAGTTCAAGACTAGTGAGGTTATGCTGCAATTGTATAGGGTGTTGGTGAGGCCGCATCTGGAGTATTGTGTTCAGTTTTGGTCTCCTTACCTGAGAAAGGACATATTGGCACTGTAGGGAGTGCAGAGGAGATTCACTAGGTTGATCCCAGAGTTGAGGGGATTAGATTATGACGAGAGGTTGAGTAGACTGGGACTGTACTCATTGGAGTTAAGAAGGATGCGGGGGGGGGAATCTTATTGAGACAGAGCAAATTATGAAGGGAATAGGTAGGATAGATGCGGGCAGGTTGTTTCCACTGGTCGGGGAAAGCAGAACTAGGGGGCAGAGCCTCAAAATAAGGGGAAGTAGATTTAGGACGGAGTGTAGGAGGAACTTCTTCACCCAAAGGGTTGTGAATCTCTGGAATTCCTTGCCCAGTGAAGCAGTTGAGGCTCCTTCTTTAAACATTTTTAAGAAAAAGATGGATGCCTTTCTAAAGAATAAAGGGATTCGGGAATATGGTGTATGGGCCAGAGAGTGGAGCTGAGTCCACAAAGATCAGCCATGATCTCATCAAATGGCGGAGCAGGCTCGAGGGGCCAGATGGCCTACTCCTGTTCCTAATTCTTATGAATCCGACCAAGGTTCCCATTTTACGGGACGTGTCATGCAGAACGTCCTCATGATATTTGGCATCACCCAAAAATTCCACATAGCATACCACCCACGTGGTATCATGGAGGGCATGAATCGGACCCTAAAAACCACCCTCAGAAAAATGGTCCAGCAGAACAACAGCACTTGGGACTCAGTCCTCCCTTTTGTGCTGATGTTTTTGCGTAACACTATTTCTACCTCCAGAGGTTACACACCACACACCCTCCTGACCGGACGCCCCATGCAAGGCACAGAATATTTGTTAGGTTTGGACCTGACCAGCCCCGAAATGACGGCCCTCACACACGAGAAAGCCGTGGAGCAATTAGTTGCAAATGTTAAAACGGCTCAGCTAGCAGCCGCAGTAAAATTGGGCACCAGAAAGAAACAGCAAGGCTTGTTTCGACAAGACAGTGCATGCGACTGAGTATAGTATCTGACAGCAAGTGATGCTTTCTGTATATATCCCCAGCACATTCTTGTCACCAAAATACTCGGGTCCGTATTACATTGCGGATAAAGTAAGCCCTTCCGTTTACAAAATAAAGTACCCCAATGGTAAGACTGCATGGTTTCATATAAACCAGCTGAAGGCTTATGGAACACAGTCGAACCACGCACACCACGTCATGCTTGACGCAGCACACCACACCCCGCCCACAGCCAACATAACCCTACCAACCCCCACCACGACCAGCCCAGCCACGACTCGACCTCGACTCCATCCCCGAAATATACACTCCGCCCCGGAACGCCCACAGACTGCAGCAGCAGAGACAGCGACTGTGGCTTGGACGATAGCCACAGCACGCCTCCCTACTATCCCCATGCACCAGGACCCACAACTAGCGACTCCGACTTCGATCCAAGTGATCCCTTCCTGATCACTTTCCTGAACAAGTCCCACCACCGAACCACACTGATGACCCCGCTTTTGTCCCCACACAACTAGACACCAATTAGTGGCACCGAGACAACTCATACCGACTCGTCCGCAACGACGAGAGTGACCCCACCTCACACCTTGCAGCCCTTTCAGCCCTAATCCACTCCAGAGTTTGGCACCCGGGAGAAGAGGACGACCTTGGGTCTGACTCCCAAACCGCCAACCCCTTTGCGACCCTGTTCGCAACCGAGAACTGAGGTGCCCAGATGATGTTTTAAAGGAACCGCTTGGGAGGAGTGTTGCCCTTTCTGATGGGACCTGCAGAATGTTTATGGTGTTTGTAAGTTTGTTCAATGTTGTATGTCCGACAGGAGAATTTTTCTCACTGCCACACGCCTATTCGGCCGAAACCTCTGAGAACTTGCCTTCAGAGACTAACCATTGCCAGACGCCAATTCACCTGAAACCTCTGAGGACTTACCCACAGAGACCCACCGTTGCCAGACACTTGTTCAGAGGAACTAGCTTGTCTGCAGACACTTGTTCGTGTACCAGGCGCCCGATCGTAACTGCCCTTCTGGTTCGAAGGATAGAACCACTACGGCAGCCCCACCACGATGACTACATTTTTGCCCGTTCTTGTCGGTTGCTCAGGCAGTGGAGAAACGGCTTGAGACCCGCCCTCCCTGGAAACCCCCCGCTGGTCAACTACGCTCGGGTAGGAGAGATACGGCATTGGTAGCCATCCTACCCGGGGACTCCATCCAAATCGTACCCGTCGCGGCCCATACGCACCTCATTTTGGCATTTTTCAGTTCAAAGGGTTTTGTTTGTTTAGGCAACCTTTAGGTTGCCAGCCATCTGCTATTTACATCCTGGAACATTTGGGTGCTAAATCAGCACTGGTTCATCATTGGGAAGTGTGTCTTCTCCTAAAATTTTTTTTTTTTTTTTAAATGAGGGAGTCACACATAGTGACCAATTATAAAGGGAATAATTGGCACAAAAGGACAGACACACTAGCATACCAGATATTAAACAAAGATAGTTACAGACACTATGCTTGTTTCTACAGAACTCCAGAAGCTCCAGGATCGGAGAAAACAAAGAAAGAAAAGGAAAGAGACCAGCCATGAGGACTTCCTTCATATGGATCAACATAATGTTATTGGACATTTGGTTGCGCGTGACCGTGAACCCCATGACTTCAAACCCCCCAGCCTTTAATGTTTCATTGCCCCGCAGTACCCAGAGCCCAGTCACCAGTGACACTACATCTTCTTGGTGTGCCAGGTTCATAACCTGGTACTCCCTGTCCTATGTGATCGAAACACTATTAGCGTTGGTGATGCTCTGCTGTGTAGTGCAGACTATGCGTCTACGAAAATAAAGAAGGATAACCTACCGCGCTCGAACCCCGGTATATAGGATCAGATCCCTTATGTTCGGTTACGACCAGACCCCCGACCCCCGCGATCTATTATAAAATAATAAAGTGCATTCACTTGCGTTTATTGTTGTTGTAAATAAAGAGATGTGAAAAACGTTTTCATGAGCAAAAATTGTATGATCCTGAGCTTGACTGCCAAGCCAGGAAAGACTGTCTGAAATGCTATGATTTTGTTGTATGATTGAGGAAGGTAGGATAATGGAATGTTTAAGCGAGTGTAGTATATTAAGGATAAGTTAGAGGTTCCAAGTTTGTTGTTTTGTAATGCATGTCCCTGTCTGACATAGCGCCCTTAGAATTGTTAGTTAAAAAATTTTGTGCATAGATATGGTCAGTGCAGAGGCCATGAAGGAAGTGTCCCCCCCCCCCCCCCCCCCCCGGGTCAGGGAATGGAAAGTAACATAATGATGTGATCCTTCACGCTTCGCGTTAGGATCACAAGGAGGAAATGTAGCCAGTTAAAATGGCTAACTCCCGATTAGAATGGCGAAACCCCGATTTAAAATGGCAAACGGAAGAGGCTGATGGGAAAATCAGCCAACAGGACTAAAACAAACAGCTGCAGGTAAAACTGTGGATTCGCCTCTGGGGAGGCCAGACAGAATCGATACCTGCAGCCATCAGCATAACAACACACCAGCCATCTGAATATGAATTAGCAATCCCCGGGAACAATGTGCAACAAATTAGACACAAAGCCAACCCAGACTTTTCGGCGCCAGCAGGAGCCTACACAGAGAGGTGAACGACCACCCCAAAACCGCCCATTGATCAAGGAATCGCTCCAGCATTGGAGAACATCGAACCAAGTGATTGGGAC
Source organism: Scyliorhinus torazame (assembly GCF_047496885.1). Taxonomy (NCBI): domain Eukaryota; kingdom Metazoa; phylum Chordata; class Chondrichthyes; order Carcharhiniformes; family Scyliorhinidae; genus Scyliorhinus; species Scyliorhinus torazame. The sequence goes on along the minus strand of NC_092711.1, from coordinate 160,241,815 downwards.
AAAGTCTAATCACTTGGAACCAGGTACAGGGTCCGCCCCGAAAGGTGGGAAGCCTCTGGGGACTATAAGAATAGAGTCCAAGTTCAAATCGATCTCTCTGCACCCTTCTTCTCTCTCCAGCCTTCGAGACCCTTCTGCTGACCTTCTGCAACAGCTGCTAAAATGGTAAGTCTTACTTCAATGCTCGCTACGAGATAGGCGCTCCTGGCTATCGACCTGTACCAGCTTTGAATCCCGCAGGCTCAGAACCCATACGAAAGGCCATTCGTTTCCCTGACCTGGTGGGCCATTCCCAAAGTTAAGTATTGGCCTGCTAGTTGTAGGAAGTAGCTTAGAAGTAGAATTAACGTATAAGTATTTACTGTATATAATAAATGTGCGTTGATTTAACTCTTACTAAGCGGTGTGTTGGATTATTGATCATTACTCGGACTTGAAGCTCGTGGCGGTATCAGAAAGATACCTGGCGACTCAAGAGCAAAGATGATAGAACAAGAGCAATTAAACTAAGGCTAAAACGAGCAACAATTGTCCTCTGCTCGCTTTTAAAGGCTTCCCATTCCTCTGGCTTCCCACTAATGCTCGCCACTTCGTAAGCTTTTTCTTTCGTTTTTATGCTGTCCTTGACATCCCTCATCAGCTATGGATGCCTTGTCCTCCCCTTAGCATATATTCTGCTCCTTGGGATGAATTTCTGTTGTGCCTGCCTAATAACCCCCCAAAACACCTGCCCTGCTAGGCTCCTTTTCCAATCAACTCCGGCTACATGTCTTTGTAGTTACCTTTATTTCATTGCAATAAAATACGGTGAATGGCCTCCTGCACTGTAGGGATTTGAGAATCCCAAAATTATTGCACAGCACTTGGAAAACAGTGGCAGGATTGGGCAGAGTCAGCATGGATTTATGAAAGGGAAAACCATGCTTGACAAATAGACTGGAATTCAGCAAAATGAGGGAAATGTTGACGCGGAGCTGGGTTCGATTCCCGGGCAGGGAATGATGCTTTATTGTTGTCCAGCAAACCGTTCAACGAAGCTGAATCGCAGTTTCACAGAAAAGAGCTGTGCCAGAATCAGTTCAGTGACATTTGTTGTTTCACATCAGAGCTGAAAAAGTCACAAGTGCAGCAGGTGGAGAACAAAGACAGGGGCAGGAAGAAACGGACAGTGATTGGCTGCAAAGTGAGAGGGATTATGAAGCAAGCGAAAATTTGAGTGGTATTGGGCCAGATTTTGATGCTCACACAGACACAGTAATCGATCCCCTCCCCCCCCCCCCCCAAATCAGGGTCCGAATCTCGGGCGTGATGACAAGAAAACTTCGAACTCAAATTATTCAGTCCTTTGAGGTCACAGGAGGTCGAGAACAAGTACAGATGCTGGAAGAGACGGAGAGATGTTGACTTCAGCCAAAATTTGGGTGGTAATTGGCCAGATGTTATTGCTCACCAAATACAAGTATCTCCCAGATCTGGGTGCAAATCTCGGGCGTGGCATCAGGAAAATTTCTCACTCAAATTATTCAGTGCATTGAGGTCTCAGGAGCTGAATACAACGAAAGAAGCATAAGTCATTTAGGGATTGTGTAAATGCGGCGCGGAGGTTAAGTGAGCGGGGTATAATCTACCTGCATGTTTCTGAGCCTGTGCTCGGTGTATTGGGAGCTTTGCTCCTGGTTGGAGTGTCCCCGGGATGGGCAGTAACCCGCTAATTGAAGCTGCAGTCCCCGCGTTCTGCTGGCAGCGAGTGAATGGAGGGTTTGGGTAAAATCCTGCTGCTTGTCCCTCTCTCACCCACTGTGGAGCCGGGGAAGAAAGAAACACATTCCAAAAGTATAAATGTCACAAGGCTGTGAGATGACGTGTTGTGTTAATGTTTAACAACAAATCGGAACGAGGAAGCTTTGCCTCATAATTACAGATGAGTAAGTTGTATTGTTTATGCCCTGTTTGAAACCGGGGAGTTTGTTTATGTTCAGCAAACGTGATAGTTTCACTTCAGCAAAAGATCAACATAAACTGGAGACTTCAATTTTATCAAAATTTAATTGCGACAAAAAATGTTTTTAACAATTGAAATGAGTTATTTCTATTTACTGATGAATGTTTGCCGGATGTTGCGTTGTAAGTTTCACAGGAGCCACAGTGATCAAGTTGGTGGGTTTTGGAAATTGGAAGTTACGCATGAGCAGCTTGTTGGGCTATTTCACCTCACTGTCGATTTCATGTTTCAGCGACAGCAATTGCTGTTGTGATTAGCTAAAGATGTCACTTCTGTTCATTCTAAACATATAATTTTGTATATTTCTAATTAAAACTGGGCAATAAGAATGAAAGGCGAATGATATACTGTCAGACGGGTTAAAACCCTGTTTGTCAGTTTCCCTGGTGGTCTAGTGGTTAGGATTCGGCGCTCTCACCGCCGCGGCCCGGGTTCGATTCCCGGTCAGGGAATGATGAATTATTGTTGTCCACCAAACCGTTCAAGGAAGCTGAATCGCAGTTTCACAGAAAAGAGCTGTGCCAGAATCAGCTAAGTGATGTTTGTCGTTTCACATCAGAGCTGAAAAAGTCACAAGTGCAACATGTCGAGAACAAATACAGAGGCAGGAAGAAACGGTCAGTGATTGGCTGCAATGCAAGTGAGAGAGATGTTGACGCAAGCGCAAATCTGCGTGGTATTGGGCCAGATAATATTGCTCTCACAGACAGAAATATCTCGCCGATCTCGGTGCAAATCTCTTCTAACTGAAATTATTCAGTCCATTGATGTCACAGGATCTGAATACACCCAAAGAAGCTCAAAGGATGTTCCACTGACTGAGGGATTGTGTAAATGCTGCTCGGAGGTTAAGTGAGCGGGGTATAATCTACCTGCATGTTTCTGAGCCTGTGCTCGGTGTATTGGGAGCTTTGCTCATGATTGGAGTGTCCCCGGAATGCTTGTCCCTCTCTCACCCACTGTGGAGCCGGGGAAGAAAGAATCTCATTCAAAACTTGTGGAAGTGTAAATGTCACATGGCTGTGAGATGACGTGTTGTGTTAATGTTTAACAACATATCGGAACCAGGAAGCTTTCCTCATAGTTACAGATGAGTACTTTTTAATATTCCTGCCCAGTGTGAAACAGGAGAGTTTGTGTTTGTTCCGCAAACGTGTGATAGTTCCAGTTCAGAATAAGAACATCAAAAATTGGAAACGATTCTAATTTTGATCAAAACTTAGTTGCGAAAAGGATTATGTTAACTATGTTTTCAAAAAGTAAAATGAGTTATTTGAAATGACGAATGAATGTCCGCCGGATGACGTGTTGTCAGTTTCACAGGAGCCACAGTGATAAGGTATGTTGGTTTAGGAAATTGGAAGTTACACATGAGCAGCTTTTGGGACTATTTCACCTCACTGTCGATTTCATGTTACATCGAACAACAATCGGTGTTGTGATTGGCTGAAGATGTCACTTGTGTTCATTTTAAACATGTAATTTTGTATACTTCTAATGAAAACTCGGAAATCAAAATAAAAGGCGAGTAATATACTGTCAACCCGGGTTACAACTTTTATCGTTAGTTTCCCTGGTGGTCTAGTGGTTAGGATTCGGCGCTCGATTCCCGGTCAGGGAATGATGATTTATTGTTGTCCAGCAAAATGTTCAATGAAGCTGAATCGCAGTTTCACAGAAAAGAGCTCTGCCAGAATCAGTTCAGTGACATTTGTTGTTTCACATCAGAGCTGAAAAAGTCACAAGTGCAGCAGGTGGAGAACAAAGACAGGGGCAGGAAGAAACGGACAGTGATTGGCTGCAAAGTGAGAGGGATTATGAAGCAAGCGAAAATTTGAGTGGTATTGGGCCAGATTTTGATGCTCACACAGACACAGTAATCGATCGCCCCCCCCCCCCCCCCCCCCCGCAATCAGGGTCCGAATCTCGGGCGTGATGACAAGAAAACTTCGAACTCAAATTATTCAGTCCATTGAGGTCACAGGAGCTGAATACAACAGAAGAAGCTCAAAGGAAATGATACTCGCTGAGGGATTGTGTAAATGCTGCTCGGAGGTTAAGTGAGCGGGGTATAATCTACCTGCATGTTTCTGAGCCTGTGCTCGGTGTATTGGGAGCTTTGCTCCTGGTTGGAGTGTCCCCGGGATGGGCAGTAACCCGCTGATTGAAGCTGCAGTCCCAGCGTTCGGGTAAAATCCTGCTGCTTGTCCCTCTCTCACCCACTGTAGAGCCAGGCAAGAAATAATCTCATTGAAAACTTGTGGAAGTGTAAATGTCACATGGCTGTGAGATGACGTGTTGTGTTAATGTTTAACAACATATCGGAACCAGGAAGCTTTGCTCATAGTTACAGATGAGTACTTATTAATATTCCTGCCCAGTGTGAAACAGGAGAGTTTGTGTTTGTTCAGCAAACGTGATAGTTTCACTTCAGAAAAAGATCAACATAAACTGGAAACTTCAATTTTATCAAAACTTAATTGCGACAAAAAATGTTTTTAACAATTGAAATGAGTTATTTCTATTTACTGATGAATGTCTGCCGGATGTTGTGTTGTAAGTTTCACAGGAGCCACACTGATCAAGTTGGTGGGTTTTGGAAATTGGAAGTTACACATGAGCAGCTTGTTGGGCTATTTCACCTCACTGTCGATTTCATGTTTCAGCGACAGCAATTGCTGTTGTGATTAGCTAAAGATGTCACTTCTGTCCATTCTAAACATATACTTTTGTATATTTCTAATTAAAACTGGGCAATAAGAATGAAAGGCGAATGACATACTGTCAGACGGGTTAAAACCCTGTTTGTCAGTTTCCCTGGTGGTCTAGTGGTTAGGATTCGGCGCTCTCACCGCCGCGGCGCGGGTTCAATTCCCGGTCAGGGAATGATGAATTATTGTTGTCCACCAAACCGTTCAAGGAAGCTGAATCGCAGTTTCGCAGAAAAGAGCTGTGCCAGAATCAGTTAAGTGATGTTTGTCGTTTCACATCAGAGCTGAAAAAGTCACAAGTCACAACAGGTCGAGAACAAATACAGAGGCAGGAAGAAACGGTCAGTGATTGGCTGCAATGCAAGTGAGAGAGATGTTGACGCAAGCGCAAATCTGCGTGGTATTGGGCCAGATAATATTGCTCGCACAGACAGAAATATCTCGCCGATCTCGGTGCAAATCTCTTCTAACTGAAATTATTCAGTCCATTGATGTCACAGGATCTGAATACACCCAAAGAAGCTCAAAGGATGTTCCACTGACTGAGGGATTGTGTAAATGCTGCTCGGAGGTTAAGTGAGCAGGGTATAATCTACCTGCCTGTGCTCGGTGTATTGGGAGCTTTGCTCCTGGTTGGAGTGTCCCCGGGATGGGCAGTAACGCGCTGATTGAAGCTGCAGTCCCAGCGTTCGGGTAAAATCCTGCTGCTTGTCCCTCTCTCACCCACTGTAGAGCCAGGCAAGAAATAATCTCATTGAAAACTTGTGGAAGTGTAAATGTCTCATGGCTGTGAGATGACGTGTTGTGTTAATGTTTAACAACATATCGGAACCAGGAAGCTTTGCTCATAGTTACAGATGAGTACTTATTAATATTCCTGCCCAGTGTGAAACAGGAGAGTTTGTGTTTGTTCAGCAAACGTGATAGTTTAACTTCAGAAAAAGATCAACATAAACTGGAAACTTCAAATTTTGATCAAAACTTAATTGCGACAAAAAATGTTTTTAACAATTGAAATGAGTTATTTCTATTTACTGATGAATGTCTGCCGGATGTTGTGTTGTAAGTTTCACAGGAGCCACAGTGATCAAGTTGGTGGGTTTTGGAAATTGGAAGTTACACATGAGCAACTTGTTGGGCTATTTCACCTCACTGTCGATTTCATGTTCCAGCGAACAACAATCGGTGTTGTGATTGGCTGAAGATGTCACTTGTGTTCATTTTAAACATGTAATTTTGTATACTTCTAATGAAAACTCGGAAATCCAAATAAAAGGTGAGTGATATACCGTCAACCCGGGTTACAACTTTTGCTGGTGGTCTAGTGGTTAGGATTCGGCGCTCGATTCCCGGTCAGGGAATGATGAATTATTGTTGTCCAGCAAAATGTTCAATGAAGCTGAATCGCAGTTTCACAGAAAAGAGCTGTGCCAGAATCAGTTCAGTGACATTTGTTGTTTCACATCAGAGCTGAAAAAGTCACAAGTGCAGCAGGTGGAGAACAAAGACAGGGGCAGGAAGAAACGGACAGTGATTGGCTGCAAAGTGAGAGGGATTATGAAGCAAGCGAAAATTTGAGTGGTATTGGGCCAGATTTTGATGCTCACACAGACACAGTAATCGATCGCCCCCCCCAATCAGGGTCCGAATCTCGGGCGTGATGACAAGAAAACTTCGAACTCAAATTATTCAGTCCATTGAGGTCACAGGAGCTGAATACAACAGAAGAAGCTCAAAGGAAATGATACTCACTGAGGGATTGAGTAAATGCTGCTCGGAGGTTAAGTGAGCGGGGTATAATCTACCTGCATGTTTCTGAGCCTGTGCTCGGTGTATTGGGAGCTTTGCTCCTGGTTGGAGTGTCCCCGGGATGGGCAGTTAGCCGCTGATTGAAGCTGCAGTCCCCGCGTTCTGCTGGCTGCGGGTGAATGGAGAATTAGGGTAAAATCCTGCTGCTTGTCCCTCTCGCCCACTGTGGAGCCGGGGAAGAAAGAAACACATTCCAAAAGTGTAAATGTCACAAGGCTGTGAGATGACGTGTTGTGTTAATGTTTAACAACAGATCGGAACGAGGAAGCTTTGCCTCATAATTACAGATGAGTAAGTTGTTTTGTTTATGCCCAGTCTGAAACAGGGGAGTTTGTTTATGTTCAGCAAACGTGATAGTTTAACTTCAGAAAAAGATCAACATAAACTGGAAACTTCAAATTTTGATCAAAACCTAATTGCGACAAAAAATGTTTTTAACAATTGAAATGAGTTATTTCTATTTACTGATGAATGTCTGCCGGATGTTGTGTTGTAAGTTTCACAGGAGCCACAGTGATCAAGTTGGTGGGTTTTGGAAATTGGAAGTTACACATGAGCAACTTGTTGGGCTATTTCACCTCACTGTCGATTTCATGTTCCAGCGAACAACAATCGGTGTTGTGATTGGCTGAAGATGTCACTTGTGTTCATTTTAAACATGTAATTTTGTATACTTCTAATGAAAACTCGGAAATCCAAATAAAAGGTGAGTGATATACCGTCAACCCGGGTTACAACTTTTGCTGGTGGTCTAGTGGTTAGGATTCGGCGCTCGATTCCCGGTCAGGGAATGATGAATTATTGTTGTCCAGCAAAATGTTCAATGAAGCTGAATCGCAGTTTCACAGAAAAGAGCTGTGCCAGAATCAGTTCAGTGACATTTGTTGTTTCACATCAGAGCTGAAAAAGTCACAAGTGCAGCAGGTGGAGAACAAAGACAGGGGCAGGAAGAAACGGACAGTGATTGGCTGCAAAGTGAGAGGGATTATGAAGCAAGCGAAAATTTGAGTGGTATTGGGCCAGATTTTGATGCTCACACAGACACAGTAATCGATCGCCCCCCCCAATCAGGGTCCGAATCTCGGGCGTGATGACAAGAAAACTTCGAACTCAAATTATTCAGTCCATTGAGGTCACAGGAGCTGAATACAACAGAAGAAGCTCAAAGGAAATGATACTCACTGAGGGATTGAGTAAATGCTGCTCGGAGGTTAAGTGAGCGGGGTATAATCTACCTGCATGTTTCTGAGCCTGTGCTCGGTGTATTGGGAGCTTTGCTCCTGGTTGGAGTGTCCCCGGGATGGGCAGTTAGCCGCTGATTGAAGCTGCAGTCCCCGCGTTCTGCTGGCTGCGGGTGAATGGAGAATTAGGGTAAAATCCTGCTGCTTGTCCCTCTCGCCCACTGTGGAGCCGGGGAAGAAAGAAACACATTCCAAAAGTGTAAATGTCACAAGGCTGTGAGATGACGTGTTGTGTTAATGTTTAACAACAGATCGGAACGAGGAAGCTTTGCCTCATAATTACAGATGAGTAAGTTGTTTTGTTTATGCCCAGTCTGAAACAGGGGAGTTTGTTTATGTTCAGCAAACGTGATAGTTTCACTTCAGAAAAAGATCAACATAAACTGGAAACTTCAAATTTTGATCAAAACCTAATTGCGACAAAAAATGTTTTTAACAATTGAAATGAGTTATTTCTATTTACTGATGAATGTCTGCCGGATGTTGTGTTGTAAGTTTCACAGGAGCCACAGTGATCAAGTTGGTGGGTTTTGGAAATTGGAAGTTACACATGAGCAGCTTGTTGGGCTATTTCACCTCACTGTCGATTTCATGTTCCAGCGAACAACAATCGGTGTTGTGATTAGCTTAAGATGTCACTTCTGTTAATTCTAAACATGTAATTTTGTAAATTTTCTAATTAAAACTGGGAAATAAGAATGAAAGGCGAATGATATACTGTCAGACGGGTTAAAACCCTGATTGTCAGTTCCCCTGGTGGTCTAGTGGTTAGGATTCGGCGCTCTCACCGCCGCGGCCTGGGTTCAATTCCCGGTGAGGGAATGATGCTTTATTGTTGTCCACCAAACCGTTCAAGGAAGCTGAATCGCAGTTTCGCAGAAAAGAGCTGTGCCAGAATCAGTTAAGTGATGTTTGTCGTTTCACATCAGAGCTGAAAAAGTCACAAGTGCAGCAGGTCGAGAACAAATACAGAGGCAGGAAGAAACGGTCAGTGATTGGCTGCAATGCAAGTAAGAGAGATGTTGACGCAAGCGCAAATCTGCGTGGTATTGGGCCAGATGTTATTGCTCTCACAGACAGAAATATCTCCCCGATCTCGGTGCAAATCTCCAACGTGATGATAAGAAAACTTCTCACTGAAATTATTCAGTCCATTGAGGTCACAGGATCTGAATACACTTAAAGAAGCTCAAAGGAAATGGGGGGAGCAGATACGTGGAGATTTAGCCGGCCGGCAGCGAGGGAGTTCTCGTACTCCTCCCACGTCCACAAGGTGTACTCACGAATTGACTACTTTGTTGTGAGTCTGGACCTGCTGGCCGGAATGGTGGGGGCAGAATATTCGGCAATTGCCAGATCGGACCATGCTCCGCACTGGGTAGACCAGCAGTTTTGTAAGGACAGCTTTCAGCACCCACCATGGAGGCTGGAAGTTGGACTATTTGCGGACGAGGCGGTGTATGAGAAGCTGGTGAAATGCATGCAGAATTACCTGCAGGTGAACAATACTGGAGAAGTCTCAGCAGCGGGAGGCACTGGAGGTAGTGGTGAGAGGGGAGCTGATTTCAACCCGGGTGTACAGGGACAGGACAGATAGGGCTGAGACGGACCGACTCATTAAGGAAATTCTACGGACGGACAGGAGTTACGCGGAATCCCCGAGGCCAGAGTTACTCAGGAAACGACAGAGGCTGCAGGCCGAATTTGGGGTGCTGACTACAGGCAAGGCTGTAGAGCAGCTTAGAAAGGTAACGGTGATTTATGAGCATGGGGAGAAGGCCAGTAGAATGCTTGCACAGCAACTGAGGAAGAGGGAAGCGGCTAGGGAAATAGGGAGGGTAGTGGATGGGGTAGGTAATCTAGTGGGTGTTCCAGCAGGGCTGAACAAGGTCTTTAGGGACTTTTGTAGGAACCTGTACACTTTGGAACCACCCGGGGGAATGAGGCGATTCCTGGACGGACTGACCTTCCCAAGAGTGAGGAGACGTTGGTGGACGGACTGGGGGCCCTGGTCAGGATCGAAGAGGTATTGGGGGCCAGAAGGTCATGCAATTGGGTAAAGCTCCGGGACCGGGCGGGTATCCGGAGGAGTTTTACAAAAAATTTGCTGGGATAGTGGGGCCGGTGCTGGTCAGGGTCTTTAACAAGGCACAGACAGAGGGAGTTTACCCCCAACGATGTCGCAGGCCACCATCTCGCTCATTCTGAAACGGGATAAGGACCAGGAGGCCTGTGGGTCATTCAGGCCGATCTCTTTGATTAACGTAGATGCCAAGCTACTGGCCAACATTTTGGTGACCAGAGTTGAGGACTGTGTACCGGATGTAACTGTGGAGGACCAAACCGGGTTTGTAAAGGGGAGGCAGCTGGTGGCCAACATAAGAAGGCTGCTCAACGTGATTATGATGCCCCCGGAGAGTAGGGAGGTAGAGATAGTGGTAGCCATGGATGCTGAAAAGGCTTTTGACCGGGTCGAGTGGGATTTTCTGTGGGAGGTACTAGGATGGTTCGGGTTCAGGCGGGGTTCATCGACTGGGTTAGGCTATTGTATCAGGCCCCGGAGGCGAACAGGACAACATCAGACTACTTTAGACTGCACCGTGGGACAAGACAGGGCTACCCTCTCTCCCCACTACTGTTTGTGCTGGCTTAGAGATTGCACCGTAAAATTGCACTGAGATCTTCTAGGGGCTGGAAAGGGCTAGTCCTGGGGGGGGGGGGGGGGGGGGGAAGAAGAGTGGAACATAGAGTCTTGTTATATGCGGATGATCTGCTGTTATATGTATCAGACCCAATGGTGGGGATGGACGGTATTATGGCAACTCTGAGGGAATTTAGCCGGTTCTTCGAATACAAATTGAACATGGCTAAGAGCGAGTTGTTTGTAATTCAGGCGAGGGGGCAGGAGAGTAGGCTGAAGGGGTTGCCGTTCAGGCTGGTGGGGGAAGAGTTTCCGATATTTGGGGATTCAGATGGCACGGGACTGGGACAGGTTGCACAAGCTCAACCTGTCCCAACTGATGGAACGAGTGAGGGAGGAGGTCCGGAGGTGGGATGCGCTCCCGCTGTCATTGGCGGGGAGGGTGCAGACTGTTAAGATGACGATTCTCCCGCGGTTCTTGGCTGATCTTTTGTGGACTCAGCTCCACTTTCCGGCCCGAACACCATAACCCTTAATCCCTTTATTCTTCAAAAAACTATCTATCTTTATCTTAAAAACATTTACTGAAGGAGCCTCTACTGCTTCACTGGGCAAGGAATTCCATAGATTCACAACCCTTTGGGTGAAGAAGTTCCTCCTAAACTCAGTCCTAAATCTACTTCCCCTTATTTTGAGGCTATGCCCCCTAGTTCTGCTTTCACCCGCCAGTGGAAACAACCTGCCCGCATCTATCCTATCTATTCCCTTCATAATTTTATCTGTTTCTATAAGATTCCCCCCTCATCCTTCTAAATTCCAACGAGTACAGTCCCAGTCTACTCAACCTCTCCTCGTAATCCAACCCCTTCAGCTCTGGGATTAATCGAGTGAATCTCCTCTGCACACCCTCCAGTGCCAGTACGTCCTTTCTCAAGTAAGGAGACCAAAACTGAACACAGGATACTCTCTCACTTGCATTGCAGCCAATCACTGACCGTTTCTTCCTGCCTCTAGTAGGTACTAGAAAGGGTTAATGAGCTACAATTTTCTGGAGCTCGGTGCACAACACAACATGAAGTAAGAGGATAGACTTCAGTCAACAGAACAAGAGACAGCTCCACAGTCACCTGGAAGCTGAGAGCTGGTGATCCAGAGTGAACGGACTGATTAACTGCCTGTTAATTATTGTGATTTTGTACTTATTACAATTAACTTAATAAATTCTGTGACAATATTCTTGTACCTGGAATGGTCTGTAACTAGTCAGGAGCTGCAGGTAACGTTCACAACACATTCTAACGTGTGATTGATTTGAATATTATAATTGAGATTGAAGCCAAACCCGGATCTTACAATAGGGTCAAATTTCACATTCTGTTTGGGTAACCTGCACCAACAGTGATGGCTTTTGTAAACTCCTTTTACAGGTTATTAGAAGGGGAGGAGTTACAGAATGAAATTTCACTCCAAACACCACATCAAGATGTGACAGAGTCACTCGATTCATGGGAGCTGAATATCATCGACCTTTGAATTTAGAATGAGAAATGTTTGTCTGTTCTTCTGCTGAAAGAGATTCTTAAACATCACTCAGTGTACAGGCACTGAGCCAGGCTCATCCGAGTGAGGCATCACTAAAAAAATCCATTTTATATCTTGCAGCTCACCCAAAGATGGAAATTTCAGCACACATTTCTCCATCTTGTATTTTTTAATGTTTTGTTTGCCCGTTAAATATCCTCGACCTCTGGATGTTTCATTACAGAACTCAGCTCGAAGACATCAAAACTTGTATCCGGCCTTATCTGTGTGCCCCATTCGTCAATTCAACTTTGCAGCAGCTCAGTCCCAGCTTTGGAAACATCTTCATCTTTCTGTGAGGCCCCGGCCCCATTGACTGTGACAGGGTTCATACTGTCTCCCTGAGATTGTTGATGTAAAGTCACGTCAGACCCACACTGCCCGATTTCCACTCCAATTTATTTAAAGGTCCCAGAAGTCTGACTCCAACCTTAAATGTTGTTCTGATCCTGTCAGTAACATTGTTTTGGAACTCACTAGTACCACCACATAGGCAGTCATCAACATGCATCATAAAGATGCCCGAGAGTTTCCTGCCATGGTACCAATAAAGCACGGCAGCTCCTGCCTTCAGGTAGAGACAACCAGACTTGAACAAAACTGATCTAACTGAGAAGTGCCATACATTGAACAAAACATCGTTCAAAACATAAGACAAACTTATTGAACTTCCAAAGTCTTCCATCTCCATCTGGCACCGTAGGAGGTTGTAGAAACACTGCCCTCTGGAGGTGATCCCCCAGCGCAAATGCAGCTTTTATGTTTCTTGACTGAAAGTTCCGGGAAAATGTCACGAAAAGGGCCAAAGAAATTTCAGAATGACCTTTCCACTGTGGGTGAGTCCACTCTGACCTCTTTATCTCCCAAAGCTTCTTCAAATCCCTGAGCCATTAACCGCACCTTGGGCCTTATAAACGCCATCCGGTTGGACCTTTTCTGTGCAGATCCATCGATGTGATGATGCTGGCTGACCCCTATCTGGGACCTCTGAACACACGCCAAACTCTGTCCAACTGCCAAATCTTTCTGTTTAGCCTCCCGTACGCCTTTATCCCCTCATTTTTCGGCAGCTACAAAACCCTCTCGGTCACGGGGACCTCTGCATCACCCCCTAACATATCCTTGCCGTAAAACCGACAATTCCCTGCCTGAAATGTTCCAGTTATTGAAATTACATTGAATGGATGTCAAAGAAACAGACCAGAAACAGCTCCCTGAGGTTCTGAGGAATCCCCAGTGGTCAGTCAAACTGAATTAAACACGGGTGGTATAAAACAAACAATACTCATCCGGTATCTGCTGTCCACGGGGACTTTCCTTTAATCAAAGCCGTCAGTGGATCCTGTTCCTGACACCAGACTGTTGTGGGACAAATGTCACTCAAAGTCCAGAGTTGGTTAAAGTTTGGGAATCTTTATTACAAACATGCAGGGAATGCTTCAGCAAACCGAAGCATCTCTGGGAGTAGTTACAATAACACACGTTTATACACAGTACAGTTGCAGCTGTTTTGTCTGTAAGTTAGTGGGAAAGTACAGGACGTAAAGGGAACAACTCGAAAACAGCTCACTTATTGGCTATAGTGACTTCATCTCTCACAAAACACATCCCGGGAAACAATAGCCAGACCAGTAATCCAGAGACCCAGGATAATGCAATAGGGATCCAGGTTCCGCAGATAGTGGAATTTAAATTAATTAAAAATCTGGAATTAAAAGATATCGATGACCATGAAAGCATTGTCGATAGTTGTAAAAACCCATCTGGTTTCTTTTAGATCCACCTGTAGTGGGGGAATAACACTATTTACCATCCAGGATAAAATAAATGTACTTCAGCCTTTGTGTATCATTTCAGTGGAAATGTGCTCTCCCCCAGGCTCAAAGAGCATCACCCACTGGAAGCAAAATCGTGAGACCGGCCAATCCAGCAGAAAGAAACCCTCCGACCCTCCCACTTCACCAAGTGTCAGAATGAACAAAGTTTGATTTGATTAAATTTATTCACATGCACCGAGGTACAGTGAAACGTATTGTTCTGCGTACAATACAGACAGATAATTTTATGCATGAAAAAACATGGGACATATGATAAATACACAATTTAAATACGTAGACATCAGGTGAAGCATACGGAGTGTAGTGTTACTCAGAAAAGATGTGTGGAGAGATCAGTTCAGTCCATAAGAGGGTCATTCAGGAGTCTGGTAGCAACGGAAAGAAGCTGATTTGAATCTGTTATTACGTGTTCTCAGACTTTTGTATCACCTGCCCAATGGAAGAGATTGGAAAAGAGAATAACCTCAGTGAAAGGGTCTTTGATTTTGCTGCCCGCTTTCCCAAAGCAGCGGGAGGTGTAGACAGAGTCAATGGATGGGAGGCGGGTTTGTGTGAGGGACTGGGCTGTGTTCACAACTCTCTGTAGTTTCTTAGTCTTGGGCTGAGCAGTTGCCATACCAAGTGTCATGAGAGTCCCTTTAAGAAATGTTTTTGTCTTATCACATGGCTTCAGTGATGTCATTGTGTGGGTGGAGCTGGGCTGTGGCTCTGGGAGTTGGTTTTACTTCTGCTTTGGTTTGGGGCTGTTTTGTGGTCTGTGTTTTTTGCTTTCTCTTTCACATTTTTGGCTGCTGTACTCAGAAAGAGGAGTATTTTGGCCTGTCTCTCTATCTTCATTTTAAAAGCTGTTTCCAGACTGCTTGATAACTTGAAAAGAAATAATTGCTTTCTGGAAGGAATTCAAACCTGCTGTTTTGGAAAGGAAACAAGAGCATCCAAACCAGGTCTTGAGCGCTGTGTGCTGGGCCACACCTTTGAAAAGGAGGTACTGCTTTATGGGATTTTGTTATTAAATTGGAACAGTTAAAGGGGGGAATTTATTAAGGGTTATACATAGATTACTGTAGCTGTGTGGGGTATTTATCTTTGTAATTTATAAAAATGCTTACTGTGTGTGTTTATAAAAATGTTAACTAAATTCATAGAATAAAGCTTGTTTTGATTAAAAGTGCTTGAGGCCTCTGTTGAATAACACCTGAAAGGCAGCCCTTGTGCTCATCGGAACCAAAATCAATAAACAATTGTAGGTCAGGTGAACTCCATGATATACTTTGGAGTTTTCTGAACCCTGGCCCATAACACAAGCTGTGATGCAGCCAGATAAGATGTTTTCTATGGTGCTCCTGTAAAGGTTGGTGCACCTGTAATAATGGGTAAAAGGCAATGATAATAATCTTTATAATTATCACAAGTAGGCTTACGTTAACACTGCAATGAAGTTACTGTGAAAATCCCCTAGTCGCCACACTCTGGCGCCTGTTCGGGTTCACTGAGGGAGAATTCAGAATGTCCAATTCACCTAACAAGCACGTCCTTTGGGACTTGTGGGAGGAAAACGGAGCACCCGGAGGAAACCCACGCAGACAAGGGGAGAACATGCATACTCCGCACAGACGGTGACCCAAGCGGGAATCGAACCTGGGACGTTGGCGCTGTGAAGCAACAATGCTAACCACTGTGTTACCGTGCTGCCCATGTGGCAATCAATGTGGGCATGCTGAATTTCCTTAGTTTCCTGAGGAAGTATATGTTTCTTGGTTGTAGCGTCGATGTGGGTAGACCAGGACAGAATGCTGGTGATGTGCACACCTCGGAATTTGAAGCTAACCATCCCCACCTTGGCCCCATTAATGCAGAAAGGGGTGTATACAATGCTTTGCTTCCTGAAGTCAATGACCAGCTCCTTACTTTTGCTGACATTGAGGAAGAGATTGTTGTCATTACACCATGCCACTAGGTTCTCCATCTCCCTCCTATACTTTGACTCATCGTTGTTTGATATCCGACTCATTACGGTCGTGTCTTCAGCAAACTTGTAGATGGAGCGGGATCAAATTTTGCCACAGTCGTGTGTGTATCATGAGTGTAGTAGGGGGCTAAGTACGCAGCCTTGTGGGGCCCCGGTATTGAGGACTATCATGAAGGAGGTGTTGTTGTTTATCCTTACTGATTGTGGTCTATGTACTAGGAAGTCGAGGATCCAGTTGCAGAGGGAGGAGCCAAGCCCTAAGTTTTGGAGTTTTGATATGAGCTTGGCTGGGATTATGGTGTTGAAGGCGGAGCTGTAGTCAATCAATAAGAGTCTGATGTAGGAGTGCTTGTTTTCGAGATGATCCAGGGGTGAGTATAGGGTCAGGGAGTTGGCATCTGCTGTGGACATGTTGTGGCGGTGTGCGAATTGCAGTGGATCAAGGAATGCTGGGAGTCTGGAGTTGATGTCTCCAACATCTCAAAGCAATTCATAATGATCGATGTCAAGGCCACCGGACGGTATTCATTGAGGCACGTTGACTGCTTCTTCTTTGGCACCAGTATGATGGTGGTCTTCCTGAAGCAGGTAGGAACCTCGGAGTAGGGAGAGGTTGAGGATTCCGCAAACACACCTGCCAGTGGGTCAACGCAGGATCTGGGTTCATGACCTGGGTTCTCGTCTGGACCCATCGCTTTACGAGGGTTCACTTTCAAGAAGGCCAATCTGACTTTGGAGGCTGACGGTGGGTATGGGTGTGTCCAAGGCTGCTGGTACAGTTGACAACAGTTTGTTGGTTTCCTGCTCAAAACAAGCATCGAATGCATTGAGTTTGTCGGGAAGGGGTGCGCTGTTGCTGAAGATTCTACTCAGCTTTACTTTGTAGCCAGTTATGTTGTTTAAGCCCTGCCACAACCGACGAGAGAGTCCACGTCATTAGTCTGTGACTCTAGCTTAGTCTGGTATTGTCTCTTGGAGTCCCTGATGGCTTTGCGGAGGTCGTATCTAGATTTCTGTATAGATCCGGGTTGCCTGAGTTGAACGCCTCAGACCTGGCGCCCTTGATGTTTGTGTCGCAGTGGTCAAGGATGTTAAGGATGTTGGGGTCCCTTTTGGGACAGGAGATGTGTTGGTGGAATTTTGCCAGCACACTCTTGAGGTTGGCCTGGTTAAAGTCCCCGGCCACTATGCACAAGGCCTTCGGGTATTCTGTTTCACTGTTATTTATAGTGATGTACAATTGATCAAGCACCTTCTTCTAATCAAAGCCCCCTCCCTCCCGGCTTACTCACTCTTCCAACTTCTTCCATCGGGCAGGAGATACAGAAGTCTGAGAACACGCACGAACAGACTCTAAAACAGCTTTTTTCCCTGCTGTTACCAGACTCCTAAATGACGCTCTTATGGACTGACCTCATTAACACTACACCCTGTATGCTTCATCCGATGCCGGTGCTTATACATTGTATACCTTGTGTTGCCCTATTATGTATTTTCTTTTATTCACTTTTCTTCCCATGTACTTAATGATCTGTTGAGCTGCTCGCAGATAAATACTTTTCACTGTACCTCGGTACACGTGACAATAAACAAATCCAATCCAATCCACTTCACTTCCGCCTGGGGTGGGATGTAGACCGCCATGATGATGGCAGAAGTGAACTCCGTGGAAGGCAGTATGGATGGCACTTCACAGTCGGGTATTCCAGGTCCAGGCAGCAGTAGTTCGCCAGGGTCGCCACGTCCGAGCACCAGGAGTTGACGAGGAGACAAACCCCTCCACCCACTCCAGGTTCAGTCCTGGATGTGGTTAACAGCAGGAAAAACAGCAGAATCTAACCCAACATCACTTGTGAACCCTTTGGTGTCTGAACATGTTGGATGACTGAGTGAATCCCTCCCCACAGTGAGAGCAGGTGAATGGCTTCTTTCCAGTGTGAACTCGCTGGTGTCTCCGCAATGTGGATGATGTTCTAAACCTCTTTGTACAGTGAATGCGCTGGTGTTCCATCAGTACCTGAGAGCTTTTTGAAACCCACTCCCACAGTCAGAGCATTTAAAGGGTCTCTCATTGGTGTGAGTGACATTGTGGCTCAACAAGTGATGACCGAGTGAATCTTTTCCCAGTCGGAGAGGTGAACGGGCTCTGCCCGGTGTGACCTTGCTCGTGTTTCATCAGGTTGGATGAGGTTCTAAAGCTCTTTGCGCAATGAGAGCAGCTGAACGGTCTCTCCTCAGTGTGAATGCGCTGGTGGGACATCAGTAGCTGTGAGCTTTTGAAACCCCTCCTGCAGACAGAGCATTTAAAGGGCCTGCTCTTGGTGTGAGTGACATTGTGGCTACGCAGGCCGGATAATTGAGCAAATCCCTTATCACACACAGTGCAGATGAAGGGCTTCTCCCCGGTGTGAAGTCGCTGGTGTGCCTGCAGGTTGGAAAACTGAGTGAATCCCATATCACACACAGTGCAGATGAATGGCCTCTCCCCGGTGTGAATACGTTGATGTGTCTGCAGGTGGCATAACCGAGTGAATTCCTTCTCACATACAGTGCAGGTGAATGGCCTCTCCCCCGTGTGAACTCTCTGGTGTCTCTGCAGGTGGGATAACTGAATGAATTCCTTTGCACAGTCAGAGCAGGTGAATGGCTTCTCTCCAGTGTGAACTCGTTCGTGTCTCCGCAAGTTACCAATGTCAGTGAATCCCTTTTCACACTGAGAGCAGGTGAAAGGCTTCTCTCCAGTGTGACTGCGTTGATGCCTTTCCAACCTGCATGGGGCTATGAATCCCTTCGCACACACAGAGCAGGTGAATGGCCTCTCTCCAGTGTGACTGCGTTGATGCCTTTCCAGCCCGTACGGGCCTTTGAATCCCTTCCCACAGTCCTCACATTTCCATGGTTTCTCCATGGTCCGGGTGATCTTGCGTCTCACCACGCTGGACGATCAGTCGAAGTCTCGTCCACACACAGAACACATATACAGTCTCTCCCTGCTGTGAATGGTATAGTATTTTTTCAGGCTGTGTAACTGGTTAAAGCTCTTTCCACAGTCAGTGCACTGGAACAATCTCACGTGGGTTTGTGTGTGTCTCAGTGCTTTTCCAAACAAACTGATGTTTAAAATCTCTTGAAGCAGACAGAATAGACAAACATTTCTCCTTCTAGATTCAAAGGTCGATGATATTCGGTTCCCAGTTCTTGACGTGATATTTAGTTTGAGATATCCACCTCAAACTCCTCTCGTTCTAACTTCCTGCAAAAAGATTTTACAAAAATCATCACTGTCAGTACAGGATAGAAATTCAGAACAGACAATTCTAGTTTCTATCAAACATTGTTAGCTCTCTCTCTTTCCCTCAAATGCTCTAAATCTCGATTCCACACACTCTCCCTCCAGTCTCACTCTGCTGTATCTAATATTCACCCTCCCAATTCTCCTGAAAGCACTGATTCAGGCTGATCGATATATCCAAGCTCACTGCTTCCTGTCCTGGACACAGAGGCTGCCAGACAGATATATGTCTCTGTTACTGGATGATAAATGTGTGCAATATACAGACTGGATTCACTTCCTTCCCCTCCCAATTCTTATGAAGGTGCTGACTGATGCTGATCAACAAATCTAAACTCACAAACAACCTGTACAAGAGTAGAGACTCTCCATTTAAGTATATTTACTGATTAGAGATGGGGTGATTCTGAGGAAGAATTTGATTTAGTCATGGAGTGGGCATGATCAGGAACCCACTGCCCACAAGGATTGTGGAAGTCGAGATGATCAATAATTCAAAATAAAATATGAAGAAAATAAGCTTTCAGGTGAACAGGGATATCGAGGGGGAATGGGATTGACTGGATTGCTGTACAGAGCGTCAGCATTGACTTGAGTTCCCAAATGGATTCTGTCAGTGCTGCAATGATTGTATGACTGGAAATATATAATGTAGGTACAGTACTATATTACAAAACTAGAAATAATAATACATGTATTTTGTTACAGAACCATCAATAATATATCTAATACATTCCATATAACACTAGATATATCTCTGTCCGATATAAAAATTTTAAAAATTCATTTACGGGGTGTGGATGTCGATGATGAGGCCAGCATTTATTGCCCATCTCCAGTTGCCTTCATAAGGTGGTGATGAGTTGCCTTCTTAAACCGCTGCAGTCCTTGAGTTGTAGGTACATCCCCTGTGCTGTCAGGGAAGGAGTTCCAGGATGTCGCCCCAGCAACAATGAAGGAAGGGCGATATATTTCCAAGTCTGTCTGGTGAGTGACTTGGAGGTGAACCTCCAGGTAGTGGGGTTCCCAGGTATCTGCTGCTCTTGTCCTTCTAGATAGTAGTGGTCATGGGTTTGGAAGGTGCTGTCGGAGGAACCTTGGTGAGTTACTGCAGTGCACATTGTAGATGGTATACATGGCTGCCACTGTTCGTTGGTGGTTCGGAATGGGGAGCAGTCAAGCAGGCTGCTTTGTTCTGGATGGTGTAGAGCAGCATCTTGAGTGTTGTTGGAGCTGCACTCAACGAGGCAAGTGGTGATTATTCTATTACACGCCTGACATGTGCCTGGTATATGGTGGACTGGCTTTGGGGGTCAGGAGGTGCGTAACTCACTGTAGTCTTTGGCCTGCCCTGGTGGTGACCATATTAATATGGCTAGTCCAGTTCAGTTTCTAATCAATGGTAACCCTCAGGATGTTGGTTGTGGAGGATTCAGCGATGCTAATACCACTGAAGGAGATGGTCATTGTCTGGCACTTGGTGCAGCACAAATGGAACTTGCCACTTATCAGCCAACATCTGGACACTGTGCAGGACATGCTGCATTTGGACATGGACTGCTTCATTATCTGAGGAGTCACGAATGGTGCTGAACATTGTGCAGTCATCCACAAACCCACTTCTCATCTTATGATGAAAGGGAGGTCATTGATGAAGCAGCTAAAGATGGAGTGTGCCCTGAGGAACACCTGGAGCAGAGATGATTGACCTCCAACCACCACAACCATCTTCCTTTGTGCCAGGTATGACTCCAACCACCGGAGAGTTTTCCCCGATTCCCATTAACTTCAGTTTAGGTGGGGCTCTTTGATGCCATAGTCAGTCAAATGCTGCCTTGATACCAAGGGCAGTCACTCTCACCTCACCTCTGGCATTCAGCTCTTTTGTCCATATTTGAACCAAGGCTGTAATGAGGTCAGGAGCTGAGTGACCCTGGTTGGACCCAAACTGAGCGTCCGTGAGCAGGTTTTGCTGAGCAAGTACCACTTGATAACGCTGTTAATGACTCCTTCCATCACTTTGCTGTTGGTGGAGTATTCCGACAGGGAAGTAATTGGTTGGGTTTGATTGTCCTGTTTACTGTTCCCTTTAATGTCAGCCATCTCCTGGGGAAACCAGCCCTTTAAATGTGAACATTAGGAAACAGACCATCATTTTCGCCAGACAAATAAATGTGTCAAGCCGAGGGAGCAAAGGATGTCAATGTCTTTCAGACAGCCAGAGAGAGAGAGACCACCAAGCTCTCCAGAGTCTGCACCCTCCCTGGATTCACTTCCTTTCCCTTCAGTTGCTGCAAGTCACCAATTGAAGGTCAGAATGAGACAATAAATGGTAAGAGGGAGAAAAGAAAGTGTTTTACTCACAGATGTTGCAGACAGGAGGAAGGTTCAGTCTGTGTGCAGCTCAAGCTCACCCAGGGTTGGCGGAACAACAGCTTTGCTCGGCAGAAACCTCCATGTCCAGCTTCCGCATTGAGACAATGGGGGAGCTCTGATTGGTGGAGGAGCAGAATCTTTCCGGTCCTCCAATCTTCCTATTGGTCAACACCTCAGCAGTAAGGTCAGCGGAAGTGAGCTCTCCTGCACATGCGCAGCGTCCCCTTCCCTTAGACATGCGCAGTCCCGGGTTAGAGGAGGGGTGGATCACCGACGGCCGGAACTGTCAGCCGGTTGCCTGGAAACCTTGTCTCGAGGATATGTGGGGGAAGGGGAACAATGGGTGGGGCGGGGCTCCCGCGTCTGCGCGCTGGGCAGTGACGTCACCTCGGAGCGGACTTATTGATTTAGAGGACGTACTCCTTTGTAATGTCACAATGTGGAGGTTGGACAATGAGTTTCAGACTAAAACGTCCTCCTCTGGGCAACATCTGGGAGCAAATCAATGTCTCCCCCTTTCATAAGGTCATAAAATATAGGAGCAGAATTAGGCCATTCAACCCGATGAAAAATCTGTCTCACTCCTCCCTAAATGTACTCACTGTCCCAGCTCCACCACACTCTGGGATAGTGAATTCCACACATTCACAGCCCTTTGGGAGAAGCAGCTTCTCCTCAACTCTTCAGATTTTCCTCCCTCTTTTTAAAAATAATCTTTATTGTCACAAATAGGCTTACATTAACACTGCAATGAAGTTACTCTGAAAAGTCCAACTTCCTTTTCGAGCACACACGGAGAATTCAGAATGTCCAAATTATCTAACAGCACGTCTTTCGGGGCTTGTGGGAGGAAACTGAAGCACCCGGTGGAATCATAGAATTTACAGTGCAGAAGGAGGACATTCAGCCCATCGAATCGGCACCAGCCCCTGGAAAGAGCACCCCAGCCCAGCCCACGCCTCCACCCCATCCCCGTAACCCAATCAACCCACCTAACCTTTTTGGACACTAAGGGGAATTTATCATGGCCAATCTACCTTTTATCATGGCCAATCCACCTAACCTGCACATCTTTGGACTGTGGGAGGAAATGGAGCACCCGTACAAAACCTACAAAGACACGGGGAGAACATACAGACTCCACACAGCCAGTGACCCAAGCCGGAATCGAACCTGGGACCCTGGAGATCTGAAGCAACTGTGCTAACCACTGTGCTACCATGCCGGCCATCTTATCCTAAGACTTATCCTTATCCTAAAGTTCTTATCCTAAGAACCTCTTGTTCTGGAATGCCTGAAAGACGTGCTATTAGGTGAATTGAACATTCTGAATTCTCCTTCAGTGTACCCTAACAGGCGCCAGAATGATGCGACTTGTAACTTCATTGCCGTGGTTTAAAATTTTTTTTAAAGTACCCAATTCATTTTTTCCAATTAAAGGGTAATTTAGCATGGCCTGCATATCTTTGGGTTGTGGGGGCGAAACCCATGCAAACACGGGGAGAATGTGCAAACTCTGCATGGACAGTGACCCAGATCCAGGATCGAACCTGGTACCTCGGTGCCATGAGGCGGCAGTGCTAACCACTGTGCCGCCATTGCGGTGTTAATGCAAGCCTACTTGTGACAAAAATAAAGATTATTATTATTAAGTGGGAGTAGCCTCTCCAAGGCAGCCTTCAGGATGCGCGACAATGCCAAGCAGAAACTTATAGCCAAGTTCCGCACACACGAGTACGGCCTTGACCGGGACCTTGGATTCATGTTGCCTTACATTCACCCCCCCCCCCCCCCCCACCACCACCACCATCTGGCCTGGGCTTGCGAAATTCTACCAATTGTCCTGGCTTGAGACAATTCACCTCTTTAACCTGTGATTATCCCTCTCTCCAGTCACTCCGTCTGGACCTGTAAAGATTAATTACCTGCAAAGACTCGCATTCAAAAGTAACGTCTTGTATCATTGACTTTGTCTATGTATATGTTTCTGGAACCCACCTCTTCATTCAACGGAGGAAGGAGCTGTGGTCCGAAAGCTAGTGATTCGAAACAAACCTGTTGGACTTTAACCTGGTGTTGTAAGACTTCATACTGTGCTCACCCCAGTCCAATGCCGGCATTACCATATTAAAGTAAAGGGGCAAAGTGGCAGCCCGGTGGCACAGTGGTTCGTGCTGCTACCTTACGGCGCCGAGGTCCCAGGTTCGATCCCGGCTCTGAGTTACTGTCCGTATGGAGTTTGCACATTCTCCCCGTGTTTGCGTGGGTTTCACCCCCACAACCCAAAGATGTGCAGGGTATGTGAACTGGTAATGCTAAATTGCCCCTTAATTGGAAAAAATAAATTGGGTACTCTAAAATTTTTTAAAAAGTAAAAGGGCAAAGTCTATTTATTGTTTAAGGGATACATTCCTAATAAAAATATTGTTTATCCATTATTGCTTCTAGTTTTTTGCAGTAAAAGATATAAAACCTGAAGTTTTTGCCTTATGACTCTTTAATTTGTTCACTGGGTTTAGAATTTATTTAAAGTTACTTATCTTTTCAGAAATCTTAAACAGTTGATTTAGAGCTACAAGTTTCAACTTCCCATTAAGCCTCAGGCAACTTCTGTCTCTCTATTGCCCATGTCAATGACAGCCCAGTAACAGAGCGGAGGACTGGATATGCCGTCACTCCCTGTAGGAGCTGGAATCAGTAGAAAGAAGAACCATAGTTTCTGGTTGAGCTTTGTGTTATCTGTCTGACCATGATGACCATATATAAATAGCTAACAAGGTAATATGTTGTGATGAGGGTTTAGAAACAAACCCTGGGTAGACCAGTTCATTGAAGCTGTGGGCTTGTCAGCTGTACAGTGAAACCAGGCATCCAACAGCCACAGAGACCTCTAATATTGGACACTGGGTTTAACCCTGTTCTGTATTAAACAGACCTATCTGATACTGGCGGTGATATAGTTAATCTGACCCTTCATTCAATTCCAAAAGTGAATAACATTGATTCAAGCACAGTGATTACTCTGTTAATCTGTGAACAAAGTGGTGTCAGTTCATGCAGATCTCTGTCTGAACTCGATTTCAGTACTTATTTTTGTTACTGACTGGTCTCGTGTCCAATCTAAAAGGACGGTAGCACAGTGGTGAGCACAGTCACTTCACAGCTCCAGGTTCAATTCCCGGCTTGGGTCACTGTCAGTGTGGAGCCTGCACGTTCTCCCCATGTCTGCGTGGGTTTCCATCGGGTGCTCCAGTTTCCTCCCACAGTCCAAAGATGTGCAGGTTAGGTGGATTGGTTGTGATAAATTGCCCTTAGTGTCCAAAAAAGATTAGCTGGGGTTACTGGGGTAGGGTGGAGGCATGGGCTTAAGTAGGGTCTCCTTCCAAGAGCCAGTGCACTCGATGGGCCAAATGGCCTCCTTCTGCACTGTAAATTCCATGATTCCTTCTCTGACACAGCTCAGAATAAGGATGTTTGATTTGTGTTTCCTGTCTGCAAAGCCTCTCTGCTCATCGCCTGGGAAAGGTGATTACAAAGGACATTGTTGTAAGTAAAGGGTAGAAATCCAGAACTGACAATTCTAGTCATCAGAGAACATACTTTTCCCTCTCAAACTATAAATCACTGTTCCCCACACACTCCCTATTGATCATTGATCGAATACATCCTCCTATCACATTACCATGGGCACCTCACCAACAGAGACAGGAAGGTGCTGGAGGATAGACTGGAAATGGGGCTCTACCAATCAGGGCATGAGGTTTGGGACGATGTGGGGGGGGTTATGGTATCGTGACCCACAGGGTTCAGTTCTCATGTACAAAGCAAGGAGTCATGGGAACAGGGTACAAAGAGAAACAATTTGGATCCTGAACATTGTGAACATCCTTTTACTTTGGTTGTCTTTGATCCTCAAGTCATTCTGTCTTTATCATCTTGTTTGTTTCATTAATTAATATTTATTATAAAAATGTTGATTTTTCGGACTTTTCATGATTAGATTGATGCACTTGCGGGAAAGTGGGTGAGAGGGGTTGACAGGCTCTTTTTAAAAATAAATTTAGAGTAGCGAATTATGTTTTATCCAATTAAGGGGCAATTTAGCAGAGCCAATCCATCAATCCTGCACATCTTTGGGTTGTGGGGGTGAGACCCACGCAGACACGGGGAGAATGTGCAAACTCCACACGGTCAGTGACCTGGGGCTGGGATTGAACCCGGGGCCTCAGCGCCACGAGGCAGTGGTGCTAACCACTGCACCACTGTGCCATCCCTGGCAGACTCTTTTATCAGAAAGTGAGTCCCTCCAATGTAATTGGCAAAGGAGCCAGAGAGAGAGATGAGATTTTATTTTTGACACATGAAGTGTGTGTGATTCTCTAATTTTGGAGATGCACTCATCCAGGTAACTGGAGAGTGATCCATCACACTCCTGACCTCTGGATAATGGATAGGCTTTCAGGAGTTAGGAGGTGAGTGACTCACAACAGGATTCCCAGCCTCTGACCCACTCTTGTAGCCACAGTATTTATATGGCTAGTCCAGTTCAGTTTCTGGTCAATGGTAATGTTGATGTTGATAGTGGGGTAAATGGGGTGGTTAGATTCTCATGAGGGAAGTGGTCATTGCCTGCCATTTGTGTGGCTCAAAGTTACTTGCAGGACTGCAGAGCTCAGATCTGATCCATTGGTTGTTGGATTGTTTAGCTCTGTCTGTTGATTGCTGCTTTTGATGTTTGACATGCAAATAGTCCGGTTTCATTCTTAATAACACTCCTGCCTCGCAGTGCAGGAACCCGGATTCAATTCCAGCCTTGGGTGACTGTCTGTGTGGAGTTTGCACATTCTCCCCGTGTTTGCATGGGTTTCCTCCATCGCTCTGGAGTCCTCCCATAGTCCAAAGATATACAGGTTGAGTGAGGTTATGGGGATATGGCAGAGGAATAGACTGAGGTAGCTGTTCTGGGTACGGTTGGTGCAGACTCGATGGGCCGATTGGTCCCCTTCTGTACTGTAGAATTCCATTCTATGGAATAAACATCCTTGCAGATTCTTACAGCTTTGTGGCTGGGCCATTTCAGAGTCAACCACATTGTTGTGGATCTGGAGTCACATGTAGTCCAGACCAGGTAAGGAGGCAGATTTCCTTCCCGAAAGGGCATTAGTAAACCAGATGGGTTTTTTCACCAACAATGGAGAAGATCATTAGACTTATAGTTTGTGTTTTTAATATATGTATTTTATACCAAATACAATCAATTATACAAACAACAACCAAATACCGTTGGCTATCAAACAGTTTCTCATTTTCCCCCTTTTTCTTCCTAAACTACCCCAACATCCCTTTCCCAACTGACCCCCCCCCCTCCCCTCCCCTCCCCCACCGGGCGACAAACAGATCCTTAAATAGAGACAGAAAGACCCTCCGTCTTACGCAGAACCCTCTTCACCCTCGGAGAACCCTTCTCCAACTACAGAAATTCCGCCAAATCCCCCATCCATGCCGATACCTTCGGTGGGGCGACCGACCTCCAACCCAGTGAGATTCGCCGCCAGGCAATCATAGTGGTGAAGACCCACTTCCCCTCCAGCAGCTCTGGCAGATCCGAAACACCAGAAAGCCCCACCTTGGAAATCAATGGCCAGAATCCCCCAACTTCGGGCACACCCAAAACATGTGAACATGATTGACAGGCCCCCTCCTGTACCTCTCACATCTGTCCTCAGGGAAGAACCCATCCATACCAGCCCGAGTCACAAATGCAAAAAACATAACATTTACAAAACTTGTATATACACGTCGAGACAGAAATTTAAAAGGATTCCCAAGGCAGCGGGAGGTGTTGACAGTCAATGGATGGGAGGCGGGTTTGTGAGATGGACTGGGCGGTGTTCACGACTCTCTGAAGTTTCTTGCAGTCTTGGACCGAGCAGTTGCCAGGCCAGGCTGTGATGCAATCAGATAAGATGCTTTCTATAGTCCATCTGTTAAAAGTTGGTAAGAGTCAATGTGGAAGTGCCGAATTTCCTTAGTTGCCTGAGGAAGTATAGGCGCAGTTGTGCTTACAGCAGAATCCAACCCCTGTCATCACTCATGAACTTGCTGGTGCCTCACCAGGTATGTTGACCGAGTGAATCCTTTCTCACACACGGTGCAGCTGAATGGCCTCTCCCCGGTATGAAGACACTGGTGTGCCTGCAACGTGGCTAACTGAGCGAATCCCTTCCCACAGACCGAGCAGGTGAATGGCCTCTTCCCAGTGTGAACTCGCTGGTGTGCCTGCAGATTGGGTAACTTAGTGAATTCCTTTCCACACACAGTACAGGGGAACGGCCTCTCCCCGGTGTGAATTTGTTGGTGTGCCTGTAGGTGGGATAACTGAGTGAATCCTATCCCACACTGAGAGCAGGTGAATGGCCTCTCCCCAGTGTGAACTCGCTGGTGTGCCTGCAGGTTGTGTAACTGAATGAATTCCTTTCCACACACACTGCAGGTGAACGGCTTCTCCCCAGTGTGAATTCGCTGGTGTACCTGTAGGTGGGATAACTGAGTGAATGCTGTCCCACACTGAGAGCAGGTGAATGGCCTCTCCCCAGTGTGAACTCGCTGATGTGCCTGCAGGTTGGATAACCGAGTGAATCCTGTCCCACAATCAGAGCAGGTGAATGGCCTCTCCCCAGTGTGAATTCGCTGGTGCGTCAGCAAATAGGCTGAGGTTCGAAACCTCTTTGTGCAGTGAGAGCAGCTAAACGGTCTCTCCTCAGTGTGAATTTGTTGGTGTGTCAGCAGTTGGGATGAATAACTGAACCCCTTTCCGCACGTGGAGCAGGTGAATAGCCTCTCCGTGTCGTGGACTGGCTGGTGCCTGTGTAGGTTGGATAACAGAGCAAATCCCTTCCCACACATGGGGCAGGTGAATGGCTTCTCCCTGACGTGGACTGACTGGTGTGTGTGCAGGTTGGATAACAGCGCAAATCCCTTCCCACATGTGGAGCAGGTGAAAGGCCTCTCTCCAGTGTGACTGCGCCGATGAGTTTCCAGTACAGATGGGAATCTGAATCCCTTCCCGCAGTCCCCACATTGCCACCGTTTCTCCATGGTCCAGCCACACTTATGTTTAAAACCTTCTGAAGCAGAAAGAAGATAAACCTTTATCCTTCTCGATTCAAAGGCCGATGATATTCAAGTCCCGGTGAATTGAGTGACTCAGTCAGATGGAGACGTGAGGTTTGGTTTGAGATTGCTGTCTGGAATTCTTCCTCTTCTAATATCCTGTAAAGGAATTTACAAATGTCATCACTGTCAGTACATGCTAGAAATTCAGAACAGACAATTCTAGTTTCTCTGGAATATTCTTTCCCCTCTCATTCCCCAAAAGGTGTAAATCTCCGTCCCACACACTCTCCCTCCATTCTCACTCTGCTGTGTCTAATATTCACCCTCCCAATTCTCCTGAAGGTGCTGATTCAGGCTGATTGACAGATCCATGCTCACTGCTTCCTGTCCAGGACACAGACATCTGAAAATATTTGAGCAGGCTGCCAGCCTAACGGAAATATGTAACTGGACTAAAATTGTGTTTAATGTACAGGATTGTTTCAGATGGTTAAGATACAGGGGGCTGTGATTGATCACGATCTTGAACTTGCTGCCAGTGAGGGTCCTCA
The DNA here is from genome assembly GCF_047496885.1 of Scyliorhinus torazame. NCBI lineage: Eukaryota > Metazoa > Chordata > Chondrichthyes > Carcharhiniformes > Scyliorhinidae > Scyliorhinus > Scyliorhinus torazame. The sequence goes on along the minus strand of NC_092711.1, from coordinate 160,212,688 downwards.
AGCAGAGCTGATCAATAATTTCTAACTGAAATTGGATGGATGCTGCAGGGTTACAGAATGGGACCCACTCCAGACTGACAGAATTGGTCGACATCAACTCGAGTTGTCCTTCTGTGCCACGACGACGTTATGACTGGAAATCTGTTGGGTGAAAATATTCACGAATAGACCTTTCTGGTGAGCAAGAGAAGCAATGTATTGTTACAGAGCTCTGGGAGAAGAGTCCCAGAACCCGTGGAAACATCTTCCCGTTCGAGCCAGGGCTTACGCTGGTTTAATATACAGTTTCAAAAAGCGGAATTAGTTTGTGTACTCATTTACATGTAGCCAATCGATTCCCCTATTTACACATTCAGATCACATTTCTCCAATCAGGTCCTTACACATTAGGTTTGTAATTGATAATGTGGAAAGATGTGTCATTTGAAACATGGAAGTCTGACAATACCTGATTTAAGAAACATGAGAGGATGCAGGGAAAGACCCCACGAATGGTTAATAGCAGCTGCAAAGAGCAGGATTATAAAATGCAGATTCCTTCTTCCAAACAGACTTAGCAAACAGACAGGATTTTTGTAAGCATCTGGAAAAGCATGGATGAGGGTTTCACTTGAGTTAGGTGATAAATGTAAACCTTTCAAGTTATAACCAAGTGGATTTTTAGCATACAGCTAAAAGCAATGTTTCACACCTTCATTGAAATTAATTATCTTAGTAAGCAGCTGGAAAGGAAAGGATGAGATTCAGTTGAATTTGGTGACAATACCGTGTGAAATGTTGCTAATATCAGGTAAATTAAAGAAAATTGGAGACTATCAGTCTACGAGAAACATAATTTAAAGCTAAAATCAAAGTGAAAATTATGGGGACACAATTGGAAAATAAAACTATAGAAATGACAGGGACCAAGATTCACACCCCTCTTGAAATCAAAGCATTTTGAATATCACAAAGGAACTTTGAACATCACAAAGGAACTTTGAACATCACAAAGGAACTTTGAACATCACAAAAGACGATGTAATCAGATCTGAGGGCTGAGGCCATGCCCAAAATGAATACTTAGTCGTGTGTTAGAAAAATTCAGATTAAAGGTACCTTTTACAATCCAAGTGAAATAAAAGTTACTTTACAATAAAGACATAAAAACTTAATAACTGTTTGAAAAATATATAAACCCAGAGACCAGAGCAGGAACTACAAGAACCAGAGGGAGGGAGAGAGAGAGAGAGAGAGAGAGAAGGGACAAGAGAAGCAAGCAAGGTAGCCGAGCTAAAACAGCTAATACATCTAAGGAAGACTAGAATTTAAAGAGGAGGCAGAGTCAGCTCAGAGACAGCCAGCAGAGTCAGCTCTCACAGCTCGGTACGTGGGAAAGATAGGACATAGCAACCAATGGAGGGATGCTTTTCTAATTGGAGGGCTGTGACCAGTGGTGTTCCACAGGGATCAGTGCTGGGACCGTTGCTCTTTGTAGTATATATAAATGATTTGGAGGAAAATGTAACTGGTCTGATTAGTAAGTTTGCAGACGACACAAAGGTTGGTGGAATTGCGGTTAGCGATGAGGACTGTCGGAGGATACAGCAGGATTTAGATTGTCTGGAGACTTGGGCGGAGAGATGGCAGATGGAGTTTAATTCGGACAAATGTGAGGTAATGCATTTTGGAAGGTCTAATGCAGGTAGGGAATATACAGTGAATGGTAGAACCCTCAAGAGTATTGAAAGTCAAAGAGATCTAGGAGTACAGGTCCACAGGTCATTGAAAGGGGCAACACAGGTGGAGAAGGTAGTCAAGAAGGCATACGGCATGCTTGCCTTCATTGGCCGGGGCATTGAGTATAAGAATTGGCAAGTCATGTTGCAGCTGTATAGAACCTTAGTTAGGCCACACTTGGAGTATAGTGTTCAATTCTGGTCGCCACACTACCAGAAGGATGTGGAGGCTTTAGAGAGGGTGCAGAAGAGATTTACCAGAATGTTGCCTGGTATGGAGGGCATTAGCTATGAGGAGCGGTTGAATAAACTCGGTTTGTTCTCACTGGAACGCAGGAGGTTGAGGGGAGACCTGATAGAGGTATACAAAATTATGAGGGGCATAGACAGAGTGGATAGTCAGAGGCTTTTCCCCAGGGTAGAGGGGTCAATTACTAGGGGGCATAGGTTTAAGGTGAGAGGGGCAAGGTTTAGAGTAGATGTACGAGGCAAGTTTTTTACGCAGAGGGTAGTGGGTGCCTGGAACTCGCTACCGGAGGAGGTAGTGGAAGCAGGGACGATAGGGACATTTAAGGGGCATCTTGACAATTATATGAATAGGATGGGAATAGAAGGATATGGACCCAGGAAGTGTAGAAGATTGTAGTTTAGTCGGGCAGCATGGTCGGCACGGGCTTGGAGGGCCGAAGGGCCTGTTCCTGTGCTGTACATTTCTTTGTTCTTTGTTCTTTGTTCAACCGAGCTAACCAGCGAATACATCTAAAGAAGACCAGATTTTGAAAAGATTGATTGTCAAGTTGGGCCTGAAGGTCCCTTCAACCAACCAGAAGGATCCAGAAGCAAGATCTTTTTACTTTTCTGTAAAGACAGTGATTGCATCTTTTAAAAGAAAAAATATATAATCATAAAATAACTTAAAAGTTTTAATCTGAAATAGTGGTTATTCCAAAGTCTACTTTACTTACTTTACAATGCGGGACCCAGGATCGATACTACTAAGTGGTAAGTAAATGAAATCTTCAGTGAAGGTATGGGTTATACCGGGGGATAACTTGAAAATATAGTTTGACCTGAATAGCACCCACCAAATCCCTGTTCACTATTTAGAATGTCGGCCCTTTTTGGTATAGGGGGACTTCTAAGAATAGTGGTGAGTTTTCAACAACAGGTTACATTGTTCCAATCAGCTCTTTACATTTGTGATTACATATTGGTCATGGTGTCTCAGGTAGTGATGCACAAAGAGGGCCTCTTCCTCTTTTGGTTGCTATTTTGAGTTTGGTCACTCGCTCCTGTGGTTGTGGAGCAATGGGTCAGTTACATACACAGGATGCACCTGGTCAGGGGACACTTGTTTTCATCAAAGTTTGTGTTCAGCAGAATTCAGTGTTCATACTTTCGAAGGTGACAGGGTGTGTATTATACGGCCTTTGGGGCATGCGGCTTCACAGATGTTCCGTATCTACACCTTACCTGTAGCTCATCAACTACCCTTCACATGGAGTCCTCCGCACATTGCTCGATATTTCTGTCATCTTTGTTGTTGCCAGGTGCACATATCAAAGGGTTCAATGTTCCAGTCTCATCGTCTGTCACTGCGCTAGCAACAGGCATCATCTGAGCCACCATGACTTTACAGCAAGTATTAAAACATCCAATAATTAAACAACATATTACAAGGATTATGACTCGCCCATGTGTCAGGTATGATCACCAGGATCCTCCCGGTAACCAATCTAACCATCCATTCCCCGGTGATTCATGTAACTTTTTAACCTCCTGGTGGATATGATCCGCAAGGTTAGTGATGTTCTCCGAGCTGTCAGGAATATAGGTACAACTTTCGGAGCCAATTCTGGTACAAGTTCCACCCTCACTAAGCAGGAGGTAATTTAGGGCCATTCGGTTTTGCAGTGTCACTGTCCTTATTGCTACCATTTCGGTGCTTATCTCGATCAGTGCCTCGGTAGTATCGTTTGCCACTTCTTCCAGAATTTTAGCGACCGTTCGTAGTTCTTTTATGGCAAAGGCCACTCCTATGGTGGTGGTGGTGGTGGTGGGGGGGGGGGGTTTGTCTCGGTTATCTTTTTGTAAGGCCTGGGTTCTCTCTCAGGGTCCGTATGTGGTGTACATAGGGAACAACATATCCTAAGTAGCAGGATCCTGTCCACTTACTGGGAGCCATGGGTGAGCTTTGTGTCCACAAATAAAGTGGACATTATAATGTACCGTTATATGCTGTGGATCGCATCGGATTAGTTCCCATTGTCACTACCCAGATCCACTCTCTTGCCCCTGGGTATGTGTTATTGGGCAACTCTTTCAGCTATGCATATCCCTTGGAGATGTCATATGTCCATCGGCATGTGCTGTGTCCCACGCTAATCACCCCGGGCCATCCCGTTGGGGTTCTTTGCAGACATAACACCTCATTAGTCCACCTCATATCAGTGATTGCGAACCATGGTGGAGCTTGGGTGAAATTATACCGGGGTTGGTAAAACCCGGTGAACACCCCTGAGATGGTACCCTGCCTTCTTCCATTGTTCTAGATGTATGGCGTATATATCTATCCCCGCGATATCGTCCATCGATTTCCCCCGCGTCTCGTTCTGCTTAATTATTCACGCTGCCACCTCCGTTATATTAAAGGGCACTGATCTCAGGGGTATTCCCCCTTTTGCATGGATTGGCACATGGGCACACACCCAACAGCTAGAGACATCTATGCCTTTCGCATATAAACATGACATGTACAAGTAGGTATTTACATGCAAGTCCCGTTAATTCTGCGTTGGGAGTCGACTCCCGGTTATTACCATCAAACATATTATCATTCTTACAGCAAACATCATGGGTCTTCTGCAGTTCTTCGGAATTTTGGTTGTGTGGAGTTACCTGATTTGAACATAAATACATATTTTTACTCTCGGTATACTTTTAATTGTGCCCAATGTTTCCATCGTCCCATACCCTTTATGTTCGCACATACACAGGTATCCCCACTGATCAGGACTTGATACGGTCCTGTCCATCGGGGGCGAACCCAGGCTTTCCAGGTAGCACCTTTACCATCACCTTCGTCTCTGCTGTAGGGACATCAGGGAATGCGGTCCAAAATAAGTCCAGATTTTTCTCCTTTGTCTCCTGCCCAGTCCACACTGGCTGCCGCATTTCCTTTAACTGATTACTGAGCTCTAATATGTAGCTACACGTCCTGTCCCTTATCGGACTATTTCTTCTCCCCGTTATTATCCCCTGCACAGTTGCATAGCTCATCCCGTCGTCACCTCATAGGATGATAATCCAGTTGTTCGGTTTGAGCTCGCTTTTAACTTCATTAGGACAATGAGCAGCACATCTACCCATTGCTGCCGATTCTCCCCTAGAGCCTTTGCCAGGGCAGTTTTTAGGGTCCTATTCATCTGCTCTACCATTCCTGAGCTTTGGGGATGGTCAGGGATGTGGAATTTTTGTTCGATCCCCATCGACTCACATGTTTTCTTCATTACTGTTCCAGTAAAGTGTGTTCCTTGGTCCAAATCTAGTTGCAAGGGTATCCCCCAGCGAGGAATCACATCCTTGTCTAATATTCGTGCCACGGTTGTGGCTGTGCGGGTTTGGAATGCCTCCACCCATCTGGTAAATTGGTCAATTATTACTAGGCAGTATCGTTCTCCCTGGCTCGGAGGTTGTGATCCGGTAAAGTCAATTTGGAGATTCTCCCAGGGTCCCTTTGGTCTCGGCTGATGTGCCACCCAGATCTTTACGGGGCGCCCCAGGTTGTACTGCGCACATGGGATGCATCTCTGACAGTGCTTAGCTATACCTCTCCCCATTCCTGGCCACCACCATTCCTTTCCGATAAGTGTATCATGGCCTCTCTTCCTGCCTGGTCCATACTATGGTGTAATTCAAGGAGGGTCTGCCTGAGGCAGGCAGGGGCAATTACCCTTCCATTCTTCCTCAAGATCCCTTTCTTATCTGGCTTCCCCCCCTTTTTTTTATCCCATTCCTCCTTTTCTTCCCTTGGTATGTCTTTGTGTAATTATTCAACACTGACATCTTCTACCTGGGCACTTATGACGGGAATGTCGTGTTCCAGGGCAATTTGGGCCGCCTTGTCTGTTGCTTCATTACTTTTTTGTTGGGGTGTCTCTGCCTTCTGGTGGGCCTTAATGTTTATCACTGCTACCTGTCACGGTAACTTTGTGGCTTCCAATAAGGCTTCTATACGTTATTGTTGTTTTATCCTATCTCCTCCAGAAGTGACAAAGCCTCTCCTTTCCCATGCCATCATATAGTTGTGCACGACCCTGAAGGCATACCTATTATCTGTGTATATGTTCACCGTCTTCCCCTTGGCCATGATCAGGGCCTGAGTGAAAGCCATCAATTCAGCCACCTCTGCTGACAGTGCTTCTTCCAGCCTTCCCGAGAGGACTTTTCTTAATTTGTCATCTACTAATGCCCATCCGGTTCGTGGGGACCATTGACATATTTTCTCATTCCATCTGCATCCAGGTAAGTTCTGGGGTTTCTAGAGGGTCTTCTTCTACTATCATACCACTTACCTCCTCAACTATCTCAGAGTATACATAGGACTCTCCTGTGTATATGATTCCTTCTGCAGGGTTTTCCCCGGTGTCCTTTATGATGACCACTGATCTATCATTAGGAATTAAGTAAGTAGTCTTACAACATCAGGTTAAAGTCCAACAGATTTGTTTCAAATCACCAGCTTTCGGAGCACAGCTCCTTCCTCAGGTGGAGCTGAATTTTCCTCAGCTGAAGGTGAACTTTCACCTGAGGAAGGAGCTGAGCTCCGAAAGCTAGTTGGACTTTAACCAGGGGTTGTAAGACTTCTTACTGTGCCCACCCCAGTCCAACACCGGCATCTCCACATCATTAGGAATTAAGACTGTTTCCCAGTGGGTCTGTTGTAGGTTTGAGACTGATCTGAGCTTACTGTTGTTCAACATTTCTACAATGGTATGCCTGGTGTGTAAGATGATATCTCCGTTCATTACTGTAGGTTCGCTGACCCTGACCGCCCATGCTGCGCAGTCCAGAACTGCCACGCAGCGAGACAAGCCCGTCTTGTTGAGTAATATGCCACTGGTCTTCGCCTGTCCCCGTGGACTTCGGTCACTACTGCGGCATGGAACTCACCTTCGTTCCTGCAATGTATGTAGGTCGGCTTTCTCTGGTCTGGTGGACCGAGGCCGGGGGCAGAAGTCAATGCTTGTTTTAACTTCCCGTGTGCTTCTTCCTGTTCCGGTCCCCAGTCTATGGAGCAGAGTGATTCCTATTGGCTGATTGCGGCCAGGCTCCCCGTGACGTCACAATCCGGAAGTGACATTTTGAGCCTCACAGTTATTCCTATTGGACAAGTGATCCACTGTGACGTCTAAAGGACGGAAGTGACATTATGAGCTTCAGTGTGATTTCTGTTCAGAGTGATTCGTACAGGATTGCATTGTGACGTCACAGGAATGGAGGGACGTTCGCAGTCAGTTTGGGACAAACAAAATGCTGCAGATTGGAAATGAGCTCAGTGCGTCCGGCGGTGAAAGCCCCGCCCACTCCCACGTGAGGCCCGAATCCACCCCCTATTGGCTACAGGAACAATGGAAACCTGGGGAGGACCGGAAATACGCTGGGCCTGCAGCAGATCAGTGTCTTTGTGTCAATGGCTGCACGGAGCTTCCTCCACTGGTCTGCCCAGCAAAGCTGCTGCTCCTCTGTCTGAGTGAATATCGATCTTCACACAGACTGAAACTTCCTCCTGTCTCCAACATCTGGGGGTAAAACACTTTCTTTTCTCCCCCTTTCCATTTCTTTTCAAATTCTGACCTTCAATTGCTTTTTTGAAAAAAAAATTAAACTTTCCAATTATTTCTTTATTCCAATTAAGGGGCAATTTGGCATGGCCAATTCACTTACCCTGCATATCTTTGGGCTGTGGGGGTGAGACCCACGCAGACATGGGGAGAATGTGCAAACCCCACACGTATAGTGACCTGAGGCCAGGATCGAACCTGGGACCTCAGCGCTGTGAGGCAGCAATGCGATCCATTGTCACCGTGTCACCCCTGACCTTCAATTGTTGACTTATTTAAATCCCCAGGCCTCCGTGGGAGGCAAGGGAGGAGATTGAAGAGGATCTGACAATTTCAAATCTTCTCTGGTCACAGGAGCGGAGCTAGAGGACAGGAGGACAGATAATGTAGTACCATTACTCAAGAGAAGTAAGAAAATACCAGGAAATTACAGACCAGTGAGTCTAACTTCAGTGTGTGGAGATGCTGGCGTTGGACTGGGGTGAGCACAGTAAGAAGTCTTACAATACCAGGTTAAAGTCCAACAGGTTTGTTTCAAATCACTAGCTTTCGGAGCACTGCTCCTTCCTCAGGTGAACGAAGTGGTGGGTTCCAGAAACATATATATAGACAAAGTCAAAGCTGCAATACGATGCTTTGAATACAAGTTTTTGCAGGTAATTAAGTCTGCAGGTCCAGACGGAACAACTGGGGAGAGGGAGAATCACAGGTTAAAGAGGTGTGAATTGTCTCAGGCCAGGAGAGTTGGTAGGATTTTGTTTCGATTTGGATTTTGGTCTGACATCAGTGGTCGTTAACTACTGGAAAAAAACTCTGGGGCAGAATTGATCAAGGATAGTCAATATGGTTTTGTCAGGGGGAGATCGGGTCTTTCAAATTTAATCTGAATTTTTTGAGGAGGTGACTAGGTGATGAAGGCTGTACAGTTAATGCAGTTTAAGTGGACTTCTGTGAGCCTTTTGATAAAGTCTGACACGGAAGACTAGTCAGGAAGATAAAAGCCCTGGGGATACAGGGCAATTTGTCAAATTGAATCCAAAATTGGCTTTCTGGCAGGAGGCAGAGGGTGATGGTCGAAGATTGTCTTTGTCACTGGAAGTCTGTGTCCAGTGATATTCCGATAGGATCAGTACTGGGTCCCTTGTTGTTTGTGGTGTACATTAATGATCGGGTGTGAATGTAGGAAGTAAGTACGTTTGCAGATGACACAGAAATTGGTGGTGTGGGAAATAGTGAGGAGGAAAGCCTTAGATTACAGGATGATGTGGATGGACTGGTTAGATGGACAGAACAGTGGCAAATGGAATTTAACTCTGAAAAGTGTGAGGTCATGAATTTTGGGAGGATTAACAAGGCAAGAGAATATACAATGAATGGTTGGACCCTAGGAAGTACAGAGGACCAGAGGGACCTTGGTATGCATGTCCATAGGTCCCTGAAGACAGGTAGATAAGGTGGTCACGAGGGGATATAAGAGTATAGGTCATAGGAGCAGAATTAGGCCATTCAATCCATCGGGTTATGGGATTCATGCTTCTATTGGCTGAGATATAGAATATAAGAGCAGGGAGCATTTGATCGGCCAAAGCATACAAGGCTGTGGACCAAGTGGTGGGAAATGGGATGAGAATAGATAGGTACTAGATAGCTGATGCTGAAATGATGGGCTGGAGGGCTTCTTGTTCTGCTGTAAAACTCTGATTCTATGAGGACAGAGAGATGTCTGGTGTTGTTTTATTACACAGATTAGATATATTATTGATTGTTCTGGAATAAAGTACATTGATTATTCTGGTTTTGTAATATAGTCCTGTAGCTACGTTATATATTTCCAGTCAGATTTATAACAGAAGACAAGGAGTCCATTGGACGTTTCAAGTCGATGCCCACTCTGTTGAGCAATTCTGTCAGTGTCGAGTGGGTCACATTCTGCGACCCTGCATTGCCCATCCAATTTCAGTTAGAAATTATTCATCATCTTTGCTTTAAAAATAAAGTTTTTCAGTTTTACAAATTCTTATAGAACATACAAATTTTTATAAAACCCCAAAACATCTACCAAGAAAAAAAGAAACAAAACACAATCCGACACAAGACAACTCCACCCCCCCCCACCTCCCAATCCCCCCCACCTCCCAATCTCCCCTCCCCCCACCCCCCACCACAGCAACTGATAGTGACCAGCTCCTTGAAGTAAGTAATAGAAGGCCACTACCTTGAGTAAAACTCTGGACTGATCCCCTCACGGTGTATTTAACCTTTTCAGTATAAAAATTCCATTAGATCCCCACACCATGCTGGGGCACTTGGTGGGGTTGGAGACCTCCACCGAGCAGGACTCACCTCTGGGTGATCAACGAGGGGAAGGCAAGAACATCGGCCTCCGCTCTCCCGTCTGCAGCCCCAGCGAGTCCGACACCCCAAATATGGCAACCAAAGGGCAGGGCTCCAGTTCGATATTGATAATCGCCGACATGGTACTAAAGAAGGAGACCTGAAAGCTCACTAGTTTGGGACAGGACCAGGACATGTGTGTGTGGTTGGCCGGCCGGACCTCTGGAACACCGCTCACACCTATTGTCCACATCCGGGGAAAAACTGCTCATCCTCTCCTTGGTTATGTGTCCCCTAAACACTACCTTGAGCTGGACCAAGCCCAGTCTCGCACACAAGGACGTGGAGTTCACCCTGCCAAGGACTTCACTCCACACCCCATCATCTCCTACAGGCCCCACATCCTCCTCCCACTTCACTTTCACTCCATCCACTGAGCTTACTTCTTCTGAAAGGATCCGCCCATAGATTCCAGATGTGTTACCCTCCTCCGATCCCGCAAGTAAAAGGATCCTTTCCATTAGAGATGCTAGCAGAGCTTGCCCTTGTTTCTCAAAGTACTTCCCAACCTGCTTCTCAAACTCCGAGGCCAGTGCCCCCACCAGCATATCCCTCGTGATAGGAACGGCTGCACCCACTGGAGTCAACTCCACCAACCTCCCTCCTGGTGAGCCACACGGACCCACCAAATCCGTCGAAGGGTTTCCTCTCGTAACTTCCTTCCCATCAGACTTTTTTAAATTTTCAGCATGATTTTGTCCACGTGTTCACTGGACCTTCAGCTTGACCCAAGTTTGTTCACATAAATTCCCCGGGAATTGGGCAAAAAAAGGACGAAAAAAACCAACCACCCTGGCGGTGCCGCCTAGTGTGTGACCTTCTCCAACATACAGCCACCGGAGATCTGACAGGAAGCAGTGAGCAGGGATCTGTCAATCAGCCTGAATCAGCACCTTCAGGAGAATTGGGAGGGTGAATATTAGATACAGCAGAGTGAGAATGGAGGGAGAGTGTGGGATGGAGAGTTACAGCTTGTGGGGGATGAGAGAGGAAAGAATGTTCCAGAGAAACTAGAATTGTCTGTTTTGAATTTCTATCCTGCACTGACAGTGATGTCTTTTGTTAACTCCTAGTCCAGAATATTCAACAGTGAGGATTTACAGAAAGAAATCTCAAACCAAACATCACATCAAGATCTGACCGAGTCACTCGGTTCATTAGGTCCTGAATATCATCGGCCTTTGAATCTGGAAAGAGAAATGCTTCCCTGATTTGTCAGCTTCAAAAGATTTTAACCATCAGTGTGACTGGAAAAGCACCGAGACACACACACCCGAGTGAGAGTATTCCAGAGCACTGACTGTGGAAAGAGCTTTAACCAGTTACACAGCCTGAAAAAACATCACACCATTCACAGCGGGGAGAGACCGTACACGTGTTCTGTTTCAACTGATTGTCCGACCTGGAGAGACACGAGGAGACCCAAAACATGGAGAAACCGTGGAAATGTGGGGACTGTGGGAAGGGATTCAGGGCCCCATCAAAGCTCGAAGCTCATAGACGCATTCACAGTGAGGAGAGGCCGTTCACCTGCTCTCAGTGTGGAAAGGGATTCATTCAGTTATCCAACCTGCAGAGACATCAGCGGGGTAACACTGGGGAGAAACCTTTTACCTGTTCTCAGTTTGGGAAGAGATTCACTCAGTTATCCAGCCTGAACTCACACCATCGAGTTCACACTGGGGTGACGCCATTCACCTGCTCTGAGTGTGGGAAAAGATTCACTCGGTTATCCAGCCTGAAGTCACACCAGCGAGTTCACACTGGGGAGAGGCCATTCACCTGCTCTCAGTGTGGGAAGAGATTCACTCACTTATCCAGCATGCGGAGACATCAGCGAGTTCACACTGGTGAGAGGCCATTCACCTGCTCTCAGTGTGGGAAGGGATTCACTGACTTATTCAATCTGCAGACACACCACCGACTTCACACCGGGGAGAGGCCATTCACCTGCTCTGACTGTGGAAAGGAATTCTCTCGACTATCCCACCTGCAAACACACCAGCGAATTCACACTGGGGAAAAGCCATTTAGTTGCTCTCAATGTGGGAAACGATTCAATGATTCATCCGCCCTGCGGAAACATCAGCGAGTTCACACTGGGGAGAGGCTGTTCACCTGCTCTGTGGGTGGGCGGGGATTCACTCAGTTATCCATCCTGCAGACACACCAGCAAGTACACACTGGGGAGAGGCCATTCACCTGCTCTGGCTGTGGGCAGAAATTCTCTCGGTTATCCAGCCTGCAGAGACACCAGCGAGTTCACACTGGGGAGAAGCTATTCACCTGCTCTCAGTGTGGGAAGGAATTCACTTGGTTATCCAGCCTGCAGACACACCAGAGAGTTCACACTGGGGAGAGGCTGTTCACCTGCTCTGACTGTGGGAAGGGATTTACTCAGTTATCCACACTGCGAGTACATGAGCGAGTTCACACTGGAGAGAGGCCCTTCACCTGCTCAGTGTGTGGGAAAGGATTCAGTCAGTCATCAGACCTGCTGAGACACCAGCGAGTTCACAAGTGATGACAGGGGTTGGATTCTGCTGTTATTGCTGCTGTTAATCACACCCAGGACTGAACCGTGTTGATTCTGACACTTGGTGCAGTGGGAGGGTTTCTTTCTGCTGGATTGGCCATGACTTTGCTTCCAGGCTGATGATCATTGAGCCTGGGAGAGCACATTTCCACTGAAATAATCCACAAAAGCTGATGGAAGGACATTTATTTTATCATGCAAAGTAAATAATGTTTTTCCTACCACTACAGGCAGATCTAATATAAATACATTTGTCTCTTTGGGAAGGATGCATCATCAATGGGTGCACACTCTCCCCGTGTCTGCGTGGGTTTCCTCCGGGTGCTCCGGTTTCCTCCCACAAGTCCCGAAAGATGTGCTTGTTAGGTGAATTGGACATTCTGAATTCTCCCTCCGTGACCTGAACAGGCGCCGGAATGTGGCGACTAGGGGCTTTTCACAGTAACTTCATTGCAGTGTTAATATAAGCCTACTTGTGACACTAATAGAGATTATTATTAAAGAAGGAAGTAAAGGATTAAACTGAAAGTGCTGCACAAATTTGAAAAGGTTTGTGTTCGGTCAAAGGTGGGACCGATTTTAAGAAGCAGCAAAAAATGAACAAAAATATAATAAAGAGGTAGGAAGGAAGTAGAGTCTGAGGGTAAACTAGCTTGAATATATAAATAGATAGAATCAGATGTGGCATGATTTATACAGTTGGGAGTTAAGGTCAGAACTTCAGCTTGGAACTGCCAACAAACAGCCTCGTCCATAGTACTTGAGGAAAAGGACAGTCACATTGCTGGGTGTTTATTGTAGACCCCCAGATAGCGGGAAATTGAGGAGCAAATATGTGCGCAAATCATGGAGGTGTGTAATAATAATAATAGGGTAATTATCTAAGGTGATTTCAACTTTCCCAACATTAATTGGAATAGTCATCAATAGTCATCATGTTAAGAGTTTAGTTAATAATCTTTATTAATGTCACAAGTAGGCTTACATTAACACTGCAATGACGTTACTGTGAAAATCCCCCAGTCGCCACATTCCGGCTCCTGTTCAGGTACACTGAGAGAGAATTCAGAATTTCCAATCCACTCAACAAGCAGATGGAGTAGAGTTCTGAAAATGTATGCAGGAGAACATTTTAGCTCAATATGTAGAGGGTCCAACAAGGGATGGTGCAGAGCTGGACCTAATTCTGGGGAATGAAGCCGGCAGGTGGTTGATGTGTTGGTGGGGGAGCATTTTAGTGATGGCGACCACAACATGGTACAAAATAAAATGGACAAGTTGCAAAAAAAGGTTGTGTATTGGGAGAGAGCGGATTTTAGTAAAATAAGACCATGGAAGTACAAGAGTTACTTGTGGGAAAATCTACAGAAGAGCACTGGGGTCATTCAAAAAGGAAATGGGGAGGGTATAGGCCCAACATGTTCCCTCGAGGGTAATAGGAAGGAATAACAAGCACAGAGAACCATGGATGGCCAGAGACATTCAGGATAAGATGAGAAGGAAAAGAGAGTCTTTTAGCAAGTACAAAGGGAGCAATCAACAAAGGCATTAGTGGAGTATAGAAAGTGCAGGGTGGAGTTTAAGAAAGCAATTAGGAGAGCAAAGAAAGGACATGAGAAAGTTCTGGCTGGTAAAAGTAGGGAAAATCCCAAGATATTCTCTAAGTATATCAATAACCGGGGAAAGAGTCGGGCCCATTCGGGATGAGGGGGAGTCTGTGGGTGGAGCCAGAGGACATTGGCAGGATGTTGAACAAATTCTTCACATCTGTCTTCACCCAAGAGAATGAGGAGGTAGATATGGAACTCGGGGAGAGAGACTGTGAGGTTCTTGAGCAAATAGGGAATGACAAGGTATTGGAGGTGTTGGCAGGCTTAAAAGTGGACAAATCTCCATATGCAGATGATGTATGTCCCAGGATGCTGTGGGAGGGAAGGGAGGAGATTGCACGGACTCTGCCCCAAATTTTTAACTGCTCTCTGGCCACAGAGGACTGGAGAATAGCTAATATGGTCCCACTATTTAAGAAAGGTTGTAGAGATAAGCCAGGGAACTACAGAGCAGTGAGTCTCACATCAGTGGTAGAGAAACTGTTGGCGAAAATTCTGAATGAGAGAATCTATTTCCACTTGGAGAGGCAAGGATTGATCAGGATTCGTCAGCATGACTTTGTCAGAGGGAGGTAATGCCTAACAAATTTGATTGAATTTTTTGAGCATGTGACCAAGTGTGTAGATGAGGGTAGTGCAGTTGATGGTGGTTAGGGGCTGTTTAGCACAGGGCTAAATCGCTGGGTTTGAAAGCAGACCAAGGCAGGCCAGCAGCACGGTTCAATTCCCGTAACAGCCTCCCCGAACAGGCGCCGAAATGTGGCGACTAGGGGCTTTTCACAGTAACTTCATTGAAGCCTACTTGTGACAATAAGCGATTTTCATTTCATTTTATATGGATTTCTGCAAAGCCTTTGACAAGGTCCCACATGGGAAACATATTACAAAGACAAATGCACATGGGATACAGGGTAACTTGATACGGTGGATTCAAAATTGACTTGGCTGTAGGAGACCAAGGGTGATGACAGATGGCTGCTTTAGTGACTGGAAGCCAGTATCCAGTGGTGTCCCACAGGGATCTGAGCCGGGTCCCCTATTGTTCATCATTTATATAAACAACATAGATGACGATGTGGGGGGTACGATCAGTAGGTTTACAGATGACACAACGATTGGCCGGGTGGTTAACAGTGAGGTGGAGTGTCTTGGGTTGCAGGAAGATACAGACGGGATGGTCAAGTGGGCAGAAAAAAGGAGATGGAATTGAACCCTGAAGTGTGAGGTGATACACTTTGGAAGTTGAAATTTGACTGGGAAGTATTCACTGAATGGCCTGACAGTGGGAAGTTCCAAGGAACAAGGGGACATTGGCGTGCTGTCCATAGATTTCTGAAGGCAGAAGGGCAGGTTAATAGGGTGGTGAAAAGAGGCATATGGGACACTCGCTTTTATTAATTGGGGCATAGATTACAAAAGCAGGGAGGTCATGTTGGAGTCGTGTAGAGGTTTGGTGAGACCACAGTTGGAGTACTGTGTACAATTCTGGTCACCACATTATAGGAAGAATGTGGTTGTACCGGAAAGTGGAGCTGAGTCCACAAAAGATCAGCCATGATCTCATTGAATGGTGGAGCAGGCTCGAGGGGCCAGATGGCCTACTCCTAGTTCTTATGTACTGGAGGGGTGCAGAGGTGATTCACCAGGATGTTGCCTGGGATGGAACATTTTAAGTTGTGAACAGAGGTTGGATAGGCTTGGGTTGTTTTCGTTGGAGCAGAAAAGACTGAAGGGCAGCATGATTGCACAGTGGTTAGCACTGTTGCCACACAGCGCCAGAGACCTGGGTTCGACTGTGTGGAGTTTGCACGTTCTCCCTGTGTCTGCGTGGGTTTCCCTCGTGTGCTCCAGTTTCCTCCCACAGTCCGAAGATGTGCAGGTTAGATGGATTGGCCATGCTAAATTGCCTCGAGGTGGGGAATTGGGCCGAGATAAGGTGCTCTTTCAGAGGGCCGGTGCAGACTCGATGAACTGAATGGCCTCCTTCTGCACTGTAGGGATTCTATGACCTGATCAAGGTGGACAAAATTATGAGTGGCATGGACAGGGTGGATCCAGGGTGGACAGCAGCTGTTCCCTTTAGTTCAAAGGTCAGCTACGAGGGGACAGAAGTTCAAGGTGAGGAGCAAGAGGCTTAGGGGGATTTGAGGAATAACATTTTTACCCAGAGGGTGCTGACAGTTTGGAATGCACTGCCAGGGAGGGTAGGAGAGGCGGGTTGCCTCACAGCCTTTAAAAAGTATCTGGATGAATACTTGGCATGTTCTAACATTGAAGGACCAGGTGCTGGCAAATGGGATTGGGGAGGCAGGTCAGGTGTCTTTCATGCTTCGGTGCAGACTCTGATGGGCTGAAGAGCCTCTTCTGCACTGTATTATTCTGTAAAGATCTGGATGAAGGTTTTGAACTTCAATCGCTTTAATTGATGGGCGGGGGGGGGGGGGGGGCTGGAAAGGACTCTCGCTGGAAATCACATGAGAGAGGAAAAAAAGACCAGTCGTCAACCTGCTAGTTGTGAAGGCAGTCTCATTGGGGAACAAGCTGAGGAAGGAAGGCTATGTTTGCTGGCTCTCTCTCTCTGCCTTGTCTAAAATTGTGTGTGGCTCTCACCCTGCAGTCAGAGAACTCTCAGTGTGACTGGTCTGCATTTAAACCTGCAAAGCTGGGACCAGTTGGTGATAAATCCCAGATTTATCCACCTGGACCAGCTTTACACGGGAAACTCCAGGTCAACAACCTGGAGACCCTGCAAACTTTATCCTTTGTTTTGTAACAGCCTCTGAAGCGAGACTCTATCTGTTTGTTGTTTGTTTGTCTATGCGTGTACTCGAGGAATTCTTCAGGAAGACATTGATAGTTTTACTTCCCAATTACAACCGTGCGTTTATCAATGCTTGCAACTTGTTAAAAGTACTTTGTTATATAATAAACAGTAGTTTATTGAAAGAAGCCTTGATAAAGACCTTTTTTGGGGAGATTGGGAGAGAAGTTGAACCGTTGGCCATTTTGGTGAGTAAATTGAAGCTTTAGGTGAATGGTACAACCTGCGGAGTTGTGGGGCGAGATACTACTCACACTCCTCCCATCCCGATTGGAACAATTTGAAGAGGAAAAGAGTAACTAAAGCTGGCATTTGTCCTCTGGAGAGTGAGTCTGGGGAATTGATAGTGGAAAACAACAAAATGGAGGAGGCTTTAAACGGGTATTTTGTGTCTATCTTCATGGTAGAAGCCTTAAAAAAATTCAGAAAGGTAATTGAAAATCAAGAGATGATAGAGAAGGATGAACATCGAACAATCACTGAGAAAAGTTCCAAGGAAACTATTGGACCCAAAGGCTGACAAGTCCCCAGGGCCAGATGACTTGTATCCTCGGGTTTTAAAAGTAGTGGAGGCACAGAGAGTAGATGCATTGGTTATAATCTCCCAAAATTCCTCAGATTCTGGAAGGGTCCCAGTGGATTGGAAAATAGAGAATGTAACACTTTTGTTCAGGAAAGAAGGGAGGAGAAAGCCGGAAACCATAGGCCAGTTAGCCTAACATGTGTGTCATAGAATCATAGAACATACAGTGCAGAAGGAGGCCATTCGGCCCATTGAGTCTGCACCGACCCACTTAAGCCCTCTCTTCCACCGTATCCCCATAACCCAATTACCCCTCATAGAAATGATGTAGAGATGCCGGCGTTGGACTGGGATGAGCACAATAAGAAGTCTTACAACACCAGGTTAAAGTCCAACAGGTTTGTTTCGATGTCACTAGCTTTCGGAGCGCTGCTCCTTCCTCAGGTGAATGAAGAGGTATGTTCCAGAAACATATGTATAGACCGATTCAAAGATGCCAGACAATGCTTGGAATACGAGCATTAGCAGGTGATTAAATCTTTACAGATCCAGAGACGGGGTAACCCCAGGTTAAAGAGGTATGAATTGTGTCAAGCAGGACAGTTGGTAGGATTTCGCAGGCCAGATGGTGGGGGATGAATGTAATGCGACATGAATCCCAGGTCCCGGTTGAGGCCGCACTCATGTGTGCAGAACTTGGCTATAACTTTCTGCTCGGCGATTCTGCGTTGTCGCGCGTCTTGAAGGCTGCCTTGGAGAACGCTTACCCGGAGATCAGAGGCTGAATGCCCTTGACTGCTGAAGTGTTGCCCGACTGGAAGGGAACATTCCTGCCTGGTGATTGTCGCGCGATGTCCGTTCATTCATTGTCGCAGCGTCCGCATGGTCTCGCCAATGTACCACGCTTCGGGACATCCTTTCCTGCAACGTATGAGGTAGACAATGTTGGCCGAGTTGCACGCGTATGTACCGCGTACCTGGTGGGTGGTGTTCTCACGTGTAATGGTGGTATCCATGTCGATGATCTGGCACGTCTTGCAGAGATTGCCATGGCAGGGTTGTGTGGTGTCGTGGTCACTGTTCTGAAGGCTGGGTAGTTTGCTGCAAACAATGGTTTGTTTGAGGTTGCGCAGTTGTTTGAAGGCAAGTAGTGGGGGTGTGGGGGTGATTCCCAAGATGTTCATCTTCATCGATGATGTGGTAAACACTGTGAAGAAGATGTCGCAGTTTCTCCGCTCCGGGAAGGTACTGGACGACGAAAGGTATTCGGTCGGTTGTGTCCCTTGTTTGCCTTCTGAGGAGGTCGGTGCGGTTTTTTGCTGTGGCGCATTGGAACTGTCGATCGATGAGTCGAGCGCCATATCCCGTTCGTACGAGGGCATCTTTCAACGTCTGTAGATGTCTGTTACGCTCCTCCTCGTCTGAGCAGATCCTGTGTATACGGAGAGCTTGTCCATAGGGGATCGCTTCTTTAATGTGTTGAGGGTGGAAGCTGGAGAAGTGGAGCATCGTGAGGTTATCCGTGTGTTTGCGGTAAAGCGAAGTGCTGAGGTGACCGTCCTTGATGGAGACGAGTGTGTCCAAGAATGCAACTGAATTTGGAGAGTAGTCCATGGTGAATCTGATGGTTGGATGGAACTTATTGATGTCATCGTGTAGTCGTTTCAGTGATTCTACACCGTGGGTCCGAAGGAAAAAAATGTCATCGATGTATCTGGTGTATAACGCCCTCATAGAAATGTTCCAGCACAGAAGGCCATTCAAACCATCTTGTCCGTGCCAGCCCGAGGACTCCCAGGTGCCCTTTCTAATCCAACCTTCCTGCACCCGGTCCATAGCCCTGTAGCTCAGAGCACTTAAGGTGCAAGGCCAGGTACTAAGAGTTTAGGGTCTCTGCCTCCTCAAACTCGTGCAGCGAATTCCAGATTCCTACTAACTACCCTCTGCATAAAAAAGTTCTTCCTCATGTTCCCTCGACACTTTCTGCTTCTTATCTTGAATCTATGTCCCCTGGTTCTAGAATTCTCCACCAAGGGAAACAATTTTATCCTGTCCACTCTATCTCTCCCCCTCATAATTTTGTACGCCTCAATTAAGTCATCCATCAGCCTTCGTTGTTCCAAGGAAAATAACCCCAACCTAGCCAATCTCTCCCCGTAGCTACAAGTTTTTCTAGGCCCAACAATACGTGTACTTGTACACCAAGATCTCTCACTTCATCTACCCCTCTTCATACATTCCCATTTATTGTGTACTCCCTACAACTGTTTGACATCCCTAAATGCATGACCTCACACATCTCTGTGTTAAATTCCATCGGCCACTTTATCACCCACTCCACCAATTCATCTTCATTCAGGAGATTGTATCTGTCCTCTACACAGTCCACCACTCGGTCAATCTTTGTGTCGACTGCACATTTCCCAATCGTGTTTCCACGTTCACGTCCAAATCGTTAATCTATAACACAAACAGTAAGGGTCCTAAAATCGAACCGTGTGGAACATCACTTGAAACAACTTTCTAATTGCAAGGGAAGCCATTACCCTTTGTTTCCTGTTCCTAAGCCAACTTTTTATCCAGTTTGCCACATACCTCTATATCCCATGGGCTTTCACTTTCTTGACCAATCTGCCAACTGGGACTTTGTCACACGCCTTGCTAAAATCCATGCATACCGCATCCACTGCACTACCTCTATCAACCTTTCTTGTTTGTCACTTGCTCAAAGAATTCAATCAAATTTGTGAGGCAAGACCTTCCTGTAACAAATCCATGCTGACTATCCTTGACTAGTCCATGCCTTTCTATGTGACAGTCAATCCTATCTCTCAGGATTGATTCTAGTAATTTGCCCACCAATACACAAGACTAACTGGCCTATAATTGTTTGACTTTGTGATAGGGAAAGTCTGAGAATCCATTATTAAGGTTACAGTAGGTTACTTATAAAATCATAATGTGATCAGGCAGAGCCAACATGGCTTTGTGAAAGGGAAATTGTGTATAACTAATCTGTTAGAGTTTTTTCATGCAATAACATTCAAGGTGGATAAAGGGGAACCGGTAGATGTGGCAGACTTTAAATTCCAGAAAGCATTTGATAAGGTGTCACATCAAAGGTTACTGCACAAGATAAGATGCCATGGTGCGGGGGGGTGGGGGGGGGGGGACGTATTTACACGGATAAAGGATTTGTTAGCTAACAGGAAGAAGAGTAGGGATAAATAGATCCCTTTCTGATTGTCAAGCTGTAACTGGCGGAGTGACACCGGGATCAGTGCTGGTTCCTCAAATATTTACAATCTACATCAATGAGTTAGATGAAGAGATCAAATATATGAAAGTTAAATTGAGCAATGACACCAGGGTAGAGAGGAAAGATGTCAACAGGAGGTGGAGATTCTGCAAATGGATGGGGCCAGGTTCAGTGAGTGAGCAGACATCTGGCAGATGGAGAATAACGGGAGTAAATGTGACCTTGTCTGTTTTGGCAGGAGGAATGGAAAAGCTGTATATTAGTCAAATGGAGCGAGATTGCAGAACTCTGAGGTACAGAGGGATCTGGGTGTCCTGGTACAGGAATCACAAAAGCTTAGTGTGCAGGCACAGCAGGTGATTGGGAAGGGAAATGGAATATGGACATTTATTGCAAAGGGAAAGGATTACAAAAGAGGGGAGTTTCACTGCAGCTGTACAGGGCCTTGGTGAGACCACATCTGGAATACGGTATACAGATTCAGTTTCCGTATTTGGGAATAAAGATATAATTGCTTTAGAATCAGTTCAGAGAAGGTTCACTTGACCCAATCCTGGGATGAGGGGCTGATTGGATGAAGAAGTTGAATAGGTTGGGCCCAATCCCACTGGAGTTTGGAAGAATGGGAGGTGATCTTATTGAAACATGGAATATTCTGAGGGGACTGGACAAGGTGGATACCCAGAAGATGTTTCCCCTTGTGGGGGACAAGGGAACTCAGAGGCAGATTTTAAGAATAAGAGGTTTCCCGTTAAAGACAGAGATGATGATTTTTATTTTGTGCCTCAAGAGGGTGATGAGAGTGGAATTCTCTTCCCAGACAGCAGTGGATCATTGGCTCACTGAATCTACTCAGGGCTGAGTTCCACAGATTGTTGACAGACGAGTCCAGGGTTATGGGGGTGGGAGCAGACAGGAAGGTGGAGCCAAGACCACAGTCAGATCAGCCACGATCTTATTGAATGGTGCAGCAGGCTTGAGGGGCCGAATGGCCTACTCCTGCTCCGAAGTCCAATGTTCCCCTGTTGCTTTGCAAACTTCAAACTACCATCAGGTCACCCTTCAGTCTTCTCTATTCTAGGGAAAAGCCCCAGCTTTTCCTGAGGGTGAAATGCTCTTAGTTCTGCTATTATTCGTGTGAATCTTTGTTACACCTTCTCCAGTGCCTCGATTTCCTTTTTCTGAATGGAAATCATAAATGTTGTCAGTGCTCCCAGTGTAATCTAACCCTGGTTCTAAACAACATAACCCTGCTTTTCAATTCTCTCCCTCCAGAATGGAACCCTATATATGGGCCCCACATCGCAGGAAAGATGTGAAGTTCTCAGAGAGATTGCAGGGAAGATTGACGAGAATGGCACCAGGGATGAGGGACTTCAGTGAATTGGAAAGACTATAGAGGCTGAAATTTTCTCTTTAGATCAGAGCCATAAGGACAGAGAAGGAGGCCATTTGGCCCATCGAGTCAATGCCAAATTTCTGTAGAGCCAACCAGTCGGTCCCACTGCTCTATTCTCTCCCCCAGCCCCACAAAGTGAAATTGAGTGAGGGGTCGGAGAGAGTTTCCCTCCCGCTCGAGGTGTGGGCTGGAAAAACCCTGGGGGAAGCCCTACTTCAGGTTTTCTTGCTAATTAGTGAACATTCAATTAAATTCAATGACTGGCTGTGGATTTATTTTGAATTTGATTGTTACACTTCTCCTGTTTTTATTCCTGTTCTGATTACGCTCTGGGTAAGGATGGTTGACAGGTGACAGGATGGGAAATTGTGGTTTGGGTCTTCACTGACCAAATGTTTTATTGATCTGAACTGTGTAAAAGGGACCAAACTGCAGCAGAAATCGAGCAGAGCTGAGAACAGACGACTTGCTCTGTGGGAACAGGGAGATAAACAGCTCCCAGAGGACAGAGAAAACAAGAGTGCCTGGAATCCTAGACAACACCTGGGTATCAAGGCCATCATGTTTTCACTGCTTGGCATGGGAATGCTGACTCCCCGTACCGGGGACGGAGCGTGGGGAAGACAATTGTTTGCGAGTTTGACGTGGTTTGGGCGGGTACAGACGGTTCAATGACAGGCTTTATAATTGGTCCGTTCAAATGTTAGCTCAGCAATGATTGGGTTAAATCTGTCTCCATAGACTTTGTGATGTAATAAAGTATAAGAAGGGATTCCCCGAGCACAGAGATTTGTTGAGGTTTTACATATTCCACTGGCTGGGACCATGGCATCTGGGGCAGAACAGGGAGCATTAACCTGGAGATGGTGCTTCCACCCAGAGTGTAATGGGAATGCTGCTGCACTTTGATACTACTGCTCAGACATTAGCATGTGTCAGCTCTTATTTATACTGAATAACATCTAACCACTGTCACCAATAAGGGTTATCACTGTGAATCATTTCAGAGTTTGGGGAAGCGGGTGTTAAGGGTCGATACATACAAATTAGGAGAAGTGGGCCATTCGGCCCCTCAAGCCTGCTCCACCATTCAATAAGATCAGGGCTGATCTGATTGTGGTCCCAACTCCACTTTTCTTCCTTCACCCTTTCACTCCCTCGTCAATCAAGAATTTATCAAACTCAGCCTTAAAACCTATTCACTGCCCCTGCCCCTCCACTCTCTTGGGAAGAGAGATCCACAGTACCAGGGCCCTTAGGAGAACAAATATCCTCATCAGCATCTTAAATGGGAACCCCCTTGGGCTGGATTCTCCGCCTTGCCAGCAGCGCACCCATGCTGGGGATTTCCTGGCGGCATGGGGCTGCCCACAATGGGAAACCCCATTGACCGGCTGGTGAGACGGAGAATCCCGCAGCCAGCGGGGCGCACTGCACCAGAAAACTGAATCACAGCCCCGGTTTTTAAACAGTATCCCCGAGTTCTAGTCTCTGCCACAAGGGGAAACATCCTCCCAGCATTCTCTCTGTCAATTCCACTCAGGACCTCGTGTTTCAATAAGATCCTCTCTCATTCTTCTCAACTGCAATGGATACAGTCCCAACCTGTCAAACCTGAGGATAACCCCCTCATTCCAGAATCTGGGGGTCAACCTCTTATGAACTGCTTCTAATGCAACTATCTCATTTCTGAAATAAGGAGACCCAAACTGTACGCAGTGCTCCAAATATGGTCTCACCAAGGCCCTGTACAACTGCAGCAAAACATCCCGACTTTTATGTTCCAGTCCCCTTGCAATAAACAACAATATTCCATTGTGCTTCCCAATCACTGGCTGTACCTGCAAACTAATTTACTGAGATTCCTGTATCAGGACACCCAGATCCCCCTGTACCTCAGAGTTCTGAACTCTTTCTCCATTTCTATAATATGGTGTTTTATTTAATCCTTCCTGCCAAAGTGGATACGTTCACATTTTTCCACATTATGCTCCATCCTTAACATTTTTGTCCATTCACTTAACCTATTTGTTGTCCTTTGCAGACTCCTTAAGTCCACGTCACAAATTACTTTCTGACCTATCTTTGTGTCATCAGCAAATTTCGCTGTCAAGGACGTCATGGTGGTGCAGTGGTTAGCACTGCTGCCTCACAGCTCTGAGGACCCAGGTTTGATCCAGGCCGGGTCACTGTCCATGTGGAGTTTGCACATTATCCCCGTAATTGTGCGAGTCTCACCCCCACAACCTAAAGGTGTGCAGGATAGGTGAACTGGCCACACTAAATTGCCCCTTATGTGGAAAAAAAAGAGAATTGGGTACTTTAACTTTATTTTTGTATAAATTAGCCGCCATGCATTTGGTTCCATCATCCAACTCATTATTATCGATTGTAAATAGTTGTCAATAGCACTGATCCTTGTGACACTCCACTTGTCACATCTTCCCACCCCAAACATGACCCTTTATACCTACTGTCTGCTTCCTGTCAGCAACCAATCCTCTATCCATCCTGAAACGTCAACCCCTACACCAGGGTTTCTCAAAACCTTTTTGCCCGGGACCATTTTTACTAACCGACCATCCTTCGGGACCCACGCTGGCCGACCTTTTTTCTTACCTTTAATGCGAGAGGTGAGCCTGGGCTTATATTCTATACTCTAGATTTCATTGAATTTACAGCTCAGAAGGAGGCCATTCGACCTATCGAGTCTGCACCGGCCCTTGTAAAGGGTAGCGAAGAATGAGAAATGACCTCATCGAAACAGGCATTATTCTCTCAGGACTCTACAGAGCAGATGCAGGATGTAAGTTTTCCTCACACGAGTGGTTTACAGCCTGGGGATATAGTCTGCAAATTACAATGCGACTATTTTAGATATAGATGAGGAGGAATTACAACTCAAAGTATTGTGAAACTTTTTAATCTCTAAAATTCACTATCAAAGAGAGTTCTGCATGCTCAGCCCTTGAGCATGTTCAAGACCAATCCAGGAAGACTGAATTGAATTTTTAAAAAAAATCTTCTCCTGGGTCAGGAGGAGGCGGTGTTTCTCTCTGGGCTCCGCGTGCCCGTATTTCTAAAGCCTCTTGCAGCCGCCATTTTTAAAAGCTGGACGCTGCGGCTGTTGCGCCTGAATTAACGCAATCGGGAACGCCGCGATTGATGGCTCCGTGACCCTCCCGATACCCGCCCGTGACCTACCTGCAGGTTGCGATCTCCACTTTGAAAATTCCTGCCCTATACCATGAGCTCTTATTTTGTGCAGTAACCTTTGATGTGGCACCTTGAGAAATACCTCCTGGAAATCTAGATAAACCACATCTACAGGTACCCCTTTATTGACATCCCTTGTTATTCCCTCAAAGAACCTTGATAAATTGGTCAATCATGATTGACTCCCTGAACCCCATTTTCAAACACTATGTGTCAAAAGAAAAAGAAAATCTCATCTCCCCCTCTGGCTCCTTTATCCATTACCTTTGAGGGACTCACTTTCTGTTAAAGAGCCTGCCAACTCCTCTCACCCACTTTCCCTTAAGTGAATGAATTTGAAAAGACCAGAAAAAAAATCAAATATTTTTAACAAAACAAGTTTATTAATGAAACAGAACATGGTTTAAAAAAACAATACTTGTTGATCAAAGACAACCAGAGTAAAAGAGTAACCAGAGTAAAAGGATGTTCACAATGTTCTGGACCCAAATGGTTTCTCTTTGGCGCCTCTGTTCCTGTGACTCCCCGCTTTGGCACAGGGGTACTGAACTCCGGGGGTCACGGAACCATTAGCCCTGGTCACCCGCTCCAATTCCCAGTCCATCCTCCAAGCACCTTCCTGTTTCTCTGTCAGTGTGATGCCCACGGCAGTTTCCCAACTAGGGCACATTATTCCAGCTAAGGATCACACAACAGGATTTCAAGTTTTATGCTACAAGTGTGAAGTGATGCACTTGGGCAGGTCAAACAAGGCAAGGGAATACATGATAAACGGCAGGACCCTGGGAAGCACCGAGGATCAGAGGGACTTGATGTGCATGTACACCAGCCCCTTAAGGTGGCAGAGCAGGAGGATCCAGTGGTTAAGAAGGCATATGGCATACTTGTCTTTATTAGCTGAGGCAGAGAGTTTAAGAGCAGGGAGGTTATGCTTGAACTGTATTAAACATTGGTTAGGCCACAGCTAGAGTATTGTGTGCAGTTCTGGAATCCACATTATAGGAGGGTTGGGATAGCACTGGAAAGGGTGCAGAGGAGATTTACCAGGATGTTTCCTGGGTTGGAGAGTTTTAGTTATGAAGAGAGATTGGATAGACTTGGATTGTTTTCCTTGGAGCAGCGGAGACTGAGGGGGACATGACTGAGATGTAAAAAATTATGAGAGACATAAATAGAGTAGACAGGAAAAAACCTTTCCCTTTCCTGGAGGGATCAGTGACCAGGGGGCACAGATTTAAGGTTAAGAGGCAGGAGGTTTAGAGGGGATGTGAGGAAAAGCTTTTTTACCCAGAGGGTGGTGGGAGTTTGGAACTCACTGCCTGAAAGGCTGGTGGAAGCAGAAACCCTCATAACATTTAAGAAGCATTTAGATCGGCACTTGCGATGCCCAGGCTATAGGCCAAGTGCTGGGAAATGGGATTGGAATAGTTAAGAGGTTGTTTTGGACTGGCGCAGACTCGATGGGCCGAAAGGCCTTTACTGTGCTGCATGACTCTATGACCCATGTGAAGTTGAAGTTACAAGCAGATCAACTGGTGTCTCTGATGGATAATCGAGTGATTCACTTCTCACATTGAGAGCAGGTGAACGGCCTCTCCCCAGTGTGAATTCGCTGATGTTTCCGCAGGATGAATAAATGTCTGCATCCATTCCCACATTGAGAGCAGGTAAACGGCCTCTCCCCAGTGTGAATCCGCCGGTGTCTCTGCAGGCTGGATAATTGAGTGAATCCCTTCTCACACTGAGAGCAGGTGAACGGTTTCCCCCCAGTGTGAACTTGCTGATGTCTCTGCAGGGTGGATGAATGTCTGAATCCCTTCCCACACTGAGAACAGGTGAATGGCTTCTCCCTAGTGTGAAGTCGCTGGTGTGTCTGTAGGTGGGATAACTCAGTGAATCCCTTCCCACACTGAGAGCAGGTGAATGGCCTCTCCCCAGTGTGAACTCGCTGGTGTGTCCACAGGTTGGACGAACAACTGAATCCCTTCCCACACTGAGAGCAGGTGAACGGCCTCTCCCCAGTGTGAACTCGCTCGTGTGACTTCAGGCTGGATAACGCACTGAATCTGTTCCCACATTGAGAGCAGGTGAATGGCTTCTCCCCAGTGTGAATTCGCTGATGTTTGTGCAGGCTGGATAAATGTTTGAATCCCTTCCCACATTGAGAGCAGGTAAACGGTCTCTCCCCAGTATGAACCCGTTGGTGTCTGTGAAGGTTGGATAACTGAGTGAATCCCTTCTTACACTGAGAGCAGGTGAATGGCTTCTCCCCAGTGTGAATGCGTCGATGAGCTTCCAGCAAACATGGGGCTCTGTATCCCTTCCCACAATCCGAACATTTCCACGGTTTCTCCATGTTTTGGATCTCCTTGTGTCTCCACAGATTGGATAATTGAAGCCTTGACCACACACAAACACGTGTAGTCTCTCCCCGCTGTGAATGGTGCAATGTAACTGGTTAAAGCTCTTTCCACAGTCAGTGCTCTGGAACACTCTCACTCGGGTGTGTATGTCTCGGTGCTTTTCCAGTCACACTGATGTTTAAAATCTTTTGAAGTCAACACTTGGGGCAAACATTTCTCCTTCTAGATTCAAAGGCTGATGATATTCAGGTCCAAAGGAATCGAGTGACTGCCAGATTGAGATGTGACGTTCGAGATTTCTGTCTAATTCGTCCTCTTCTAATATCTTGCAGAAACAATTTACAAAAGACATTACTGTCAGTACAGGATAGAAATTCAGAACAGACAATTCTAGTTTCTATGGAACATTCTTTCCTGTCTCATTCCCCAAAAGCTGTAAATCTCTGTCCCCCACAGACCTAAAACATGGAGAAGCCATGGAAATGTTCGGTTGTGGGGATACAGTGACCCATCTTTGCGAGAAGCTCATCGACGCATTCACACTGGGAAGAAGCCGTTCACCTGCTCTCAGTGTGAGAAGGGCTTCACTCAGTTATCCAACCTACACAGACACCAGCAAATTCACACTGGGAGACCATTCACCTGCTCTCAGTGTGAGAAGGGATTCACTCAGTTATCCAGCCTGCTGAGACACCAGCGGATCCAATACAATCCAAATTTTCTCAGGGAATGTATAGGGCATCCATCGCACTATCAGAAGGAAAATGATTGTCTCCTTTCTCAAGGAGAGGTCGACATAGCTTTATTCCAGGAAACTCATCTCGATTAAC
Source organism: Scyliorhinus torazame (assembly GCF_047496885.1). Classification (NCBI taxonomy): domain Eukaryota; kingdom Metazoa; phylum Chordata; class Chondrichthyes; order Carcharhiniformes; family Scyliorhinidae; genus Scyliorhinus; species Scyliorhinus torazame. The sequence goes on along the minus strand of NC_092711.1, from coordinate 160,184,176 downwards.
CTCAATTGGGGCGACACAGTGGCACGGTGGTTAGCACTGCTGCCTCACCGCTCCAGGGTCTCAGGTTCAATTCTGGCCTCGGGTGACTGGCTATGGGGAGTTTGCACATTCTCCCAGTGTCTGTCTGGGTTTTCTCTCAGTCCAAAGATGCGCAGATTAGGTGGATTGGCCATGCTAAATTGCCCCTTAGTGTTCAAAAAGGTTTGGTAGGGTTACTGGGTGACTGGGATAGGCTGGAGCATGGGCTTAAGGAGAGAGCTCTTTCAAAGGCAGATGCAGACTTGATGGGCCGAATGGCCTCCTTCTGCACTGTAGGGATTCTGTGATGAGGAACACTTTAAATTGAGGCAGGATCGGGTGGGGCAGGTTTTTTTGCCTCCTTTTCATCAAGTAACAAGGGTGTGGCAATCCTTATTAATAAAAATATCCCTTTTGTCATGATATTCAAACACACACATCATGATGGACACACCAACAGGCAAATCAGAGCACACAACACCACAACCAATCACAGACAAGAACACCAACCACATAAAAAGCACGAGCACGACACCTGGTGGTCAGTAGGTCTGGGGACAAAGAAACAAGGAAGAGCTGTTAAAACATCACAAGCAGGGAACCCCCACGTGCAGAGTGCAAAGACAAAACTGTACATAGTAAGTTTAAATAAAATAGCGTTGTACCATATACAACCGTGTTGGCTCATCTGTGTGTCAGAACACCCAACACCACATGGTACAGGAGTGGATCGATACCTGCCTACTAACCTGCCATTCTGGACATGGACCACACCGACGGACCGCAGCCGTTGCAAGTCGCGGGGAACCTAGGTACCAATTGGAAGCTCTTCAGGCAGCGATTTGACCTGTACATCCGTGCCACCGAAAAACAGAGTGCCTCGGATGAAACGAAGATGGCAATGCTCCTCTTCTACGCAGGTCAGCACGCCACCGACGTCTTCAACTCACTGGTGTTCGAAGAGGGCGAAAACCAGTCCAAATATGACACGGTCATCCTCAAGCTGGACCAGCACTTTCAAGTTGAAGTAAATGAAAGTTTTGAAAGATACCTCTTTCAGCAACGCCTGCAAGGTAAGGAGGAGCTTTTTCAACCCTTCTTGACGCACCTCCGGATTCTAGCGCAGTCCTGCGGTTACGGCACCATCACAGAGTCCATGATCAGGGACCAGATTGTTTTTGGCGTTGCCTCTAGTGGCCTACGCCAGCAGCTTCTTAAAATAAAAAGCCTCACCTTAGCGTCTGCTGTGGAAGCCTGTGTCCTCCACGAAAATGCTACCTGCCGTTTTGCCCAATTTCAGGCGTCTGAGTTGGCACGGAGGGGGTCCCCAGCCGTCGAATCGGCAAGGCAGGCCGCCCACGACGTCGAACGCATCCAGGCCGTCGATTACTTCCCGACCCACGGCCCGGACGACAGCGGCCGCTTCCCGCGCTTTTCGCGGTCTCCCGCGCAGGTGCGCGCCAAAAATAACGGCCACAACGAGGGACGCACTGCGCAGGCGCGCCCACCGCAAGATCGCACTGCGCATGCGCAGTGGCGCAACGAACGCCGTGACGTCATGACGTGCGGCAATTGTGGAGCTCTACATTTAAAAGGGCAATGTCCTGCAAAAAACCGACAGTGCCTCAGATGTGGCAAGATGGGCCACTACGCAGCCCACTGTCGTTCGGCTCAACCCATGGATCTGGCGCATCCTCGACAATCTCGCAGACAAGTCAGGACCGTCCAGCCCACGCATCAAGACTTCCAGTTAAGTGATGCAGATGACCAGGATGCCTTCCGCGTTTCCGTCATCGATGTCAACAAGGTCAATGCCATCAATCCAGCCGATGAGTGGTGTGCCACCCTGACGGTCAACCGATCGCGCGTCGCCTTCCGTCTGGACACCGGCGCATCCGCCAACCTGATTGCATATTCTGCAGTCCAGGCCATGAAGGTCAAACCACCCATCACGCCATCCCGGCTCAAGATGGTTGACTATAACGGGAACGTCATCCCGTCCATAGGATCTTGCCAGCTACAGGTGACCCACAAGATGTACACGGCCACACTCCCCTTCGAAGTTGTCGGCTCATCAAAGGACTCGTTACTGGGCGCACAGGCGTGTAAGGTCCTTCACCTGGTACAGCGCATTATGTCTCTCTCTCCAGATGAGATATCCGACTTCCCGGATGCTGAGTTCCACGCAAATCTCCATTCCCTCCTTGCTCACAACCAGGAGGTTTTTGAAGGCATGGGGACATTGCCATACACGTACAAGATTCGACTCAGACCGGACGCCATCCCTGTCGTTCACGCACCTCGCAGGGTTCCTGCGCCACTCAAAGACCGCCTCAAGGCACAACTGCAGATTCTTCAGGACCAAGGGGTCCTATCCAGGGTCACGGAGCCCACGCCATGGGTCAGCTCCATGGTCTGTGTAAAGAAGCCCTCTGGCGAGCTCCGTATATGTATAGATCCTAAAGATCTGAATAACAACATCATGCGGGAACACTATCCCATCCCGAAACGAGAGGACCTCACCAGCGAGATGGCGCGAGCCAAAATATTCACCAAATTGGATGCGTCCAAAGGATTCTGGCAGATCCAACTGGACCCGGCCAGCCGAAGACTATGCACATTCAACACCCCTTTTGGCAGATTCTGCTACAACCGGATGCCATTCGGCATCATTTCAGCATCTGAAGTTTTCCACCGCATTATGGAGCAGATGATGGAAGGCATCGAAGGGGTACGTGTATATGTGGACGATATCATCATTTGGTCCACCACTCCGCAGGAACACATGCATCGTCTACGACGTGTCTTCACCCGCATACGACAAAATGGCCTGCGTCTCAACCGTGCGAAGTGTGCCTTCGGCCAGACGGAGCTGAAATTCCTCGGGGACCACATCTCAAGGTCAGGGGTCCGTCCCGATGCAGACAAGGTTAGCGCCATCACAGCCATGCCACGACCGGCTGACAAGAAGGCTGTCTTAAGATTCCTGGGCATGGTCAACTTCCTTGGGAAGTTCATTCCCAACCTGGCTTCTCATACAACAAATATGCGCCATCTCGTAAAAAAATCGACAGAATTCAACTGGCACCAATCGCATCAGCGGGAATGGGAGGAGCTCAAGCACAAACTGGTCACGGCACCAGTGCTGGCCTTCTTTGACACGACTCGCCCTACAAAGATCTCAACAGACGCCAGCCAATCTGGTATTGGAGCGGTACTCCTGCAAAAAGACAGCACGTCGTCATGGGCCCCGGTTGCATATGCCTCACGAGCCATGACCCCTACCGAACAGCGCTACGCGCAAATCGAAAAAGAATGCCTGGGCTTGTTAACTGGACTGGACAAGTTCCACGACTATGTGTATGGCCTGCCACGATTTACGGTCGAAACTGACCACCGCCCCCTGGTCAACATCATTAACAAAGACCTGAACGACATGACTCCTCGCCTCCAGCGCATCTTACTTAAACTCAGGAGGTACGATTTCAAACTGATCTACACTCCGGGGAAGGAGCTCATCGTGGCGGACACTCTTTCCCGAGCAGTGAGCACACCACCAGATGCGGAGGGGTTCGTGCGTCAAATTGAGGCACACGTAACTCTGACAGCAGCAAATCTGCCAGCTGATGATCCTAGTCTGGCCCACATACGCGCAGAGACGGCGACTGACCCCCTTCTGCAGCGAGTGATGCGCCACATGACGGAAGGGTGGCTCAAAGGGCAGTGCCCCCAGTTTTATAATGTGCGAGATGATCTTACCAACATAGACGGGGTCCTTATGAAATCACACAGGATCGTTATTCCGCACAGCGTGCGCCAGATGATTCTTCATCAACTACACGAAGGCCACTTGGGCGTCGAAAAATGCAGACGAAGGGCCCGGGAGGCGGTATATTGGCCGGGTATTAATGAAGACATAGCCAACATGGTGCTCAACTGCACAACCTGTCAGAGGTTTCAGCCGGCGCAACCTCCGGAAACACTTCTACCACACGAGATGGTGACGTCCCCCTGGGCGAAGGTGGGTGTTGACCTATTTCACGCGCTCGGCAGAGATTACATCGTTATTATAGACTACTTCTCAAACTACCCGGAAGTCATGCCTCTCCATGATCTGACGTCGTCCGCAGTCATTGGGGCCTGCAAGGAAACATTTGCTCGCTATGGCATTCAAAGGACTGTCATGTCAGACAATGGACCCTGTTTCGCCAGCCGTGAATGGTCGTCCTTTGCCGCAGCATATGGTTTCACTCATGTGACATCCAGCCCTCTGCATCCACAATCGAACGGGAAGGCTGAAAAGGGTGTCCACATCGCCAAGCGGCTCCTGTGCAAGGCGGCTGCTGCCGGATCGGACTTTAACCTTGCCTTGCTGGCCTATCGATCGGCCCCGCTATCCACGGGTCTCTCGCCAGCGCAGCTACTAATGGGTTGCTCCCTCAGGACGACGGTACCTTCCATCCTGGCACCAACAACAGACCATGAGACGGTTCTTCGGAACATGCAACTGCAGCGTGATCGCCAGAAAAGTCGGTACGACACACGAGCGACGGACCTGCCCCCCCTGTCCTCCGGAGACAAAGTACGCGTCCATCAACCGTATGGTGGCTGGTCAGCACCGGCCGAAGTCCTCCGACAAGTGGCTCCCCGCTCGTTCCTGGTTCGCATGCCGGATGGTTCCGTGCGTCGCCGCAATCGGCGCGCCCTTCGCCGACTTCCACGCTCGCAGCCACACAGTACGCACACGCCAGATCCGCAACAGGCTTCCGAGGATGACTTTGTGGAGCTGCCGCACATCACGCCCTTTCCATCGCCACCCATGGCCATGCCTGCACAGCAGCCGGTGGTTCTTGATCCACCCTTGAGGCGATCAACCCGAACTCGTCGCAAGCCCATTAGACTGGACTTATAATACCGTTCATATGTTTAACAAGTTGCACAATTTCACATGATAACCTGTTGTTGTTTATCGTTCCAGATGTCGTCTGACTGGACAACTGTTCAAGTTTTTTTTTTTTCCTTCTTCTCTCGCTCGCATTTATGTTATGTTATGGTACAACTTGGTTCATGTGACGCACCCGACATCGCCCCATGTACATAGTTCCGTTATATGCACATGCTGCACACGACACACACTTTTAGATGCACTCACGACACGATCATATTTATTACCACGTAGGCACATATCTTTGTAAAAAGGGGGGATGTCATGATATTCAAACACACACATCATGATGGACACACCAACAGGCAAATCAGAGCACACAACACCACAACCAATCACAGACAAGAACACCAACCACATAAAAAGCACGAGCACGACACCTGGTGGTCAGTAGGTCTGGGGACAAAGAAACAAGGAAGAGCTGTTAAAACATCACAAGCAGGGAACCCCCACGTGCAGAGTGCAAAGACAAAACTGTACATAGTAAGTTTAAATAAAATAGCGTTGTACCATATACAACCGTGTTGGCTCATCTGTGTGTCAGAACACCCAACACCACACCTTTAAAGGTTGAAATCTGCATCAAGGATAAAGGAGGTCGATATGTGATCATTAGAGGTTCAGTGCATGGAGATGTTGTTTCAATAATGAATGTTTATGGATCCTCGAATTACTCCCCGGAGTTCATTACTAAGGTTTCTGTGGATTTTGTAGTCAGCTTCGACTGACTCTTTTGTGGTTGGTGACTTCAACGGCCACTTAAATCCTCTGGTAGATAAGCTCCTGGTTACCAGAACCCCACCACACACCACGCTGTAAGCTGGGGTGTTGGCCTCGGCTTGTGAGGAGGTGGGTTATGTGGATGCTTGGAGAACTTTGCACCCGAGGAGCAGAGATTTTACCTTCTTTCCAGCCCCACATCAATGTCATATTAGAATCAACAACTTTCTTGTTCCGAGGACAATCCTACACCTGGTGTCCTCCTGCAACACAGGAAACATCGTAATTGTGGATCTTCCCCCCACCCCCCCCTCCTCGTTGTCCCCGAGGTTCTGCTCAAGGGCTCACTCCGGTCAAGAACGTGGAGATTTGATACCTCCTGATAAGAGGTACTTCATTTACTACACATTTTAAGGAAGAGTTTGAGTTCTTCCTTTTGTTTAACTCGGCCCCTGGTATTTCCCGCTCCATTTTGTGGGAGATGTGTAAAGTTTATGCTCGGGGCTGATAATTTCTTAAACTGCTAATACAAGGTGCAGGATAACCAGAGGCTTGTTTGGCGAAGGCCAAGGAGAATCATATGGAGGCCCCGAGTAAGCTACCGCTGAAGGAGGTTAACGCAGCAAATTGGCTTTGGACTCCCTGTTGACTCAGCAGGCCAAGCTTTGCAGAGTCTGCACCCTCCCTGGATTCACTTCCTTTCCCTTCAGTTGCTGCAAGTGACCAATTGAAGGTGAGAATGAGAAAAGAAATGGAAAGGGGGAGAAGAGAAAGTGTTTTACTCACAGATGTTGGAGACAGGAAGAGGTTTCACCTTCACTTCCGCTGTGACATCACAATGGTGCCCTGCCTGAATCAGCCAATAGCAATTACTGTATTCCGCGGAGTCGTCACCGGGTTCCAGTGCGCAGGCCCAGGAGCCCCTCCTCCTGCAGCTCCTGGAGACAAGGTTTCCAGGCAACCGGCTGACGGCTCCGGCCAGAGGGAGAAGCCGTTCGGTGATCTCTCCCTCCCCCGGTCCGGGACTGCGCATGTCTCGGGGAGAGGGGCAGCTGTGCATTTGCGAATTGAGCCCGCCTCCTGCCCTTTCACCTGAGGTATTGACCAATGGGAAGAGTTGAGCGCGGGCATTGCGTGAATGGATATTGAGCTTCACACAGAGTGAAATCTCCTCCTGTCCCCAACCTCTGTGAGTAAAACACTTTCTTTTCTCTCCTTTCCATTTCTTTTCTCATTCTCACCTTCAATTGGTCACTTGCAGCAACTGAAGGGAAAGGAAGTGAATCCAGGGAGGGTGCAGACTCTGCAAAGCTTGGCCCAGGTCTCTCTCTCTCAAAGACATTGACATCCTTTGCTCCCTCAGCTTGACACATTTATTCGTCTGGCTAAAAGGATGGTTTCTTTCCCAATATTCACAATTAAAGGGTAGTTTCCCCAGGAGATGGCTGACATTTATGGGGATAGTAAATTAATATCGGACAGAGATATGTCTATTGTTATAAGGTACATATTAATTATATTGTTAATGGTTCTGTAATAAAGTATATTATTATTATTTCCAGTTGTGTAATATTGTGCTGTAGCCACGTTATAGATTTCCGGTCATCTCTTCCCTCAGAGGGTTGTTAGTTTCTGAATTACTCTTCCACAGGGACCACTGGAGGCTAGGGGGTCACTGAATATATTTAAGGATGAGTTGAATTTTTTTGTTACGTTTTTTTAACCATTTTATAAATCATGAATGAATGCAACAGAGTAACAGAAAAATTGGTGGAAAATGGGTACAGAGCAGAACGACTGATATTGCCACATAAGTACAAGCAACACATTGCAGAATTAATTTGTGGCAGTACATTTGAGCGACCAGAGTCTGGAGATGAAATGCCAGATCAATTGAACAACTGGTTAACAGGTTAACATAGTGAGTGGAGAAAGAGGGTAAGAATATATAAAAACAGAAGGATACCAATGCAGGTCACACAGCCCAAAATATTACAAAACAGATAAACAGCATAGTTGAATTAAAATAAATTACCTGGGGGTGCAGGTTGCCCGGGAGTGGGGGAGGGGCTCCGTAGCTACAACATTTCTAGTTTGATGGGGAGAGTGAAAGCTGATCTGGCAAGGTGGGATGGTCTCCCTCTGTCAATGGCGGGTCGGGTATAGGCAGCTAAAATGAATGTGTTGACGTGATTTCTGTTTATTTTCTAATGCCTGCCGATTTTGCTGCCAAAGATATTTTTCAGAGAGATTGAAGGAATGATTACCTCATTCATATGGGGAGGGAAGGCGGCCAGAGTTAGAAAGGTGCTGCTACAGAGGGGAAGGCATGCACGGGGTTTGGGCGGCAAATGTGCAGAAGGTGCGGAGCTGGGTCAGAGGGGTTGATTCCCAGTGGGTCAGAATGGAGGAGAGTTTGTGTAGGGGGTCGGGATTGAAGGTGCCAACAACAGCACCGTTCCAGATGGCCCCAGGGAAATACTCAGGGAGTCCGGTAATAATAGCTTCATGGAGAATTTGGAGGCAGTTTCGCCAACACTTCAGGTTGGGGGTAGGGTCAAGAGAAATGCCGATTCGGGGGAATCACAAATTTGAACCAGGGAAGTGGGACGTAAATTTTCGGAAATGGGAGCAGAAGGGGATTAAGACACTAAAAGATTTGTTTCTTGGGGGTCAGTTTTCAGGATTGAAGGAGCTGGGAGTGAAGTATGGGCTGCAACAGGGGGAAATGTTTAGATAGATGCAGGTTCGAGATTTTTCCAGGAAGGAGATACAGAGCTTCCCGGTGGAGCCGGCCTCCACCTTGTTGGAGGAGGTGCTGAGGATAGGGGGACCGGAGAAGGGGGTAGTGTCGGCAGTTTACGGGGCTATTTTGGAAGAGGAGAAGGCACCACTGGAAGGGATCAAAGCAAAGTGGGAGGAAGAGTTGGTAGTGGATATGGAGGAGGGGTCCTGGTGTGAGGTGCCCCGGAGAGTGAAAGCCTCCACCTTGTGCGCAAGGTTGGGGCTGACACAGCTGAAGGTGGTATATAGAGCACACCTCACGAGGGCGAGGATGAGTTGGCTCTTTGATGATGTGTGTGAACGTTGTGGGGGTAGCCCAGCATATCACGTTCATATGTTTTGGTCCTGTCCAAAGCTGGAGGATTACTGGTAGGAGGTTTTTAGGATAATCTCTAAAGTGGTGCACGTGAAACTAGACCTGGGCCCTCGGGAGGCCATATTCGGGGTGTCGGACCGGCCGGTGTTGGAAACGGGTGCGGAGGCAGATGTTGTATCCTTCGCCTCATTGATCGCCCGAAGGCGGATCCTGTTGGGCTGGAGAGCAACCTCTCCACCCTGTGCCCTGGTGTGGCAGGGGAACCTGTTGGAATTCTTGACTCTTGAGAAGGTTAAGTTTGAACTGAGGGGAAGGATAGAGTGGTTTTACAATTCATGGGCGTTATTCATTATGCACTTTCAAGAATTGTATAACATCGAACATTAGTTGGGGGGGGGAGGGGGACTGTGTGTGTTAATGGTGACCATGGGTGATTCCTGATTTCCTTTGTTATTTGCTTATGTTAACATGCGGGCAGTTTGGACCCAGATTTAAGGACTGGGTAAAGCTATTATATAAGGAGCCGAGGGCCAGTGTCCGCACAAATAACATCAGCTGAGAATACTTTCCTCTCCACCGTGGGACTTGGCAGGGATGTCCTATGTCACTCATGCTGTTTGCACTCGCGATTGAGCCATTGGCCATCGCATTAAGAAGTTTGGGAGTATGGAAAGAGATAGTGCGGGGGGGGATAGAGCATAGGGTGTCTTTATATGGCTATGACTTGCTGTTATATGTGTCGGAACCAAGTGTGTCAATAGGGGGAATACTGGAGCTGCTTCGGGTGTTTAGGTCTTTCTCGGGTTACAAATCAAATCTAGACAAGAGTGAATATTTTGTGGTGTCTCGTCCGGGGGTGGCGGCAGGGCTGTTATTCAGTAGGGTAGGGACTCACTTTAGATACCTGGGGGTGGAGGTTGCTCGGGATTGTGGGGGGGGAGGGGGGGGCTCCGTAGGTACAACATTTCTAATTTGGTGGGGAGAGTAAAAGATGTTCTGGAAGGTGGGATGGTCTCCCTCTGTCGCTGGCAGGTCGGGTACAGGCAGCTAAAATGAATGTGCTGCCGCGATTCCTGTTTATTTTTCAATGCCTGCCGATTTTCCTGATGACCTCATTCATATGGGGAGGGAAGGTGGCCAGAATTAAAAAGGTGCTACCACAGAGAGGAAGGCAGGCAGGGGGTTTGAGTCTTCTGAACCTGATGTATTATTACTGGGTGCTGAATGTGGAGAAGGTATGGAGCTGGGTCAGAGGGATTGACTCCCAATGGGTCAGAATGGAGGAGAGTTTGGGTAGGGGGTCGGGATTGAAGGCGCTAGCGACAGCGCCACTCCCGACGGCCCTGGAGAGATACACAGGGAGTCCGGTAGTAATAGCTTTGTTGAGAATTTGGAGACAGTTTCGACAGTACTTCAGGTTGGGGGCAAGGTCAATGGAAATGCCGATTCGGGGGAACCATCGATTTGAGCCAGGGAAGTGGGATGGAAATTTTCGGAGATGGGAGGAGAAAGGAATTAGGATACTAAAAGATTTATTTCTTGGGGGTCGTTTTACGGGATCGAAGGAGCTGGGAGTGAAGTATGGGATGGAGCAGGGGGAAATATTTAGATACATGCAGGTTCGAGACTTTGCCAGCAAGGAGATTCAGAACTTCCCAGCAGAGCTGGCTTCCACATTGCTGGAGGAGGTGCTGACGACAGGGGGACTGGAGAAGGGGATAGTATTGTCGGTTTACGGGGCTATTTTGGAGGAGGAGAAGGCGCCGCTAGAAGGGATCAAGGCAAAGTGGGAGGAAGAGTTGGGTGAGGGTATGGAGGAGGGGCTCTGGTGTGAGGTGTTCCGGAGGGTGAACGCCTCCACCTTGTGTGCGAGGTTGGGGTTGATACAGCTGAAGGTGGTGTATAGAGCGCACCTTAAAGGGTGAGGATGAGCCAGCTTTTTGAGGGGGTAGATGTGTGTGAACGTTGCGGGGTGGCCCCGCAAACCACGTTCATATGGTTTGGTCTTATCCAAAGCTGGAGGATTACTGGAAGGTGTTTAGGCTAATCTCTAAACTGTTGCAAGTGAAACTGGACCGGGGCCCTCGGGAGGCCATATTCGGGTGTCGGACCAGCCGGGGTTGGAAACGGGTGCGGAGGCAGATGTTGTAGCCTTCGCCTCATTGATCGCCCGAAGGTGGATTCTGTTAGGGTGGAGATCAACCTCTCCACCCTGTACCCAGGCGTGGCAAGGGGGGGGGGGGGGGACCTGCTGGAATTCTTGACGCTTGCAAAGGTCAAATTTGAACTGAGGGGAAGGATGGAGGGGGTCTACAATTCATGGGCATCATTCATTGTGCACTTTCGAGAATTGGATCACATCGAACATCAGTGGGGTTGGGGGCTGGGAGGGTTGGGGGAGGGGGGCTGTGTGTGTTATTGGTGACTATGGGTGATTCCTGATTCCTTTTTGTCATTTGTTATGTGTTAACATGCGGGCTAATGTCTGGGGTTTGGTGGGAGGATGGGATCGTTGTTATTGATATGGGGATTGATATTTCATTCGTTACTGATTATTGTTTATTGTTGGGTGTAAATTTGGGAGAAAATGTGAAAAAGAAGAATAAAAAATATTTTAAAAAAGAAATCTACAAGTTGTGAATCTTTGGAATTCTCTACCCCAGAGGGCTGTGGACGCTCAGTCATTGAGTGTGTTTAAAGCAGAGACTGACAGATTTCTAAATACCAATAACACAAAGGGATATGGGGATAGTGTGGGGAAAAAGGCATTGAAGTGGATGATCAGCCATGATCGTATTGAATGGTGGAGCAGGCTCGATGGGCTGAATGGCCAACTCCTGCTCCTATGTTCCAATGATACAAAGATAGGTAGGAAAGTAAATTGTGAAGAGGACATAAGGAGGTTAAAAAGGTACATGTTAAATGAGTGGGACAAAATCTGGCAAATTGAGAATAATGTGGGAAAATGTGTAATTGTCCATTTTGTCAGGAAGAACAAAAAGGCTTATTACCTAAATGGTGAGAGATTGCAGAGCTCTGAGATTCAGAGGGATCTGGGTGTCTAAGAGCATGAATCACAAAAGGCGAGTATACAGGTACAGCAAGTAATTAGGATAGCTAATAGAATGTTATCGTTTATTGTGAGGGGAATTGAATACAAAAGTAGGGAGGTTATGCTTCAGTTATACAGGACATTGGTGAGACCACATCTGGAGCACTGTGTACAGTATTGCTCTCATTTAAGGAATGGTGTCAATGTGTTGGAAGCAGTTCAGAGAAGGTTTACTGGACTCATAACTGGAATTGGAGGCTGGTCTTATGAGGAATGATTGGACAGGCTGGGCTTGTGTCCGATGGAGTTTAGGTGACGTGATTGAACAGTAGAAGATGCTGAGGAGCCTTGACAGGGTGGATGTGGAAAGGATGTTTTCTCTTGTGGGAGAATCTAGAAATTGGAGTCACTTCAAAAGCAATAACTTGTCCATTTAAGGCAGAGGAGAACTTCTTTCTCAGGGGGTTGGGAGTCTTTGGAACTCTCTTCCTCGAAGGGCAGTGGAAGCAGAGTCTGTGAATGTTTTTAAGGCAGAGCTGGATAGATTCTTGAAAATCAAGGGGGTGAAAGTTTATCAGGGGTAGGTGGGAATAAGACCAGAGGAAATAGGAACAGGAGTAGGCCATTCGGCCTTTCCAGCCTGCAACACCTTACAATTGGATCATGGCTGAAACCAACATTTCTCACGTTCACTTTCCTGCCCTTTCCCTGTAATCCTAGGTTCCCTCACTGATCAAAAATCTATCTCAGCCTGAAATATACACAAGGACTCTGTCCCCACAACTCTCTCAGGTCCAAAGACTCTCCAAAGAATTTCATAGAACATGGAACATTACTGCGCAGTACAGGCCCTTCGGTCCTCGATGTTGCGCCGACCTGTGAAACCACTCTAAAGCCCATCTACACTATTCCCTTATCGTCCATATGTCTATCCAATGACCATTTGAATGTCCTTAGTGTTGGCGAGTCCACTACTGTTGCAGGCAGGGCATTCCATGCCCTTACTACTGAGTAAAGAACCCTCTGACATCTGTCCTATATCTATCTCCCCTCAATTTAAAGCTATGTCCCCTCGTGCTAGACATCACCATCCGAGGAAAAAGGCTCTCACTGTCCACCCTATCCAATCCTCTGATCATCTTGTATGCCTCAATTAAGTCACCTCTTAACCTTCTTCTCTCTAACGAAAACAGCCTCAAGTCCCTCAGCCTTTCCTCATAAGATCTTCCCTCCATACCAGGCAACATTCTGGTAAATCTCCTCTGCACCCTTTCCAATGCTTCCACATCCTTCCTATAATGCGGCGACCAGAATTGCACGCAATACACCAAATGCGGCCGCACCAGAGTTTTGTACAGCTGCAACATGACCTCATGGCTCCGAAACTCAATACCTCTACCAATAAAAGCTAACACACCATACGCCTTCTTAACAACCCTCTCAAACTGAGTGGCAACTTTCAGGGATCTATGTACATGGACACCAAGATCTCTCTGCTCATCCACACTGCCAAGAATCTTACCAATAGCCCAGTGCTCTGTCTTCCTGTTATTCCTTCCAAAATGAATCACCTCACACTTTTCTGCATTAAACTCCATTTGCACCTCTCAGCCCAGCACTGCAGCTTATCTATGTCCCTCTGTAACTTGTAACATCCTTCTGCACTGTCCACAACTCCACCGACTTTAGTGTCATCTGCAAATTTACTCACCCATCCTTCTACGCCCTCCTCCAGGTCATTTATAAAAATGACAAACAGCAGTGGCCCCAAAACAGATCCTTGTGGTTCACCACTAGTAACTAGACTCCAGCCTGAACATTTCCCATCAACCACCACCCTTTGTCTTCTTCCAGCGAGCCAATTTCGGATCCAAACTGCTAAATCATCCTGAATCCCATGCCTCCGTATTTTCTGCAGTAGCCTACCGTGGGAAACCTTATCAAACACTTTACTGAAATCCAGATACACCACATCAACTGCTTTACCCTCAGCCACCTGTTTGGTCACCTTCTCAAAGAACTCAATAAGGTTTGTGAGGCACGACCCACCCTTCACAAAACCGTGTTGACTATCTCTAATCAAATTATTCCTTTCCAGATGAATATACATCCTATCTCTTATAAATCTTTCTAAGATTTTGCCCACAACAGAAGTAAGGCTCACTGATCTATAGTTACCAGGGTTGTCCCTCCTCCCCTTCTTGAACAAGGGGACAAAATTTGCTATCCTCCAGTCTTCTGGCACTATTCCTGTAGACAAAGATGACTTAAAGATCAAAGCCAAAGGCTCAGCAATCTCCTCCCTAGCTCCCCAGAGAATCCTAGGACAAATCCCATCCGGCCCAGGGGACTTATCTATTTTCGCACTTTCCAGAATTGCTAACACCTCCTCCTTATGAACCTCAAGCCCTTCTAGTCTAGTAGCCTGAATCTCAGATTTCTCCTCGACAACATTGTCTTTTTCCTGTGTGAATACTGACGAAAAATATTCATTTAGCACCTCTGCTATCTCCTCGGACTCCACGCACAACTTCCCACTACTGTCCTTGACTGGCCCTACTCTTACCGACTGTCCTTGACTGGCCCTACTCTTACCCTAGTCATTCTTTTATTCCTGACATATCTATAGAAAGCTTGAGGGTTATCCTTGATCCTACCTGCCAAAGACTTCTCATGTTCCCTCCTGGCTCTTCTTAGCTCTCTCTTTAGGTCCTTCCGAGCAAATTTGTAACTCTCGAGCGCCCAAACTGAACCTTCACGTCTCATCTTTACATCAGCCTCCTTCTTCCTCTTGGCAAGTGTTTCGACTGCTTTAGTAAACCACGGTTCCCTTGCGCGACCACTTCCTCCCTGCCTGACAGGTACATACTTATCAAGGACACGCAGTAGCTGTTCCTTGAACAAGCTCCACATTTCCATTGTCCATCCCCTGCAGTTTTCCTCTCCATCCTAAGTCTTGCCTCATAGCATCATAATTGCCTTACACCAGATATAACTCTTGCCCTGCGGTATATACCTATCCCTTTTGATCACTAAAGTAAACGTAATCGAATTGTGGTCACTATCACCAAAGTGCTCACTTACCTCCAAATCTAACACCTGTCCTGGTTCATTACCCAGTACCAAATCCAATATGGCCTCTCTTCTCGTTGGCCTATCTACTGTTGCTCATTTTAGCCTTAGTTTACTTATTCTTATTCTGTCACCTTTGCTCATGAGTCGCCAGGTATCTTTCTGATACCGCCACGTGGTTCAAGTCCGAGTAATGATTAATAATCCAACACACCGCTTAGTAAGAGTTAAATCAACGCTCATTTATTATATACAGCAATTAATACTTATACATTCAATCTACTGCTAAACTACTTCCTACAACTAACAGGCCAATACGTAACTTTGGAAATGGCCCACCAGGTCAGGGAAACGAATGGTCTTTTGAATGGGTTCTGAGCCTGCGGGAATCAAAAGCTGGTACAGGTCGATAGTCAGGAGTGTCTATCTGGTAGCGATCGCTGGAGTAAAACTTACGTTATCTTGCAGAAGGGTTTCGAAGGGTCGAGTTGAACTTGGCCCCTATTCTTATAGTCCCCAGGGGCTTCCCGCCTCTTGGGGCAGATCTTGTACCTGGTTCCAAGTGATTGGACTTGGTCCCAATCACTTGGTTCGACGTTCTCCAATACTGGAGCGATTCCTTGATCGAGGGGTGGATGTTTACCTTCCTTTGTGTCAGCTCCTGCTGGCGCCGAAAGGTCTGGGTCGGCTTTGTGTTGCTAATTTGTAGCAATTGTTCCTGGGGATGGCTGATTAATATGCAGATGGCTGGGTTGTTGTGATGTTGATGGTTGCAGGTATCGATTCGGTCTGGCTTCCCCAGAGGCGAATACAATGTTTTACCTGCAGCTGTCTGTTTGAGTCCTGTTGGCTGATTTTCCCATCAGCCTCTTCCGTTCGCCATTTTAAATCGGGGTTTGGCCATTCTAATCGGGAGTTAGCCATTTTAAGTGGCTACATTCTCTCCTTGTGATCCTAACGCGAAGCGTGAAGGATCACATCATTTTTTTCTTTCCATTCCCTGACCGGGGGGTGGGGGGACACCTCCTACATGGCCTCTGCTCTGACCATAGCTATGCACAAAAAATTTTAACTAACAATTCTAAGGGCGCTATGTCAGACAGGGGCATGCATTACAAAATAACAAACTTGGAACCTCTAACTTATCCTTAGTACACTACACTCGCTAAACATTTCATTATCCTACCTTCCTCAGGCATACAACAAAATCACATCATTCCATATAATCTTTCCTGGCTTGGCAGTCAAGCTCAGGATCATACAATTGTTTTGCTTATGAAAAAGTTTGTACATTTCTTTATTTATAACAACAATAAACGCAAGTGAATGCACTTTATTATTGCATTCGCGGGGGTCGGGGGTCTGGTCGTAACCGAACATAGGGGATCTGATCCTATATACCGGGGTTCGAGCGCGGTAGGCTCTCCTTCTCCATTTACGTAGGCGCATAGTCTGCACTACACAGCAGAGTATCGCCAACGCCAACAGTTCTTCGATCACATAGGACAGGGAGTACCAGGTTATGAACCTGGCACACCAGGATGATGCAGTGTCGCTGGTGACTGGGCTCTGGGTACTGCGTGGCAGTGAAACATTAACGGCTGGGAGGTTTGAAGTCATGGGGTTCGCGGTCACGCGCAACCAAATGTCCAAAAGTAGTGTGTTGATCACGATGAAGGAAGTCCTCATGGCTGTTCTCTTTTCCTTTTCTTTCTTCTCTTTTTATTTTCTCCGATCCTGGAGCTTCTGGAGTTCTGTAGGAACAAGCATAGTACCTGTAACTATCTTTGTTTAATATATGGGATGCTAGTGTGTCTGTCCTTTGGTGTCAATTATTCCCTTATAATTGGTCACTATGTGTGACTCCCTTATTTTTTTTTCAAAACAAGTTTTAGGACACGGCACACTTCCCAATCATGAACCAGTGCTGAGTTACCATCCAAATGTTCCAGGATGTAAATAGCATATGGCGGCAACCTAAAGGTTATCTAAAACAAATAAAAAACTTTTTGAAATGAAAGATGTCAAATGAGGTGCGTATGGGCCGCGACGGGTAAGAGATGGATGGAGTCCCCGGGTAGGACGGCTACCAATGCCGTATCTCTCCTACCCGAGCGTAGTTGACCAGCGGGGGGGGTCCCCAGGCAGGGCGGGTCTCACGCCGTTTCTCCACTGCCTGAGCAACCGACAAGAACGGGCAAAAATGTAGTCATCGTGGTGGGGCTGCCATAGTGGTTCTATCGTTCGAACCAGAAGGGCAGTTACAATCGGGCGTCTGATACCCGAACAAATATCAGCTGAAAAGCTAGTTCCTCTGAACGAGCGTGTGGTCTCTTGACCAGTATCTGCAGATAAGCTAGTTCCGCTGAACAAGCGTGTGGAAAAAAAATTCTCCTGTCGGACAAACAACATTGAACAAACTTACTAACAACATAAAACATTCTGCAGGTTCCATCAGAAAGAACAACACTTTTCCCAAGCGGTTCCTTTAAAACGTCATCTGGACACCTCAGTTCTCGGTTGCGAACAGGGTCGCAAAGGGGTTGGCGGTTTGGGAGTCAGACCCGAGGTCGTCACCTTCTCCCGGGTGCCAAACTCTGGAGTGGATTAGGGCTGAAAGGGCTGCCTGGTGTGAGTTGGGGTCGCTCTCGTCATTGCGGACGAGGCGGTATGTGTTGTCACGGTTCCAGTAATTGGTGTCTAGTTGGGTGGGGACAAAATCGGGGTTGTCAGTGTGGTTCGGTGGTCGGTGGTGGGGTTTGTTCAGAAAAGTGATCAGGATGGGATCGCTTGGATCGTAGTCGGAGTCACTGGGCGTGGGTCCGTTTGCATGGGGATAGTAGGGAGGAGTGCTGTGGCTCTCGCCCGAGTCCCAGTCGCTGTCTCTGCTGCTGCAGTCTGTGGGCGTTCCGGGGCGGAGTGTATATTTCGGGGGTCGAGTCTGTGGCTGGGCTGGATGTCGTGGGGGTTGGTCGGGTTATGTTGGCTGTGGGCGGGGTGTGGTCTGCTGCGTCAAGCATGACGTGGTGTGCGTGGTTCGACTGTGCTCCATAAGCCTTTAACTGGTTGATATGAAACCACGCAGTCTTACAATTGGGGTACTTTATTTTGTAAACGGATGGGCTTACTTTGTCCGCAATGGAATATGGACCCGAGTATTTTGGTGCCAGGAATGTGCTGGGGTTATACACAGACAGCATCACTTGCTGTCCGATATCGTACTCCGTTGCATGCACTGTCTTGTCGAAACAAGCCTTGCTCTGTTTCTTCTTGGTGCCCAATTTTACCGCGGCTGCTAGCTGAGCCGTTTTAACATTAGCAACTAATTGCTCCACGGCTTTCTCGTATGTGAGGGCCGTTACTTCGGGGCTGGTCAGGTCTAAACCTAACAAGTATTCTGTCCCTTTCATGGGGCGTCCGGTCATGGGTGTGTGTGGGGACACCATTTTAAAAAGTGTAAATCTGGAGATGATAGTTGACTGTGCCAACATTTTTGTGAATGTAAGAAAAACTTGTTAAAAGAAAAATTGTTAAGATAAAGAATTAATTAAGTTGTAAATGTTATACAAGTTTGTGTTAAGCAAATCGTAAATTTAGTTCTGAGTTGAGATCAGAGCTAAGCTTGCAAGTTGCAGTAATTCAATTTGAATTTTCAAACATTTTTAAGTTTAAAAAAAAAACACTGTTAGAACCTTTTCAATCGCTTTGCCAAAAAAACCCAAAAAAAACGCGCAAGTAGAGACAGGAAAGACGCGGGTCAAACAAGAGATGAGCTACGTAGTTCAATGGCTGGCCTTGAATTGACAGAAAATGATTAATTCAATAATTTAGAAAATGTTCACTAAAAGTTCCGACTGCACCTGTAACATTGTCTGCACTAATTCCAGAACCAACAGAGTATAATAATTGATATCCAGTCACTGCTCCCAGATTCCAATTATGCCAGTAACTCAAGCCCTTTTGGGTGATAGTATGGGTCCTGATTTACCATCTTCACGATCAGTAGAGAAAGAGGAGCTCTGTTTCGCAAGCCCAGTTAGCTCTAGAACCAGATCTCGGACAGCGAGAGAAGGGCTTGATCTTCACCAGAAACAATTAAGTATACCACCTAAGTCCCTCCAAACTAAGGTGAAACCGCAAGGTTTGTAGAACAAAGGAAGCTGCAACAGATGATTTTGAAGAGAAAGAACTCCCTCTAGTGACAGGGAGAGATGTCGAAGAACCAGAGGAAATAGCTAGAGTGCCCCCTGGTGAGATTCGGAGACAGTTGCCGATTAGGAAGATACCAAACCCACCCAAAGGGACCCTCAGCTCCTTTTTATGGCCCACCGTATGCATCAACAGCTTTACAACCGCCGCCCCCTCTGAGGGGCCATTGGTCTACTGGGAGACGAGGACGGGGCAGATATAGAGGGAGCAATGCATGTTATAATTGCGGCCGTGCAGATCACTGGCAACAGGAATGCCCCTTTAAAAGACAGGCAGGAGAAGGAGATTACCCGACCCAAAGGAGGGGGTACCCACCAAGGGGAGGACAGGTGAGATACACTGACTTCTTCCAGGAAAACCCTTTCCCAACACAGGATTGACTAGCTAATTTAGTCATAAGGACTCTCCAATCGGACAGGGAACCTATTATCTCTCTGCAGATAGGAGATCAACATCACTCATTTGTAATCGACACTGGAGCAGCCATGTCTTCTGTGCAATCAGAACTTCGACTACCACTATCCGACCACACGCAGCAATTGTCGGGGTTCCAAGGACAGGTGTGTGAGTATCCTATTTCTGAACCTGTGACAGTCACTTACGAGAATAAGTCTGCAGATCATCAGTTTGTAGTGACTACTGGATTGGACTGTAACTTGTTGGCCCGAGATTTACTGTGTATCTTCCAGCTACAGCTAGAGTGCGGAGACGAGGGGGTAACGGTTAAATCATGGAGGATGAGACAACAGTGCTATATTTCTATCACCCCCAGTGGTGGACGTTAGACATTGAACATTCACTGCATCACGTTACCCTGGCCTATGACAGAACTGGACAAAACAGGGAGTTGGAGGACAAATACCGGCCATTAATTGGGACCGAATGGCCACTCAAGGTTACAGCCACAGTCACGGGAAAAGAAGGTACAGCCGATTTTGTTACAATACCACCACATTTATGGCCACAGTCAGCTTCGGTAAGCCCTCATATTACACGTCAGGTCCACGACCAGTACCATGCCAGGGATCTGGGGCAAATGGTAAGGAGGGCAGTGGATCATTTGGATCCAACAGAAGTACGCACTTCAAGTCATGCCGGACGGCACTACCATAAAATATTTTGAGGTCCCTGAAACAACGAACACTCGACTGCAGCATCACTGGGGACATGATGTGTTGGAATATGTCAATCCACAGGTCTGGGCGGAATACCCATCACAAGTGGGAAAGACAAATGTTACACCTATAAAGGTAATGATTAAGGATCATGTAAAGCTACCTTCCATTCGGCAATACCCCCTGAAATCCCAAGCTGCTCTGTCAATAGACAAATTAATTCAAGAGCTGTTGCAACAGGGTATTGTGGTCCCTTGCCAATCAGAATGTAACACCCCCATACTTGCTATGCCTAAACCAGCCAAACCAGACCAGTACCGATTAGTACAGGATTTACGTTCAATCAATGCCATCGCATAGCCGTTACATGCTCTCACCCTCCAACAGGATATTACGGTGTATAGCTCCCACTCGGTCATCGCACTATTGGGGCAACTGCAGACTCAGCATCTTACCGCAGCTCGTCAGAATAGGTATGAGGTATACCTTTTGAACAATCCACGTCTGACATTTAACCACTGTACCACTATCAATCCAGCCTGTTTTCTTCGTGGTCCCCCCGTCCATGAAGACGCACCTGGCCACGACTGTTTAGCCTTGATTCAGGAAACTACCACAATAAGGGGCGATTTGAGTGACATTTCGTCAGAACAACCTGACATGATTATGTGTGATCAAATATCCCACCGGGGTTTAGTTAATGACTTACTGCAGGCCCTCCTTATGCCCGCGCAGATTTCCGTTATTAAATGCGCTGCCCACACAAATGGTACAACCCCAGTTGACGTTGGTAATGAACGAGCAGATTGTGCAGCGCGGACAGCCACGCAAATTCAGCAAGTGATGGTGCCTAAAATGTTAAGTCAGACTAAACGATCTACTATTAATATGTCTGCTTCTGACAAGTCAATGCCAACCATCCAAGACGTCATAAGGTTACAGGAGGACGCTCCTGAGAGTGATAAACAAATATGGAAACGGTTAGGTTGTACATATGATTCTGTTTCCTCTTTATGGACCACGCCAGCACATCAGACTTGTATGTCTGATGTACTGGCTTTATGGGTCATTGAATGTGTACACTTTGCAACTCATTGTGGGGCTCGAGGGACTAGTGATTTTTTGCTGGACACTTGGTGCAGGGGTTGGCCCAGAGCATCAGTAATCGGTGTTTGATTTGTCAGCAATATAACACCGGAAAAGGTATCCCTTGTGGGATGGGGCAAACCCCGTTGCCCAGTGGTCCCTTTGAGACGCTCCAAATGGATTACATTGAGTTGGAAAGGTGTCAATGTTATAAATATGTTTTGGTCATTGTGGATGTGTTCAGCAGATGGGTCGAGGCGTATCCGACTATCGATAATAAAGCTGCTACTGTGGTTAAAGTCTTGATGCGGGAAATCATTCCCCGGTACAGTAGACCAGCTCAGTTGAGTTCTGATAACGGGCCTCATTTTCTTGGACAGATTAACCTGCCTCCCTTCTCCAGTGCTATTTTACAGGTGTGGAGCATGATGGGGTGGCTACGCACCGTCTGTGTGATATTTGGCCTCACCTCGCTTGGAGTGTTACTGGCGATGGACATGGAAAAGGGGAATATTATCTATGTTTGTAACCCCAACCAATCTACAAGGATACATCACCTATGCAAAGGTGATGTTCTTCGCTGCCCCCCTATACGAGGACATGGTATCGACTCATGGAAGGTCGTCAAAGTTAAGGAGAATGCAGGACTCATGAAGCAATTGCACCGGTCCCGGCGATGGGAAGGGAATATTATATGGACATTGCCTTGTTTTTGGAATACATGTAAATTTGATTTTGGATGTGTTAAGATTGGTGCAATAAAGCGTAGGAAGAGGCTATGAGAAAGAGAGAGGGACTAGAGAGAGGACGGGGCGTGTGAGAAGGGAAGTACAGCTAGAACGTAGGTTACCGGGAGATACACTTAAGTTAGTTAAAGGCCAAACTGAGGAAAACCCGGGTAGTATGAATCTCTTTTACCAGATTTACCACCGCTTGTATGGCCAGGGACGGGTTGTCTGCTACCCGAACCCCGCAGCGGTGTCTAGGTTATTTTCTGTTTCACCGCTTTGGGGCACTCCCCAAACGGTGGTTCATTGTCAGCATTCCGAGCCACTGTCTGAGCAAGTCACTCTTCCTTACGATCCGGGTTCAGCACCACCGGCTATTTGCCTTCCCCTTCCTCGGGATAATTCCCATTCACAGTATGATAGGCTGCAACGGTGGAGGGCGTACATACCTAGCCACTTCACTCCCAATAGGGATTCCCGGTCGTACGAGAATTGTTTCCGCAGTGAAGGATACGGCTGTTTGCTGGTAGAGGTGGAAACGAATATAACATGTCTGTTCCCCACCTGTACGGACAGGAGGTGCCATATCACCCAGGCGTCTGGCCAATGTATTTGTTACAACACCACTTGCGTTCCATTGAACGCCGGCCTCCAGCTCCTTTGTGGCTGGGCGAATGTCTCTCATATCACTGTTGGGACTAGGGCTTTCCGCATTGCTAGGCGGCCCAAATGGGCATTTCAAAGCTGGATAAACTGGGCTACTGGGGGATCCTTACGCAACCAATATACTGATTGTGATGCTAGCCTGCACACGGAGCAAGGATACTACTTTTTATTTAATGGCACAGCGACCAACGTTTTGTCACCCCCATTTCCCCGCCAAATTGCTATAGGGACTCTAGTCCCTACCACAGTCCCCTGCCCTTCGGCGTGGCAGCTGCATAATCAGTTAGCACGCCGGGCAGTCTCTGCTGAATTTTGCGAGAACTGGAAAAAACCTCAGGTTCTCGCACCCAACCGGGGCCACTCAGCCGGGTGGGGGATTCTGAGCGTCTTGACACTGGGAGGTGTGGGGGGTTCCTTGGCTGTCAGCGATAGGAATTATTTTATTTGTGGCCTTACCATCTTGGGAAATGAAACCTTGGGAGCCCTCGGGGCAATAACCAAGGAATTGTCTCAGCTACGGTTGTTTGCAATGCAGCACCGGTATGCTCTTGACTATCTTCTGGCCCATGAGGGTGGGGTATGCGCCATAGTGCAGGGCAAGTGTATCCTGGGAGTTCAGGACTTGACCGCTAACATCACTAAATTTATGGATCATATACGGGATCACCTGGACGGAATGCAGGATCCTGGCTCTTGGGGTAACTGGGGATTTGGAGGTTGGAAGGACTGGTTGATAAATATGGCCATGTATTTAGTGGTGGCTATCGTCTGCATCTTTGTGGGCCTAGCTATCCTTAAATGTGTGTTGGGTAGAATGCGGGGTGCTCTGGAACAGATCAACGCCCCTAAAATCTTAACTGTTAAAATCCATGAGGGTGCAGCAGATGAGGGGGGGCTAAGCCAGGAATTGGAAATGCAGCGACGGATCTTTTTAGATGAGGAACCGTAGCTATGGATTGGGTAGTTCGGTTATCATGGAATGATAAAAGGAGGGAATGACGAATGTGATATAAAATAGTTACTTTAGAGATATTAATTAATGTAATGTAGAGGTAGGCCAGTCTAATTCTGGTGAGTTCACAGACAAAGGATTTCAGACCGCATGGAAAAGCAGGAAGAGGTGTGTCCACCAAAGCAGGAGAAAAGGATGCTGAGTAATAGGGGCCAGAGGAAGGGATTGGAAGTGAGCCAATCAGAATAGATCAAACAGGTCAGGAGGGATATAGGATGACCTATGGGCGTCGAGTATGTGAAACTTGATACCATTTGAATTGATTTGCAGAGATCCCTTTGTCTCTTTGTTCATTCGCTTTCCTGGATGTCAGGGAGACCCAGTATCCGAAGGTTCTTCCTTCGCGCTCTGTTTTCTAGGGCCTCAATCCTTTCAATGCACTTTTTGTGGAGCGCCTCGTGCGTCTGTGTTTTGACCGCCAGGCCCAGGATCTCGTCCTCGTTATCCGTCACCTTCTGCTCCACCACGCGGAGCTCTGTCTCCTGGGTCCTTTGTGCCTCCTTGAGCCCCTCAATTGCCTGTAGCATCGGGGTCAGCACCTCCCTCTTTAGTAGCTCCACACACCGTCTCAAGAATTCATCTTGCTCGGGCCCCCATGCCGCCTGGGCTTTCTCCGCCGCCATCTTGTGTCTCCTCCCTTTCTGTCCCTCTCATTGAGGATTCCTCGCGCTGCAGCCGCCGCCGCCGATATTTTCCTCTTTCGTTGGGGGGGGGGACTCCCTATTCACTCACCCCCACACCGGGTTTCGTCGCGCGAAAATTTCCCGTTGGGGCTCTTAAAAGAGCCTGAAGGTCCGTTGGAGCTGGAGCCGCCGAAACGTGCGGCTTAGCTAGTCATCGCCGCAACCGGCGGGGGACAACATTTGCTATCCTCCAGTCTTCTGGCACTATTCCTATTGACAAAGGTGACTTAAAGATCAAAGCCAAAGACTCAGCAATCTCCTCCCTAGCTTCCCAAAGAATCCTAGGATAAATCCCATCTGGCCCAGGGGACTTATCTATTTTCACCATTTCCAGAATTGTTAACACCTCCTCCTTATGAACCTCAAGCCCTTCTAGTCTAGTAGCCTGAATCTCAGATTTTGGAAATATAAATCCCCTCTCCTTCTCCGCCTCTGTTCTCAATCTTTTCTCACTCTCCTCCCCCCACAGAGGCCTGAAACGTTTCTGGCCCAGACCTGTGGAAGGTTCCCTTCCCTGAACTACATCAGTGAATCAGTTGTTCTTTTGTGAACATCTAGCAGTTTTCAAGGTCACCTTTTCCTAGTGCCGGCCTCACAAATGACCAGATTTCAGCTCAATTTCACAATCCACCATTGTGTTTTTCTGGATTTTCTCTCACTCCTTTTTTCTGTCTAAACTGATTTCACAGGATATTGGAAGGGGAAGGTTTGCATTCGGGAAACATCACATCAGGATCTGACGGAGTCGCTTAAGTTATCCTTACTGAATATCAGCAGGTTTTGAACATAATATAAGAACATAAGAACTGGAAGCAGGAGTAGGCCATCTGGACCTTTGAGCCTGCTCTGCCATTCAATGAGATCATGGCTGATCTATTGTCGACTCAGCTCCACTTTCCCGCCAGAACACCATAACCCTTTATTCTTTTATTCTTCAAAAAACTATCTATCTTTATCTTGAAAACATTTAATGGAGAAGCCTCAACTGCTTCACTGGGCAGGGAATTCCATCGATTCACATGGAAGGAAAAAACACCATTCACAGTGGAGAGAAACCATACATGTGTTGTGTGTGTGGACGAGGTTTCAGCCAATCTTCTGGCCTGTCAAGACACAAGCGCAATCACACTCGCGCGGAACCGTGGAAATGTGGGGAATGTGAGGCGGCATTTGGTTTACCGTCTGAGCTGGAAACTCATCGACGCACTCACACTGGGGAGAGACCATTCATCTGCTCCGTGTGTGGGAAGGGATCTACTTGGTCATCAAACTTGCTGACACAACAGCGGGTTCACACTGGGAGAACCTGTTCACCTGGTTTGTGTGTGGAAAAGGATTCATTGATTCATCCAAGCGACTGAAACAGCAGCGAGTTCACACCGGGGAGAGACCATCTGCCTGCACTGAGTGTGGGAAGGGATTCACTCAGAGATCCACCCTGCTGAGACACCAGCAAGTTCACACTGACAAAATACCTTTCAAATGTCTGCACTGTGTGAAGTGCTTTAAAAGCTCTGGAAAACGGATGTACCATCAACATGTTCACACTGATGGGAGACATTTTAAATGCCCAGATATGTGAAATGTTATGAAGGCTCCTGGGAGCTGATGTCCCATCAACACATTCACACTGATGAGAGACCGTTCAGGTTCTCTCGCTGTGGGACTGGGTTCAGGCGATCATCTCAACTCACTGTCCACCAGCGGATTCACACTGGGGAGAGGCCATTCATCTGATTGTGGGAAGGGATTCCTGCAGTCATCCGCCTTGCTGAAATACTAGTGGGATCATATTGGGGTGGTACAGTAGCACAGTGGTTAGCACTGTTGCTTCATAGCGCCAGGGTCCCAGGTTCGATTCCCGACTTGGGTCACTGTCTGTGCGGAGGCTGCATGTTCTCCCCGTGTCTGCGTGGGATTCCTCCGGGTGCTCCGGTTTCCTCCCATGAGTCCCGAAAGAGGTGAACATAGAACAATACAAGAGCAGCACGGTGGCGCAGTGGTAGCACTGCAGTCTCACGGCACCGAGGTCCCAGGTTCAATCCCAGCTCTGGGTCACTGTCCGTGTGGAGTTTGCACATTCGCCCCGTGTTTGCATGGATGTCACCCCCACAACGCAAAAGATGTGCAGGGTAGTTGGATTGAACATGCTAAATTGCCCCTTAATTGGAAAAGATGAATTGGGTACTCTAAACTTAAAAAGAACATAGAATGCAGCACAGGAACAGACCCTTCGGTCCTCCAAGCCTACGCCGACCATGATAACTGCCTAAACTAAAACCATCTGCACTTCTGAAGTCCATATCCTTCCACTCCCACCCTATTCATATATTTATCTAGATGTCCCTTAAATGCCGCTACCATACCTGCTCCCACCACCTCCCCAGGCAGCATGTTCCATATATTTCCCACCGTGTAAAAAACCTGCTTTGCACATCTGTTCTGAACTTTTCCCCGCACACTTTAAACCCATGTCCCCGAGTACTTGACTCTCCTACCCTAGGAAAGAGCACCTGACTATCCACTCTGTCCATACCACTCATAATCTTGTAAACCTCTATCAGCTCGCCTCTCAACCTCTGTTGTTCCAGTGAGAACTGACCGAGTCTATCTAACGAGCTGTTGGGTAATTTGGACATTCTGAATTCTCCCTCCGTGTACCCGAACAGACGGCAGAATGTGGCGACTCGGGGCTTTTCACTTCATTGCAATGTTAATGTGAGCTTACTTGAGACAACAGAGATGATTATTATTAAAGACAGACCTTTCAAATGTCTAAACTGTGGGAAATTCTATAAAACGTCCAGGGAACTGATATCCCATCAGCTTGTTCACACTGATGAGAGACCATTCAGGTGCTCTCACTGTGGGACGAGATTCATGCGATCGGAGCAACTCACTATACACCGGCGAATTCACACTGGGGACATCCAATATTTCCTCAAAGTTAAAATTCTCCATCCCTGGTAACATCATCATAAATCTCCTCTGCAACTGGCAGCATGAGGTCCCCAGGTTCGATCCCGACTCTGGGTCACTGTCCGTGTGGAGTTTGCACATTCTCCCCGTGTTTACGTGGGTTTCGCCCCCACAACACAAGGTTGTGCAGGGTAGGTTGATTGGCCACAATAAATTACCCCTTAATTGGAAAAAAGTAATTGGGTACTCTAAATTTAAATAAATAAATAAATAAATCTCCTCTGCAGTCTCTCTCGTGTGATCACATTCTTCCTGTAATATGGCTGTGGTCTAACTGGTGGTTGATGCAGTTCCAGCACATTCTCCCTGTTCTTATAATCTCAGCCCTCGGCTACCAAAGGAAACTATCCCACCTGCCTTCCTAAGCACCGAAGAGAGTGAGTGGCAGCTGAGAGAGACAGAGGGAGAGAGAGGAAGCAGAGGGAGTGAGAGACACCAGAGAGAGAGAGGAGCACCAGAGACTGAGAGGCAGGAGAGAGAGAGGGGAGAGAAGAGAGAGACAGTCGAGTCAGTAACATGAATAAGTAATGGAATTCAGTTCAGACACAGATCCGCATTAACTGACATCACTTTATTGACAGATTGGCAAGGTAGTCACTGTACTTGAATCAATGTTATTCACTTTTGGAATTGAATGAATAAAGGGTCAGATTAACTATATCACAATCACCCAGTATCAAATATGTCTGTTTAATACAGAACAGGATTAAACCCAGTGTCCAATATTAGAGGTCTCTGTGGCTGTTGGACGCCTAGTTTCGCTGACAAGTCCACAGCTTCAATGAACTTGTCTACCCAGGGTCTGTTTCTAAACCCTCATCACAACATATTACCTGGTTAGCTATTGTATCATGGTCGGACAGCTAACACAAAGTTCAACCAGAAACTATGGTTCTTCTTTCTACTGATTCCAGCTCCGACAAGCGGTCACAGCATCTCCAGCCTTCAGCTCTGTTACTGGGCTGTCATTGACATGAGCAACAGAGAGACAGCAAGTTGCCTGAGGCTTAAATGGGAAGTTGAAACTTGTGACTCAAGACCAACTGTGTAAGATGGTTGAAAAGATCAGGAATTTTGAAAGATAAATTCTAAACCCAGTGAACAAATAATGAGTCATAAGACAAAAACTTCAGGTTTTATGACTTTTACTGCAACAAACTAGAAGCAACAATGCCTAAACACTATTTTTATAGGGAGCGTATCCCTTAAACTACAAATAGAATGTTGCCCTTTTACTTTTAAGACAATCAAAAATCACACTCCATGGTTTTGTCGCTGAAGTTGTCACTCAATTCTCCTGGAACCAGCCCAATGTGATTCTTCGTTCCTGTGTTTACTTCCATTCTGTTCCTTTGCCTGATTGGCAATCCTTAACCCCAGAAGTGTATTTTGCAGTGATGGTTCTCCTGATGATATTCAGGTCCTGATAAACCAAGTGACTCTTCCAAATCCTGAAGTGGCGTTAGGTTTTTTTCTGCAAATCTTCATCTAATATCCTGTAAAAGGAATTTACAAATGGAAATTGAGATCAGGCAATTCTAGTTTCCATCCAACACACTCTCCCTCCATTCTCAGTCTGCTGTATGTAATATTCATCCTCCTAATTCTCTAAAGGTGCTGATTCAGGCTGACTGACAGATCCCTGCTTCCCGTTTTGGAGAGGCCTGAAAATCTCCATGCAGGCTGCCAGACAGAAATATGTCTATGTTACTGAACTCAAAATGTGTGCAACATACAGACTGGATTCACTTCCTTTCTCTTCAGCTGCTGCAAGTCACCACTGTCCCCTCAGAATGAGGAAAGAAATGGAAAGATAAAGTAGACTTGGAGCGGCTGCTGCCTCTTGTGGGGCATTCCAGAACGAGAGGTCATACATAGTCTTACGGTAAGCGGTAGCAAATTCAAAAGTTTTAATTTAAAAAAAATAAATACATTTAGAGTACCCAATTATTTTTTTTTCAATTAAGGGGTAATTTAGTGTGACCAATCCACCTACTCCGCACATCTTTGGGTTGTGGGGGTGATGTTGCCCAGAGGAGGAACTTTTAGTCTGAAAACCATTGATCAACCTCAACAGTGTGACATCACAAAGGGGCTCATCCTCTAAATCAGCCAATAGGAATCAATCCACTCCGCGGTGACGTCATTGCATGAGCGCGCACACGCCAGCGCGCGCACACGCGATCCCCCGCCCCCATCCTCTGTTCCCTCTTCCCCCAACACATTCTCGAGACGGTTTCCAGGGAACCGGCTGACAGTTCCGGCCGTCGGTGATTTCCCCTCCCCTGACCCGGTACTGCGCATGTCTCAGGGAGAGGGGACGCGGCGCATGCGCAGGGATGCTTACTTCCGCTGACCTGCCCGCTCAGGTGTTGACCAATGGGAAGACCTGGAGGACCGGAAAGATTCTGCCTCTCCACCAATCAGAGCTCTCCCATTGTCTCAATGCGGAAGCCGGACATGGAGGTTTTTGCCGAACAAAGCTGTTGTTCCTCCAACCCTGAATGAGCTGGAGCTTCACACAGACTCCTGTCACCAACATCTGTGAGTAAAACACTTTCTTTTCTCATTCTGACCGTCAATTGGTAACTTGCAGCAACTGAATGGAAAGGAAGTGAATCCAGGGAGGGTACAGACTCTGGAAAGGTTGGCCCAGGTCTCTCTCTCTCACTCTTAAAGACATTGACATCCTTTCCTCCCTCAGCTTGACACATTTATTTGTCTGGCTAAAAGGATGGTCTCTTTCCCAATGTTCACAATTAAAGGGCTGGTTTCTCCAGGAGATGGCTGACATTAAAGGGGCCAGTAAACAGGCCAAATCCAACCCAGCCAATTACTTCCCTGTCGGAATACTCTCCATCATCAGCATAGTGATGGAAGGAGTCATCAAATGTCCTATTAAGTGGCACTTATTCTACAATAACCTGCTCCTGGACGCTCAGTTTGGGTTCTGCCAGGGTCACTCAGCTCCTGACCTCATTACAGCCTTGGTTCAAACTTGGACGTAAGAGCTGAATGCCAGAAGTGAGGTGAGAGTGACTACCCTTGTCATGAAGGCAGCATTTGACTGAGTATAGCATCAAGGAGCCCCAGCTAAACTGGAGTCAATGGGATTCAGGGGATAACTCTCCACTGGTTGGAGTCATACCTGGCACAAAGGAAGATGGTTGCGGTGATTGGAGGTCAATCATCTCAGCTCCAGGACATCACTGCAGGAGTTCCTCAGGGCAGTATCCTAGGCCCAACCATCTTCAGCTGCTTCATTAATTATCTCCCATCATAAGATGAGAAGTGGTGATGTTTGCGGATGACTGCACAATGTTTAGCACCATTCTCAACTCCTCAGATAATGAAGCAGTCCATGTCCAAATTTAGTAAGACCTGGACAATATCCAGACTTGGGCAGATAAGTGGCAAGTTACATTCGTGCTGCACAAGTGCAAGGCAATGACCATTTCCGACAAGAGAGGATCTAACCACCACCCCTTGACATTCAGTGGCATTCCCATCGCTGAAACCCGCCACAACCAACATCAAACCTTCCACATTCAAACCTTCCACCACCGACAAATATTAGCAGCCGTGTATACCATTTCCAAGATACACTGCGGTAACTCCTAAAGGTTCCTCAGACAGCACCTTCCAAATCCACAACCACTACCATCTAGAAGGACAAGAGCAGCAGATACCTGGGAACCTCACCACCTGGAGGTTCACTTCCAAGGAACACACCACCCTTACTTGGAAATATATTGCCATTCCTTCACTGTCCCTGGGGCAACATCTTGGAACTCCCTCCTTAACAACACAGGGGATGTAGGGCAGCATGGTGGAGCAGTGGTTAGCGCTGCTGCCTCACGGCGCCGAGGTCCCAGGTTCGATCCAGGCTCTGGGTCACTGTCCGTCTGTAGTTTGCACACTCTCCCCGTGTTTGCATGGGTTTCACCCCCACAACCCAAAGATGTGCAGGGTAGGTGGATTGGCCTCACTAAATTGCCCCTCAATTGGAAAAAATGAATTGGGTACTTTAAATTTATAAAAAACAAATTTAAAAAAAACAGCACGGGATGTACCAACACCTCAAGGACTGCAGCAGTTCAAGAAGGCAGCTCACCACTACTTCGGAAGGGCAACTGGGGATGGGCAATAAATGCTGGCCTGACCAGCATTGTCCACATCCTGTAAATTAATTTTTAAAAATTTACTATCAGACAGAGATATGTCTAGTGTTGTTATGTGGTATGTATTATATATATTATTGGTTCTGTAATAAAATACATGTATTATTATTTCTATTTTTGTAATATAGTACTGTACCTACATTATATATTTCCAGTCATACAGTCATTGCAGCACTGACAGAATCCATTTGGGAACTCAAGTCAATGCTGACTCTCTGTACAGCAATCCAGTCAGTCCCATTCCCCCTCGATATCCCTGTTCCCCTGCAAGTTTATTTTCTTCAAGTGACCATCCTATTTTATTTTAAATTATTGATCAACTGGACTTCCACAACCCTTGTGGGCAGTGAGTTCCCTGTCATGACCACTCCATGACTAAATAAAATTCTTCCTCAGAATTTCCCTATCTCTAATCAGTAAATGTAATTGTATGGAGATTCTCTACTCTTGTGCAGGTTTTAGTGAGTTTAGATTTGTTGATCAGCACCTTCAGGAAAATTGGGAGGGAAAGTAAGTGAATACAGTCTGTTTATTACACACATTTTTCATCCAGTAATATAGACATATATCTGTCTGACAGCCTGCATGAAGATTTTCAGGTCTCTGTGTCCAGGACAGGAAGCTCGGATCTGTGAATCAGCCTGAATCAGCGCCTTCAGGAGAATTGGGAGGGTGAATATTAGATACAGCAGAGTGAGAATGGAGGGAGAGTGTGTGGGATTGAAATTTAGAGCATTTCAGGGAAAGAGAGAGGAAAGAATGTTCGATATTATCTAGAATTGTCTGTTCTGAATTTCTATCCTGCACTGACAACGATTACTATTTCTGTTTGCAGGAAGTTAGAACGAGAGGAGTTTCAGGCCGATATCTCAAACTAAATATCATGTCAAGAACTGACTGAGTCACTCAATTCTTGGGAACTGAAGATCATCGGCCTTTGAATCTAGAAGGAGAAATGTTTGTCTATTCTGTCTGCTTCAAGATATTTTAAACATCAGTGTGTCTGGAAAAGCACTGAGACACACACACACACCCGTGTGAGACTATTACAGAGCACTGACTGTGGAAAGAGCTTTAACCAATGACACAGCCTGAAAAAATACTACACCGTTCACATCAGGGAGAGACTGTATAGGTGTTCTGTGTGTGGATGAGGCTTCAACTGATCGTCCAACGCGGTGAGATCACCCGGACCATGGAGAGACCATGGAAATGTGAGGATTGTGGGAAGGGATTCAAAGGCCCGTATGGGCTGGAAAGGCATCAATGCAGTCACACTGGAGAGAAGCCGTTCACCTGCTCTGACTGTGGGAAGGGATTCACTCAGTTATCCAGACTGCAGAGCCACCAGAGAGTTCACACTGGAGAAAGGTCTTTCACCTGCTCTCAGTGTGAAAAGAGATTCACTCAGATTGGCAACCTGCGGAGACACGAACGAGTTCACACTGGGGAGAGGCCGTTCACCTGCTCTGACTGTGGGAAGGGATTCACTCAGTTATCCAGACTGCAGAGCCACCAGAGTGTTCACACTGGAGAGAGGCCTTTCACCTGCTCTCAGTGTGAAAAGGGATTCACTGACATTAGCAACCTGCGGAGACATGAACGAGTTCACACTGGAGAGAGGCCTTTCACCTGCTCTCAGTGTGAAAAGGGATTCACTGATAGTGGCAGCCTGTGGAGACACGAACGCATTCACACTGGAGAGAGACCTTTCACCTGCTCTCAGTGTGAAAAGGGATTCACTGACATTGGCAGCCTGCGGAGACACGAACGAGTTCACACTGGGGAGAGGCCGTTCACCTGCTCTGACTGTGGGAAGGGATTCACTCGGTTATCCAGACTGCAGAGCCACCAGAGTGTTCACGCTGGAGAGAGGCCTTTCACCTGCTCTCAGTGTGAAAAGGGATTCACTGACATTAGCAACCTGCGGAGACATGAACGAGTTCACACTGGAGAGAGGCCTTTCACCTGCTCTCAGTGTGAAAAGGGATTCACTGATAGTGGCAGCCTGCGGAGACACGAACGCATTCACACTGGAGAGAGACCTTTCACCTGCTCTCAGTGTGAAAAGGGATTCACTGACATTGGCAGCCTGCGGAGACACGAACGGGTTCACACTGGAGAGAGGCCTTTCACCTGCTCTCAGTGTGAAAAGGGATTCACTGACATTGGCATCCTTCGGAGACACGAACGAGTTCACACTGGAGAGAGACCGTTCACCTGCTCTCAGTGTGAAAAGGGATTCATTGACATTGGCATCCTTCGGAGACACGAACGAGTTCACACTGGCGAGAGGCCTTTCACCTGCTCTCAGTGTGAAAAGGGATTCACTGACATTGGCAACCTGCGGAGACACGAACGAGTTCACACCGGGGAGAGGCCATTCATCTGCACTGTGTGTGATATGGGTTTCACTCAATTATCCAGCCTGCTGAAACACCATGTCACTCACACCAAGAGCAGGCCCTTTAAATGCTCTGACTGCTGGAGGGGTTTCAAAAGCTCACAGCGACTGATGTCCCACCAGCGCGTTCACTCTGAGGAGAGACCGTTCAGCTGCTCTCACTGCACAAAGAGCTTTAGAACCTCATCCAACCTGATGAAACACGAGCGAGGCCACACCGGGGAGAGATAGTTCACCTCTCCGACTGGGAAAAGATTCACTCGGTCATCACTTGCTGAACCACAATGTCACTCACACCAATGAGAGACCCTTTAAATGCTCTGACTATGGGAGTGGGTTTAAAAGCTCTCGGGTACTGATGTCAGACCAGCGCATTCACACTGAGGAGAGACCGTTCAGCTGCTCTCCCTGCACAAAGAGGTTTCAAACATCATCCACATTGCGGAGACACCAGTGAGTTCACACTGGAAAGAAGCCATTCACCTCTCACTGTGGGGAGGGATTCACTCAGTCGTCCAACATGCTGAGACACCAAAGGGTTCACAAGTGATGATGGTTAGATTCTGCTGTTATTCCTGCTGTTAATCACATCCAGGACTGAACCTGGAATGGGTGGAGAGATTTGTCTTCTCATCAACTCCTCCTGCTGCTAGGATGTGGCGATCCTGGCGAACTACTGCTCCCCGGACCTGGAATACCCGACTGTGAAGTGCCATCCAAACTACCTTCCATGGAGTTCACTTCTACCATCATCACGGCGGTTTACATCCCACCCCAGGCGGAAGTGAAGAAGGCACATCAAATAAAACATCAAAACATAATAAAGAGAGTTAAACAAAAACATTAAAAAATATTAGGAAATGAATAGATGGTTCAGAATTTCTTAAAGCATGAAAACAGAACAAACTTTAGTCATGAAACTTTATTCTTAAAGAAATTCTTATCAATGGTCTAACCCCTTATTGGTTTCAAATTCTCAGCTGAGGCTTCCTAATTTATTCAATTCTAGAAACTGAATTTAAGAATTTTACTGCACCAATTCTTAAAGGTACCAATAAAGCAATAAATCTGTAATCTATCAATGAGCCTCTTCCTTTGACCTAATGGAATCTTTAATTTTTCTTGTTACTGAAGCCCACTGGAGGCAAAGTCATGAGACTGCCAAGTCCAGCAGAAAGAAACCCTCCAACCCTCCCTCTTCACCAAGTGTCAGAATGAACAAAATGCAGTCCTGGATGTAATTGAAGCAGAAACAATAACAGCAGAATCCAACCCCTGGAATCAATTGTGAACTTGTTGGTGTCTCAGCAGGTATGAGGAAACACTGAATCCGTTCCCACACTGAGAGCAGGTGAATGACTTCTCCTCAGTGTGAACTCATTGGTGTGACTTCAGGCTGGATGATTGAGTGAATCCCTTCCCACACTGAGAGCAGGTGAACGGTCTCTCCCCAGTGAGAACTCGCCGGTGGGACGTCAAGGTAGATAATTGATTGAATCCCTTCCCACACTCAGAGCAGCTGAATGTCTTCTCCCCAGTGTGAACTCCCTGGTGTCACCGCAGTGTGGATGATTCACAGAATCCCTTCCCACACTGAGAGCAGATGAACGGCCTCTCCCCAGTGTGAACCCACTTGTGCCTCTGCAGGCTGGATAATTGAGTGAATCCCTTCGCACACTGTGAAAAGTTCAATGGCCTCTCCCCAGTGTGAACCCTCTGGTGTGTTTGCAGGGTAAATGACTGACTGAATCCTTTCCCACACAGAGCAGCTGAATGGTGCCTCCCAGTGTGAATGCGCCAATGAGCTTCCAGTGCAGATGGTGCTTTGAATCCATTCCCACAGTCCCAGCATTTCCACTGTTTCTCCATGTTTTGGGTCTCCTTGTGTCTCCCTAGGTCAGACAATTGAAGCCTTACCCACACAGAGAACATTTGTACAGTCTTCCCCCGCCGCTGTGAATAGTGCGGTGTTTTTTCAGGCTGTGTAACTGATTAAAGCTCTTTCCATAGTCAGTGCACTGGAACATTCTCACTCGGGTGGGTGTTCTCCAAGGGATCAAGTGACTGTCAGATCAAGAGGTGATGTTTGAGATTTCTGTCTGTAATTACTCCTCTCCTAATATCCTGTAAAAACAATTTACAAAAGTTATCACTGTCTGTACAGGATAGAAACTCAGAACAGACAATTCTGGTTCCTATGGAACATTCTTTCCACTCATTCCCCACATGCCGTAAATCTGCATCCCACACACTCTCCCTCCATTCTCACTCGGCTGTATCTAATATTCACCCAATTCTCCTGAAGGTACTGATTCAGGCTGATTGACAGATTCATGTTCACGGTTTCCTGTCCTGGACACAGCGACCATAACAAATATGAGCTGCAGTCGGCCATTTGACCCACTGAACTTTGGCTCAACCCTGTATTGAGCCCAATCGCCGATTTAGCTCAGCACCATTTCCCCACATTATCCCCCATATCCCTTGGTGACTTCAACATCTCTCAACCTATCAATCTCAATCTGGAAAATATTTGATGACTGAGGCTCCACAGTCCTCTGGAGTAGAGAATTCCAAAGCTTCACCACATCCTCAAGTGAAGAATTCACTCCTCATCTTAACTTTTCAGTCCATTTTCCTACCTGTTCCCCGTGACCCTCAACTCTCTCATCAATCAGAAATCTATCTAGTTTCACAGCGCCGAGGACCCAGGTTCGATCTGTGTGGAGTTTACACAAAATCCCCGTGTCTGCGTGGGTCTTATTTCCACAACCCAAAGATGTGCAGGGTAAGTGGATTGGCCATACTAAATTGGCCCTTAATTGGAAAAAACATTATTTGGGTACTTTAAATTTAAAAAAAGATGTTTTGGTGAGGGGGGTGGGGGGGAGGTGTCACAATCAAAACCAATTACTAGCCACATGTACCTTGTCATGTTGGGGTCAATGTCCACCCCTTCACTTTTCATCCCAGTCCCAGGAGGTTGGAGACTGGGCTCTGGAGAAGTAATGGTGGCCGCAGCTCCCACAATTCCCCCGTGCTGAAGAAACTGCTCTATCCACCGCACGGGCGAGCGGATGACCGGAACTGCACATGTCCAAGAGAGAGAGGCCCTCAATTGAAAAAAAAAAAGACTGGGCACTTTAAATTCCAAAAAATATTTCTGTCCAATTTCCTTGAATATATTCAATGAACCCAGACTCCACTGGTTCCTGTGGGAAAATAATTCCAGAGATTAACAACACTCTGAGGGAAGAGATGACTGGAATTATATAACGTAGCTACAGATTACAAAACTAGAAATAATAATCAATGTACTTTACACAACCATAAATAATGTATCTAATCTGTACCATATAACAACACTGGACATTTCTTGATCTGATATTAATTTGCTGTTCCCTTAATGGTCAGCCATCTCTGGGAAACCAGCCCTTTAATTGTGAACGTGAGGAAAGAGACCATCCTTTTAGCCAGACAAATAAATGTGTGAAGCTGAGGGAGCAAAGGATGTCAATGTCTTTAAGAGAGAGAGAGAGAGACCTGGGCCAAGCTTTGCAGAGTCTGCACCCTCCCTGGATTCACTTCCTTTCCCTTCAGTTGTTGCAAGTGACCAATTGAAGGTGAGAATGAGAAAAGAAATGGAAAGGGGGAGAAAAGAAATGGAAAGGGGGAGAAAAGAAAGTGTTTTACTCACAGATGTTGGAGACAGCAGGCAGTTTCAGTCCGTGTGAAGCTCAATTGTCATTCACACAAAACCCGCGCTCTGATTGGCTTAAGGACCAGAGTCTTTCCGGTCCTCCCAGTTTCTCATTGGCGAACACCTGAGCAGGAAGGTCAGAGGGTGGGCTCTCCTCTGCGCTGCGCAGTTCCCTGTCTCCCTTGGACATGCGCAGGTGGAGATGGAGAACACCGAGCGGCTTCTCGCTCTGGCCGGAAGCGTCAGCCGGTTGCCTGGAAACCTTGTCTGCTGATGTGCAGGGGGTGGGGAAACAACGACTGGGGGCGGGGCTCGTCTGCGCCCGCCGGGCCTGCGCACTGGAACCCGGAAACGTCTCCGCGGAGCAGTGATTCAGGCAGGGCTCCGTGGGACGTCACAATGACTCAGATGGGCGTTCCCAGCACACAGTCTCCCATTGGGAGCAACATCCCTGGTCACAGAAACAAAATATTGCGGATTGGACAACAGCTCAGCGTAAGGAGGTCAAATCCCTGTCCGCCCCCTCATTGTCTCCATGAGTGACATTGGCCAATAGGAACTTGTGGAGGATTGGATTGGCGCTGATCCTCCATCCAATCAGAATTTGGGGCCTGTGTCACTGGCTGCACGGAGTTTCCTTCACTGTCTGCCCAGCAAACCTGCTGCTCCTCTCGCTTCACACAGACTGAAACCTCCTCTAAACCCTGTAAGTAAAACACTTTCTTTTCTCCCCATTACATTTATGTTCTCATTCTCACCTTCACATGGTGACTTGTTTAAATCCTCAGGCCCAGATGAGATGTTTCCCAGGTTGCTGTGGGCCGCAAGAGAGGAGATTGCAGAGGCTCTGAGAATAATTTTCAAATCTCTGGTCACAGGAGCGGTGCCAGAGGACTGGAGGACAGATAATGTGGTTCCATTATTCAAGAAGAGTAGGGAAAATCCAGGAGATTACAGACCAGTGAGTTTAACGTGAGTGTTAACACGTGGCTAAAGGAGTGGTGCGGGAAAGAGGGATTCCATTTCATGGGGCATTGGCATCAGTACTGGGGCAGGAGGGACCTGTACCGTTGGGACGGTCTTCACCTGAACCATTCTGGGACCAGTGTTCTAGCGAATAGGATAAATAGGTTGGTCACAAGGACTTTAAACTAGCAAGTTGGGGGGAAGGGAAGGGTAAAGCTATGGACAGTATAATGGAGTCTTACAACACCAGGTTAAAGTCCAACAGGTTTGTTTCGATGTCACTAGCTTTCGGAGTGCTGCTCCTTCCTCAGGTGAATGAAGAGGTCTTCATTCACCTGAGGAAGGAGCAGCGCTCCGAAAGCTAGTGACATCGAAACAAACCTGTTGGACTTTAACCTGGTGTTGTAAGACTTCGTACTGTGCTCACCCCAGTCCAACGCCGGCATCTCCACATCATGACAGTATAATGGTTAATGGAGATCAAGGCAGCAGGTTACGTGACAGGTTATTATGTAGAGATATGGGTTCAAAGACGAGGAAAATTAGGAGAAAGGGTAAGAGGAAAAATAAATTGCGAAAAGTTACTGATCAAGGTGTTAGGATTCATAACAAAGACATAAAAAACAGCATAAGTGTACTTTACCTGAATGCTCGTAGTATACGAAATAAGGTAAATGAGTTGATGGCGCAAATCATCGTGAATGACTATGATTTAGTGGCCATTACTGAAACATGGTTAAAAGATGGTCACGACTGGGAGTTAAATATCCAAGGGTATCAGACTATACGAAAGGATAGAATGGACGGTAAGGGCGGTGGTGTAGCTTTGTTGTTTAAGGATGGCATCCGGGCAATAGTAAGGGATGATATTGGTGCCATGGAGGGCAAGGTTGAATCAATTTTGGTGGAAATCAGGAATAGTAAGGCGAAAAGGTCACTGAAAGGAGAAGTCTATAGGCCACCAAATAGTAACAGGATGGTAGGGCAGGCAATAAGCAAATAAATAACGGATGCATGTAGAAATGGTACAGCGGTTATCTTGGGAGATTTTAATCTGCATATCGATTGGTTTAACCAGGTTGGTAAAGGCAGCCTTGAGGAGGAGTTTATAGAATGTGCCCGGGATAATTTCCTGGAACAGTATGTAATGGAACCTACAAGGGAACAAGCGGTCCTAGATCTGGTCCTGTGTAATGAGGCAGGATTGATTAATGATCTCATAGTTCAGGATCCTCTTGGAAGGAGCGACCACAATATGGTGGAATTTGAAATACAGCTGGAGGATGACAAGGTAAAATCAAACACTAGTGTTTTGTGCTTAAACAAAGGCGATTACAATGGGATGAGAGAAGAACTAGCTAAGGTAGACTAGGAGCAAAGAGTTCATGGTGAAGCAGTTGAGGAACAGTGGAGAACCTTCCGAGCGATCTTTCACAGTGTTCAGAAAAGGTTCATACCGACAAAAAAGAAAGACGGTAGAAAGGGGAAAAATCGACCTTGGATATCGAAGGAGGTGAGGGAGAGTATCAAATTGAAGGAAAAAACATACAAAGTGGCAAAAATTAGTGGGAGACTAGTGGACTGGGAAGTTTTTAAGGGACAACAGAAAGCTACTAAAAAAGCCATAAAGAAGAGTAAGGTAGACTATGAAAGTAAACTGGCTCAGAACATAAAAGCAGATAGTAAAAGCTTCTACAAATGTATAAGACAAAAAAGAGTGGCTAAGGTAAATATTGGTCCTTTGGAAGATGAGAAGGGAGATTTAATAATAGGAGACGGGGAAATGGCTGAGGAGCTGAACAGGTTTTTTGGGTCAGTCTTCACAGTGGAGGACACAAATAACATGCCAGTGACTGATGGAAATAAGCATATGATAGGTGAGGACCTTGAAATGATTGTAATCACTAAGGAGGCAGTATTGGGCAAGCTAATGGGGCTAAAGGTAGACCAGTCTCCTGGCCCTGATGGGATGCATCCCAGAGTGTTAAAAGAGATGGCTAGGGAAATTGTAAACGCACTAGTGATAATTTATCAAAATTCACTAGACTCTGGGGTGGTCCCAGAGGATTGGAAAGTAGCAAACGTGACACCACTGTTTAAAAAAGGAGGTCGGCAGAAAGCGGGTAATTATAGGCCGGTAAGCCTAACTTCGGTTGGAGGGAAAATGCTAGAATCTATTATTAAGGAGGAAATAGCGGGGCACCTGGAGGGAAATTGTCCCATTGGGCAGACGCAGCATGGGTTCACAAAGGGTAGGTCGTGTCTGACTAATTTGGTAGAATTTTTTGAGGCCGTTACCAGTGCAGTAGGTAACGGGGAGCCAATAGATGTGGTATATCTGGATTTCCAGAAAGCTTTTGACAAGGTGCCACACAAAAGGTTGCTGCATAAACTAAAGATGCATGGCATTGAGGGTAAAGTGGTAGCATGGGTAGAGGATTGGTTAACTAACAGAAAGCAGAGAGTGGGGATATGGGTGTTTCTCTGGTTGGCAACCTGTAACTAGTGGGGTCCCTCAAGGATCAGTGTTGGGCCTGCAGTTGTTCACAATTTACATAGACGATTTGGAGTTGGGGACCAAGTGCAATGTGTCAAAGTTTGCAGACGACACTAAGATGAGTGGTAAAGCAAAAAGTGCAGAGGATACCTGAAGTCTGCAGAAGGATTTGGATAGGTTAGGTGAATGGGCTAGGGTCTGGCAGATCGAATTCAATGTTGCCAAGTGTGAGGCTATCCATTTTGGGAGGGATAACAGCAGAATGGATTATTATTTAAATGGTAAGATGTTAAAACATGCTGCTGTGCAGAGGGACCTGGGTGTGCTGGTGCACGAGTCACAAAAAGTTGGTGTGCAGGTGCAACAGGTGATTAAGAAGGCTAATCGAGTTTTGTCTTTCATTGCTAGAGGGATGGAGTTCAAGACTAGTGAGGTTATGCTGCAATTGTATAGGGTGTTGGTGAGGCCACATCTGGAGTATTGTGTTAGTTTTGGTCTCCTTACCTGAGAAAGGACATATTGGCACTGGAGGGAGTGCAGAGGAGATTCACTAGGTTGATCCCAGAGTTGAGGGGATAAGATTATGACGAGAGGTTGAGTAGACTGGGACTGTACTCATTGGAATTTAGAAGGATGCGGGGGGATCTTATTGAGACATATAAAATTATGAAGGGAATAGATAGGATAGATGCGGGCAGGTTGTTTCCACTGGTCGGGGAAAGCAGAACTAGGGGGCATAGCCTCAAAATAAGGGGAGGTAGATTTAGGACGGAGTGTAGGAGGAACTTCTTCACCCAAAGGGTTGTGAATCTCTGGAATTCCTTGCCCAGTGAAGCAGTTGAGCTCCTTCTTTAAACGTTTTTAAGAAAAAGATAGGTGCCTTTCTAAAGAATAAAGGGATTCGGGGATATGGTGTACGGGCCAGAGAGTGGAGCTGAGTCCACAAAGATCAGCCGTGATCTCATTAAATGGCGGAGCAGGCTCGAGGGGCCAGATGGCCTTCTCCTGTTCCTAATTCTTATGTTCTTATGAGTGGTCAGGAAATAAATATTCTGAGGGACAGAATTAATCTCTGTTGCTGAGGCAAGAATTAATCAAGGATAGTCAGCATGGCTTTGTCAAAGGGAGATTATGTCTTATAAAGACCGACCCAAACAAAGGCTGTAACAGGTTTCTGAGCAGCAATAGCAGTGCCTCTGGTTCTGCACCAGAACAAGGAGATGGAGCAGAGGCTGTGGACAGGGCACGTTCTGCACAATGTCCTCTGCCAATTTGGAGACTTGGAGTCAGACCTCTACATGCTGCTTGACAGTGAAGGGGACTGACTGTCTGTCAAGCCAGCCAATCCACTCAGCATCTCAATGTTCACCCTCATCCGTGCCTTTAAAATCCTCATCTGAGTCCACCCATAGCAGAACCCATCTCTGACCTCACCATCCAATGAACTGGCAAGCAAACTATATTTCACCCTGACCTGGATCCAGTTCCAGTGTTTCACCACAGCTGATCCCAACTCTATCGTGGCTGCTAAGTTTGTGCAGTGTCATATCTGAGCTGGTGGCAGAGAGGGACAGATCAAATGGCTATGTGTCTTCATGAAGTGCTAAGCTGTTGCACTCTCTTTTCATCTTTGACCTGCTGTGGCTGAACAGGCAGCATTTTCACGATGGGCCGAAGGGCATCTTTCTGTGCTGTAAAACTCTCTGATTCTTAAGTTTTGAGTCTCTGAAAGCAGGAAATGAGAAGGAGAAAGTTGGTTTGAAGGAAGACGGTGGAGGGTTGGAAAGGAAGAGATCTATGGTCTACATTGTGTGGTGTTTGCTCGTTCTTCCCGTGTCTGCGTGGGTTTCCTCCGGGTGCTCCAGTTTCCTCCCACAGTCCAACGATGTGCAGGATAGGTGGATTGGCCATGAACAATTGCCCCTTAGTGTCCAAAAGGTAGGTGGGTTAAAGGGGATAGAGAGGGGGAGTGGACCTGGGTAGCATGCTCTATCGGAGGGTCGGTGCAGAAGGATTCTCTGGATTCGATTTCATTTGCATTTTCCGAGGAGGTGACTAGGTGTGTAGTTGAGGGGAGTGCAGTTGATAATAATATCTTTTGTCACAAGTAGGCTTACATTAACACTGCAATGAAGTTACTGTGAAAATCCCCCAGTCGCCGCATTCCGGTGCCTGTTTGGGTACATGAAAATGAAAATCGCTTATTGTCACAAGTAGGCTTCAAATGAAGTTACTGTGAAAAGCCCCTGGTCGCCACAATCCGGCGCCTGTTCGGGGAGGCTGGTACGGGAATTGAACCGTGCTGCTGGCCTTCCTTGGTCTGCTTTAAAAGTCAGCTCTTTAGCCCTGTGATCAGCCAGCCCCTGTATGTACATGGAGGGAGAATTCAGAATGTCCAATTCACCTAAGAAGCACGTCTTTCGGGACTTGTGGGAGGAACCCAGAGCACCCGGAAGAAACCCACACAGACACGGAGAGAACGTGCAGACTCCACACAGACAGTGACCCAAGTCGGGAATCGAACCTGGAATCATGGAACTATGGAGCAACAGTGCTACCCACTGTGCCGCCCACATGTAGCCCATATCGACTTCAGTAAGGTTTGTGACCAGGTCTGACATGGGGGACTGGTCAAGATGGGATCCAGGGCAAATTGATACCAAAATTGGCTTCCTGGCAGCAGGCAGAGGGTGATGGTCAAAGATTGTCTTTGTGACTGGAAGCCTGTGTCCAGTGGTGT
Organism: Scyliorhinus torazame; assembly: GCF_047496885.1. Classification (NCBI taxonomy): domain Eukaryota; kingdom Metazoa; phylum Chordata; class Chondrichthyes; order Carcharhiniformes; family Scyliorhinidae; genus Scyliorhinus; species Scyliorhinus torazame. Next base: position 160,140,303 of record NC_092711.1, on the reverse strand, counting down.
TCCACTGCGATCGGTGTTGGGTTCCATGTTGTTCGGAGCGTACATCAAGATCTGGATGTGAATGTTGGAGATCTGATAAGTTAGCAGATGACACAAAAATTGGGGGTGTGGGAAATGGTGAGGAACGCCTCAGATTACAGGATAATATGGACGGGCTGGTTAGATGGCAGAACAGTGGCAAATTGAATTTAATCCTGAAAAGTGCAACAGGTCAAATTTGAGTAATCTCTCCTAACTCAGCAACTGGAGCTGTGTATATAGTTAATGTTTAATAAAATAAGTTTTGTTTTCTCTACAACTCGGTGTTATACTCTTCATTGTCCCGTATTAAATACCCATATCCCTGCACTCTCCTGCCACTCAACCAATTTCCTAACCGTGTCAATAATTTGCCCTCAACTCCGAGGGCTTCCACCTTAGCCAACAGTCTCTTGTGTGGGACTTTATCAAATGCCTTCTGGGAGTCCGTATAAATGACATCCATAAACATTCCCCTGTCCTCTACCCTAGTCACCTCCTCAAAAAATTCAGTAAAATAAGCTGTCCCTGATCGAACAAAGTTTTTAAAAGTGTTCAGTTACCCCATCCCTAATTATACACTGCAGCAGTTTCCCCATCATAGATTTTCATAATAATCTTTATTAGTGTCACAAGTAGGCTTACATTAACACTGAGGGAGAAGACAGACTGTCCGATTCACCTATAAGGACGTCTTTTGGGACTTGTGGGAGGACCAAGATAAAACCTACGCAGACACAGGGAGAACGTGCAGACTCCACACAGACAGTGACCTAAGCCGGGAATCGAACCTGGGTCCCTGGTGCTGTGTAGCAACAGTGCTAACCATTGTGCTACCATGCCGTGTTCGGTTCGTGGTCTGTAATTCCCTGTTTTTCCCCTTTCACCCATCTTAAAAAATGAATCCCTTCCCACACTAAGAGCAGGTGAATGGCCTCTCCCCAGTGTGAACTCGCTGGTGTATCCGCACTTCAAAAAGTGCAATTCTCCAATCCAGAGGGACTACTCCTGAATCTAGGGAACTCTGGACGATTATCGTTGGGGCATCTACAATGTGCTCCCCGACTTCCTTTAACACCCTCGGATGGAAACCGTCAGGTCCTGGGGATTTGTCACTCTTTAGTTCCATTAGTTTCCTAGTTAGTGATGGTATAGTTATGTTAATTGTATTAAGTACCTGTCCTCTATCGACTATTAATTTTTTGGGGACTTCTGGCAAGTTATCCTCCTTTTCAACTGTAAATACTGAGGCAAAGTAATTGTTCAACGTGTCTGCCATTCCCCCATTATCACTGACAATATCTCCATTTCCAGCTTTTACTGGGCCTACATTGCTCTTCACCACCCGCTTTCCCTTTATATAACTAAACATTTCTTCTCATTGATATTGATGTCGCTTGCAAGTTTCCTTTCATAATCCCTTTTAGTTGCGCTTACAGCTGCTTTATGACCCTTTGCTGGTCCTTGTACCTATCCCATTCACCCGGATCTGTACTATGTCTTGTACATTTGTGCGCCCTTTCTTTTAGTTTTAAGCTGTCCCTAATCTCTTTATTTGTCCGTGGCTGTTTTCTTTTTGTGAAGTGGAAACTTTTCCTCTCAGGGGTATATACTTGCTCTGTATATTGTTAAATGTTTCTTTAAACATTCTCCACTGATCTTCAGTTGTTTGACCCATTAACAGATCTCCCCAGTTTACCGAGGACAGTCTCTGTCTCATCCCGTTAACGTCAGCCTTACCCAAGCCTAAAACTCTACTGTTTGTAACTTGCTTTTCACTTTAAAACACTACACTGAATTCAATCATGTTGTGATCACTATTTGATAAATGTTCATGCACAGTTAGGCTACTCATTAAATTGGGCTCATTACTCATAATTAAATCTAATATTGCCTGTCGCCTTGTTACATCTGGAACATATTGCAGCAGGAAACTATCTCGGACACATTCCAGAAATTCACTCCCTTTCTGACAGTTGCTTGTCTGCCTCTCCCAATCTGTGTCAGTTATAATCCCCCATTAATACTACTCTGCCTTTGCTACACACTTGCCTAATTTCTGCCTTTATACAATCTAGCGCCTCAGAACTGCCACCAGGGGGTCGATACACAACACCCATTACAGTTTTAGATTTTTTTGTTCCTCAGTTCCACCCATATGGGGCGGGATTCTCCATCCCGTCGGCCAATGGGGTTTCCCATTGTGGGCACCCCCATGTCGTCGGGAAGTCCGCGGGCGTGAGTGCACTGCTGGTGAAGCAGAGGATCCCGACGACGGAGAATCCAGCCCATGGTCTCCGCTGGATACTTCCCCCTCATTATCCTCCTTCACCATTAAGGTGATAGTATTTCTAATCAGTAAGGCTACTTCACCCCCTCTGCCATATTCTCTGTCCCTCCTGTAAACTTTATAACCGGTATATTTTGTACCCAGTCCAGACCGTCCTGATACTTGTTTTTGGAACTGTATTGAGTTCTCCTGAGGCCTTCCCCTCCCCCTCCATTTATTAGTTTAAAGTCGTTCTGACCTCCCTATTTATCCTTTCCACGTGGACACTGGTTCCAGATCGGTTCAGGTGGAGACCGTCCCAACGGTACAGATCCCTCCTGTCCCAATACTGATGCCAGTGCTCCATGAAATGGAACCCCTCGTTCCCGCACCACTCCTTTAGCCACGTCTTTACTTCCCTAATTTTCCTCATTCCTACACCAAATTACACGTGGCTCGGCAAATAATCCAGAGATTATAAGCCTTGAGGACCTGTTCTTTAATTTTGTTCCTAGTTCCTGATATTCCCCAAACAGGTCCTCTTTCCGAGTCTTGCTGATGTTGTTTGTCCCAACGTGGACCCCAACAACTGGATCCTCCCCTCCCTCTCCAATATCCTTTCAAGCCGGTTAGAGATGCCCCTCACCCTGGCACCGGGCAGGCAACATACCATGTGGGACTCTCGGTCCTGCTTCCAAAGGATGTTCTCAGTTCCCGTAATTATAGAATCCCCGACAACTACCACTTCTTCCCCCCTCTTGGATGGCCTCCTGTACCAGGGTGCAGTGGTTAGCCAGCTCATCCTTCCTACAGTCACTGCTCCGATACCCTGCCCCTCCGAGTCCACTCCCTGGAGACTCGGCAGTGAATCCCTGAGGTAAGGTTTTTGTCCTCACAGCTCCGAAACTCCATCCCTCCGAGTCCGCTCCCTGGAGAGTAGGTCTGGGGAATAGGTATTGGAGACAGGTATTGGGGAATGAGAGGTAGGAATGTTCCATAGAAACTAGAATTCTCTGTTCTGAATTTCTATCCTGTACTGAGTGTTGACTTATGTAAACTTCTTTTACAGATATTGCAAGAGGAGGAATTACAGACAGAAATCTCAATTGTCACATCTTGGTCTTACAGAGTCACCTTGGGACCTGAATATCATCGGCCCTTGAATCTAGAAGGAGAAATGTTTACCCAATCTGTCGGCATGAAAAGATGTTAAACATCAGTGTGACTGGAAAAGCACCGAGACACACACACCCGAGTGAGAGTGTTCCAGAGCACTGACTGTGGAAAGAGCTTTAACCAGTTACACAGCCTGAAAAAGACATCACACCATTCACAGTGGGGAGAGACCGTACACGTGTTCTGTGTGGAGTGGACGAGGCTTCAACTGATTGTCCAACCTGGAGAGACACGAGGAGACCCAAAACATGGAGAAACCGTGGAAATGTGGGGACTGTGGGAAAGGATACAGATTCCCATCTCAGCTGGAGACTCATCGACGAATTCATACTGGGGAGAGGCCATTCACCTGCCCTGTGTGTGAGAAGGGATTCACTCTGTTCTCCAGCCTTAAGACACACCAGCAAATTCACACTGGGGGGTGGCCATTCACCTGCTCTCAGTGTGGGAAAGGATTCACTCAGTTACCCAATTTGCAGGCACATCAGCGAGTTCACACTGGGGAGAGGCCATTCACCTGCTCTCTGTGCAGGAAGGGATTCACTCAGTTATCCAACCTGCAGAGTCACCAGCGAGTTCACTCTGGGGAGAGACCGTTCATCTGCTCCCAGTGTGTGAAGGGATTCAGTAAATCATCCAACTTGCGGACACATCAGCGAGTTCACGCTGGGGAGAGGCCGTTCACCTGCTCTCTGTGTGGGAAAGGATTCACTCAGTTACCCAATTTGCAGGCACATCAGCGAGTTCACACTGGGGAGAGGCCATTCACCTGCTCTCTGTGCAGGAAGGGATTCACTCAGTTATCCAACCTGCAGAGTCACCAGCGAGTTCACTCTGGGGAGAGACCGTTCATCTGCTCCCAGTGTGTGAAGGGATTCAGTAAATCATCCAACTTGCGGACACATCAGCGAGTTCACGCTGGGGAGAGGCCGTTCACCTGCTCTCTGTGTGGGAAGGGTTTCACTCAGTTATCCCACCTGCAGAGTCACCAGCAAGTTCACTCTGGGGAGAGACCTTTCATCTGCTCCCAGTGTGGGAAGGGATTCACTCAGTTCTCCAACCTGCGGACACACCAGCGAGTTCATACTGGGGAGAGGCCATTCACCTGCTCTCAGTGTGGGAATCGATTCACTCAGTTATCCAGCCTACAGAATCACCAGCGAATTCACACTGGGGAAAGACCATTCACCTGCTCCCAGTGTGGGAAGGGATTCAGTGATTCATCCAACCTGCGGACACATCTGCGGGTTCATAGTGGAGAGAAGGCAATCACGTTCTCTGAGTAAGGGAAGGCAATTAGTGTTCCATCCCGCCTGCAGACAGACCAGTGAGTTCACCCCGGGGAGTGAGCATTCACCTGCACTCAATGTGGGAGGGAATGTGGTGTTTCCTTGTACCTGCCGAGACACCAACAAGTTCAAAGTGATTACAGGGGCTATTGCTGTTATTGTTTCTGCTCTCGGTTACATCCGGGACTGCATTTTGTTCATTCTGTCAGTTGGTCACTGGGGAGGGTCGGAGGGTTTTGTTCTGCTCGACTTGGCAGTCCCATGGCTTTGCCTCCAGAGGGCTGACGCTCTTTGAGCCTTGTTGCGACTACCTTGGTTCAAATTTCACAAGGATCACAGAGTGAAGGGGTGTTTGGAAGTGAGAAGATATTCAGTTTGCATTTCTGTTTGGATCCCTCTAAATCCTGCCACATTACCATGAAGATGGGCCTTGGTGGTTCCATGTTTTTGTTTAATTTATCTGGGTGAACATCCAATCAGGGTATGAGGGGCAAGTTGTCTGAGGTAGACTGGGAAACTGCATTAAATGGTATGGTGGGAGACAGGCAATAGCTAATATTTTAAGGCATTATTATTCATCTACGGGGGGTGGGGGGGGGGTGGGGTCAGTTAGCTCAGTTGGCTGGTTCATGATGCGGAGTGACTCCATTAGCTGGGGTGCAACTGTCGTACTGGCTGAGGTTATCCATGAAGGGTCCACCTTCTCAACATTGCCCCTCGCCTGAGATGTGGTGACCCTCAGATTAAACCACCAGTCATCTCGCTCTCGCTCCCTCTCTCTCTGATATCTTCAGTCTGGATAGGCCCAGTGGACCAGGCTATTCTGGGTCTGGATATTTTATTCTAATTGAATTCTCCCTTAAGCTTTGAAAATGGGACAGTAACATGGCCAATCAGAACCATCAGGAAAGATCAGCTTTATGACCATCCAATGTGGCAAAAGATAAGAATGATTGTGGCCAATTACAGATGGAACCAGCATCATTCACTGGTAATGTTCCACCGTGTACCAAACAATACCCATCAACCCGTCCCCAACCAAAGGGATTTTACCCACAGTAGAGCAACTGGAGGAAAGAGGAGTGTTAATTAAAACACGCAGTTCGTCAAATAGTCCAGTTTGGCAAATGGTACAGGGTGCCTGACCTTTGACGACTGAAAGGCAAACCTATATCAATCTGGGATCCACCTGTGTTCCAGTGAAAGTCTGGAATGTTTATATGGGATGAATAAGTTGATCACTTTCTCCTGGAAATATTTACATCCTGGCCCATGAATTTTGTTTCAAAGAAATCCACATTTGAAAGCCCGGCCAAGACATGAAATATCAACACCATAACAGGGCAGATAAGAAAGACAGACAGTCACTTTGATCTTCAGAGCATCTGAGAGTTAAGAAAATGTGACATGATTTTGGGATACCGGTGTGGGTGTGCAGATGTGATTTGTTACATGTGAAAAATAACAAGCCTAAATTCACGGTGAAATGGACTGAAGACCGAGTCCCAAACACACACAGCTACTGGAGACACAGCAGGAGATGAAATGGTTAATGTGGCCAGGGGATTGAGACACCATTGTGACATCATCAAGATATTGACACACTCCAGAGAGAAACTGACTTTAAAACAAGCAGAATAGAATTAAACACACTGGACATGGGCAAAGTGGGAGTGAAATTAAAGCGATAATGGGACAATGAAGGGCTTGGGAGAAATAATACTGAGTAAGAACTGTCCACAAGTTGGATGGGGGTAAAGGGGGAGTTGAAGAATCTTATACATCCATGCTTGATCTGTTGCTTGAAGCATCTGTCCTTATGTACCAGTAACCTAGAATTTGCCGCACAAGAAGAAAATATGGAGTAGATGTTACCCCAGGCGGGGCCAGAACTGGACAATAAAGGAGTGAAATTGAGTGAGGATTTGTGGAGAGAGTTTTGTAAATTCTTAATGGAATGCGGGAGTTGCTGGACCAGAATTTATTGCCCTTGAACTGAGTAGCTTGCTCGGACATGTCAGATTTTAACCGGGTCTCCCCGATTTCTAGTCTCTGCCACAAGGGGAAACATCCTCAGCACCGTGGGCTGCATGGTAGCACAGTGGTTAGCACAGTTGCTTCACAGCTCCAGACTCCCAGGTTCGATTCCCGGCTTGGGCCATTGTCTATGCGGAGGCTGCACGTTCTCCCCGTGTCTGAGGTTTCCTCCGGGTGCTCCGGTTTCCTCCCACAAGTCCAAAGATGTGCGGGCTAGGTGGATGGGCCATGCTAAATTGCCCTTAGTGTGCAAAAAAGGTTAGGTGGGGTTACGGGGATAGGGTGAGGTATGGGCTTGAGTAGGGTGCTCTTTCCAAGGGCCGGTGCAGACCTGATTGGGCCAAATGGCCTCCTTCTGCGCTGTAAATTCAATGAATCTCTCTGTCAATTCCACTCAGGATCTCATGTGTTTCAATAAGATCATCTCTCATTCTTCTCAACTGCACTGGATACAGTCCCAACCTGTCAAACCTTTCCTCAGAGGATAACCCCCTCGTTCCAGAATCTGGGAGTCAACCTCCTCTGAACTGCTTATGATGCAATTATCTCATTTCTGAAATAAGGAGACCCAAACTGTACACAGTGCTCTAAATATGGGGTGGGATTCTCCATCCTGTGGCGCTTCCCTGCCAGCAGTGGGATTCTCCATCCTGCAGCGCCCCCACCTGGAATGGCCAATGGGGTTTCCCATTGTTGCCAGCTCCACGTCGTCTGGAAGTCCCCAGGTGTGGGTGCGCTGCCGGCGCAATGGAGAATATACAGTGGAGAATCCAGCCCATGGTCTCACCCAGGCCCTGTACAACTGCAGCAAAACACCCCAACTTTTATATTCCACTCCCTTTGCAATAAACAACAATATTCCATTCACCTTCCTAATCACTTGCTGTACCGGCTGTAAGGGCCCTTCCTTTTCATAACCTTATTTCCCCTTTCTTTTATTGTTGCCGTTACATTTTGTCCATGGATGCTTAATGGACATGTCACTTTAAGGCAAGCAGCCTGTATCTTTAATTCAAGCAGAAGAATCCAGGCGTCTGTACTGGTTTAAACAGGAGCTGCAGATCTTTAGGCACCAGTGTGGGAATTGGGGTTGGGACTCGGTTTGATTGATTGGCTGGTGGCCAATGAATTGGCCCAGAAGGCTGTGCTCCAAGGTAACAGGCGGTGATTGGATCCTATCCCGCTGGGATGTTTTTCACAATCCCAAGCTTTTAGTTTGATTCTAGCAGCACAAGAGGCAGAACTGACTACCTCTCTCCAGAAGGCAGCTGTGAGTGCTATCTCTCTTCCCAGATAGCCTGTGGGTGCTGTCGTCCTGAAACCATGGAGACCTGAATACAAACCACAAACTGAAATGTTTGAACAGAGATGAGGTGCCTCTCCAGAAAAGTGTGAGTACTGCATTTCTAAACTCCAGAGAACCTGAGCAAATTAATCTACAGAGAAGATCACTACAGGCTGTAAACTAAAGACTTTAATCTGCAAGCTTGCTGTGAAGAAAAGTGCCAAAAACCATCATCTGAAAAAAAGAATTTCTTTAACTTATGATTTTATCCCTTTCCACCCCTCTGTGTTTGTCTGTCTATGTGTGTGTGTAGAGGCTGGGGGCAGGTTAAAGTGGGATTTAGGAATTGGCTTATAGTTAACCAGTTGTGTTTGCTGCATATTTTATTGTTGTTCTTGTAATAAATAAACAGTAATTGTGTTTATATTTGCAACTATGGTGACTGATTGTTGGGCAGCCGAGGACCAAAGACATAAGGGGCTGGATTCTCCGTCCCACAGTGCCAGATTTCTGGTTCAGTGTGCTGTCAGGTTTCGCCAGCTGATCAATGGGGTTTCCCATTGTGGGCCAGCAGTCCAACGCTGTCGGGAAACCCCCGGGCTGCCGGCAAAACGGAGCATCCCGGCGGCGGAGCATCCAGCCCAGGGTATTTTCATAAAAATTATTGATTAATTCACTTGTGCTGTGACTCTGGGGCACGTGGGGCTGGAATTGACCGCGCACTAGCCCAGGGTGTCGTAACACAGCAAACTAACTTGTGATTCCTGTACCAGGACACCCAGATCCCTCTGTGCCTCAGAGTTCTGTAATCTCTCTCCCATTTAAATAATGTTGTTTTATTTAATCCTTCCTGCCAAAGTGGGCACGTTTACATTTTCCCAGGTTATGCTCCATCTGTCAATTTGTTCTCACTCAGTTCATCTATTTGTTGTCCTTTGCATTCTCCTGAAGTCCACTTGGCAAATTAATTTCCAATCCCTCTTTGTGTCATCAGCAAATTTAACCCCATCCAACTCATTAATATAGATTGTAAATAGTTGAGGGCCCAGCACTGATCCTTGTGATACTCCACTTGTCACATCCTACCAACCCAAACATGACCCATTTATATCCACTCTCTGCTTCCTGTGAGCTAACCAATCCTCTATCCCTGCTGATATGTTGCCCTCTAGTCTACACCATGAGCTCTTATGTTGTGCAGAGACCTTTGATGTGGCACCTTGGGAAATACCTTCTGGAAACCTAAATAAACCACAGCTGCAGGTTCCCCTTTATTGACATCCCGTGTTACTCCCTCAAGGAGCCTGAATAAATGAGTCAATCATAATTGACTCCCTGAACCCCATTTTGTGTGTCATAGTGGCAGCATGTGGCGCAGTGGTTAGCACTGGGACTGCGGCGCTGAGGACCCGGGTTCGAATCCCGGCCCTGGGTCACTGTCCGTGTGGAGTTTGCACATGTCTGCGTGGATTTCACCCCCACAACCCAAAGATGTGATGGATTGGTCATGTTAAATTGCCCCTTAATTGGCAAAATAAATAATTGGGTACTCTAAATTTATTTTAAAAAAAAGAAAAATCAAATCTCCTCTCCCCCTCTGGTTCCTTTGCCAATCACCTTAGAGGGACTCACTTTCTGTTAAAGAGCCTCTCAACCTCTCACCCACTTTCCCTGAACTACATCAATCTAATCACGAAAAATCCAGCCAAATCAAATATTTTCTTGTTAATTGTTTATTAATGAAACAACATGGTTAAAAAAACTAACAGAAAATTACTTGAGGATAAATAGCAAGCAGAGTAAAAGGATGTTTACAATGTTCAGAACCCAAATGGTTTCTCTTTGGTTTCTCTGTTCCCGTGACTCCTCACTTTGGACACGGGCACTGAATACCGGGGGTCACGTCACTTACCCCAGTCACCCCCTCCTGTGTCCTAATTGAACATAGAACATAGAAAAGTACAGCACAGGAACAGGCCCTTCGGCCCTCCAAGCCTGCGCCGACCATGCTGTCCATCTAAACTAAAATCTTCTCCATGTCCGGGGTCCATATCCCTCTATTCCCATCCTATTCATGTAAATGAACATCATAAAAATAGACAATAGAACAATGAGAACACATTGAACACAGGGAGAATTGGTTGGAGGTCCATTTCCCAGTCAGTCCTCCAGAACAAAGAACAAAGAAATGTACAGCACAGGAACAGGCCCTTCGGCCCTCCAAGCCCGTGCCGACCATACTGCCCGACTAAACTACAATCTTCTACACTTCCTGGGTCCGTATCCTTCTATTCCCATCCTATTCATATATTTGTCAAGATGCCCCTTAAATGTCCCTATCGTCCCTGCCTCCACTACCTCCTCCGGTAGTGAGTTCCAGGCACCCACTACCCTCTGCGTAAAAAACTTGCCTCGTACATCTACTCTAAACTTTGCCCCTCTCACCTTAAACCTATGCCCCCTAGTAATTGACCCCTCTACCCTGGGGAAAAGCCTCTGACTATCCACTCTGTCTATGCCCCTCATAATTTTGTATACCTCTATCAGGTCGCCCCTCAACCTCCTTCGTTCCAGTGAGAACAAACCGAGTTTATTCAATCGCTCCTCATAGCTTATGCCCTCCATACCAGGCAACATTCTGGTAAATCTCTTCTGCACCCTCTCTAAAGCCTCCACATCCTTCTGGTAGTGTGGCGACCAGAATTGAACACTATACTCCAAGTGTGGCCTAACTAAGGTTCTATACAGCTGCAACATGACTTGCCAATTCTTATACTCAATGCCCCGGCCAATGAAGGCAAGCATGCCGTATGCCTTCTTGACTACCTTCTCCACCTGTGTAGCCCCTTTCAGTGATCTGTGGACCTGTACTCCTAGATCTCTTTGACTTTCAATACTCTTGAGGGTTCTACCATTCACTGTATATTCCCTACCTGCATTAGCCCTTCCAAAATGCATTACCTCACATTTGTCCAGGTTAAACTCCATCTGCCATCTCTCCGCCCAAGTCTCCAGACAATCTAAATCCTGCTGTATCCTCAGACAGTCCTCATCGCTATCCGCAATTCTACCAACCTTTGTGTCGTCTGCAAACTTACTAATCAGACCAGTTACATTTTCCTCCAAATCATTTATATATACTACAAAGAGCAAAGGTCCCAGCACTGATCCCTGTGGAACACCACTGGTCACAGCCCTCCAATTAGAAAAGCATCCCTCCATTGCTACCCTCTGCCTTCTATGGCCTAGCCAGTTCTGTATCCACCTTGCCAGTTCACCCCTGATCCCGTGTGACTTCACCTTTTGTACTAGTCTACCATGAGGGACCTTGTCAAAGGCCTTACTGAAGTCCATATAGACAACATCTACTGCCCTACCCGCATCAATCATCTTAGTGACCTCCTCGAAAAACTCTATCAAGTTAGTGAGACACGACCTCCCCTTCACAAAACCGTGCTGCCTCTCACTAATACGTCCATTTGCTTCCAAATGGGAGTAGATCCTGTCTCGAAGAATTCTCTCCAGTAATTTCCCTACCACTGAAGTAAGGCTCACCGGCCTGTAGTTCCCGGGATTATCCCTGCCACCCTTCTTAAACAGAGGAACAACATTGGCTATTCTCCAGTCCTCCGGGACATCCCCTGAAGACAGCGAGGATCCAAAGATTTCTGTCAAGGCCTCAGCAATTTCCTCTCCAGCCTCCTTCAGTATTCTGGGGTAGATCCCATCCGGCCCTGGGGACTTGTCTACCTTAATATTTTTTAAGACACCCAACACCTCGTCTTTTTGGATCACAATGTGACCCAGGCTATCTACACCCCCTTCTCCAGACTCAACATCTACCAATTCCTTCTCTTTGGTGAATACTGATGCAAAGTATTCATTTAGTACCTCGCCCATTTCCTCTGGCTCCACACATAGATTCCCTTGCCTATCCTTCAGTGGGCCAACCCTTTCCCTGGCTACCCTCTTACTTTTTATGTAAGTGTAAAAAGCCTTGGGATTTTCCTTAACCCTATTTGCCAATGCCTTTTCATGACCCCTTCTAGCCCTCCTGACTCCTTGCTTAAGTTCCTTCCTACTTTCCTTATATGCCACACAGGCTTCGTCTGTTCCCAGCCTTTTAGCCCTGACAAATGCCTCCTTTTTCTTTTTGACGAGGCCTACAATATCACTCGTCATCCAAGGTTCCCGAAAATTGCCGTATTTATCTTTCTTCCTCACAGGAACATGCCTGTCCTGTATTCCTTTCAACTGACACTTGAAAGCCTCCCACATGTCAGATGTTGATTTGCCCTCAAACATCCGCCCCCAATCTATGTTCTTCAGTTCCCGCCTAATATTGTTATAATTAGCCTTCCCCCAATTTAGCACATTCATCCTCGGACCACTCTTATCCTTGTCCACCAGTACTTTAAAACTTACTGAATTGTGGTCACTGTTACCGAAATGCTCCCCTACTGAAACATCTACCACCTGGCCAGGCTCATTCCCCAATACCAGGTCCAGTACCGCCCCTTCCCTAGTTGGACTGTTTACATATTGTTTTAAGAAGCCCTCCTGGATGCTCCTTACAAACTCTGCCCCGTCTAAGCCCCTGGCACTAAGTGAGTCCCAGTCAATATTGGGGAAGTTGAAGTCTCCCATCACCACAACCCTGTTGTTTTTACTCTTTTCCAAAATCTGTCTACCTATCTGCTCCTCTATCTCCCGCTGGCTGTTGGGAGGCCTGTAGTATACCCCCAACATTGTGACTGCACCCTTCTTATTCCTGATCTCTACCCATATAGCCTCACTGCCCTCTGAGGTGTCCTCTCGCTGTATAGCTGTGATACTCTCCTGAACAAGTAGCGCAACTCCGCCTCCCCTTTTACATCCCCCTCTATCCCGCCTGAAACATCTAAATCCTGGAACGTTTAGCTGCCAATCCTGCCCTTCCCTCAACCAGGTCTCTGTAATGGCAACAACATCATAGTTCCAAGTAGTAATCCAAGCTCTAAGTTCATCTGCCTTACCCGTAATGCTCCTTGCATTAAAACATATGCACTTCAGGCCACCAGACCCGCTGTGTTCAGCAACTTCTCCCCGTCTGCGCTGCCTCAGAGCCACACTGTCCCTATTCCCTAGTTCTCCCTCAATGCTCTCACCTTCTGACCTATTGCTCCCGTGCCCACCCCCCTGCCATACTAGTTTAAACCCTCCCGTGTGACACTAGCAAACCTCGCGGCCAGGATATTTATGCCTCTCCGGTTTAGATGCAACCCGTCCATCTTATACAGGTCACACCTGCCCCGGAAGAGCTCCCAGTGGTCCAGATAACAGAAACCCTCCCTCCTACACCAGCTGTTTAGCCACGTGTTTGTCTGCTCTATCTTCCTATTTCTAGCCTCACTGGCACGTGGCACAGGGAGTAATCCCGAGATTACAACCCTCGAGGTTGTAATCCTTCCGGTCTCTCTATTAGTGCGACGTCCATGGCAGTTTCCCAACTGGGGTGCAGGCCCCGTTATTCTCAACTAAATTCAGCCCTCAGCTCCATCTCCTGGCTGTCACTGACACAAGAATAGTGAGCCAGAAAACTGCCTGAGGCTCAAATGGGAAGTCAAAACTTGTGGATTAGGATCTCTGGACAGATCAGTAACTTTAAAAAAAATCAATTCCAAGTCAACAATGTAAAGGATCACACAACAGGCCTTACGGTTTTCTGGCTTTTACTGCAGCAAACAAACCAGAAGCAACATTTTGTTTCTAATTTTTCCAATTAAGGGGCAATTGAGTGCGGCCAATCCACCTATCCTGCACATCTTTGGGTTGTGGTGGTGTGACCCACGCAGACACAGGGAGAATGTGCAAACACCACACGGACAGTGACCCTGGGCCGGGATTGAACTCGGGTCCTCGGCGCCGTGAGGCAGCAGTGCTAACCACTGTGTGACCGTGATGCCTTAGTAGCAACATTGACTAAACACTACTTTTGCCAGAAACCTCCACCTTTATTTATAAAATAGAACTTGTCCTTTTACACAATCTAAAATTCCACTCCACGGTTATACTTTACTCTGCACCAGAAATCCAAACTGAAGTGTCTCAGAACGGTAGCCTTGTGGATAGCACAATTGCTTCACAGCTCCAGAGTCCCAGGTTCGATTCCCATCTTGGGTCACTGTCTGTGCGGAGTCTGCACATTCTCCCCGTGTTTGCGTGGGTTTCCTCCGGGTGCTCCGGTTTCCTCCCACAGTCCAAAGATGTGCAGGTTAGGTGGATTGGCCATGCTAAATTGCCCTTAGTGTCCAAAATTGCCCTTAGTGTTGGGTGGGATTTCTGGGTTATGGGGATAGGGTGGAGATGTGGGCTTGGATAGGGTGCTCTTTCCAAGAGCCGGTGCAGACTCGATGGGCCAAATGGCCTCCTTCTGCACTGTAAATTCTATGATAATCTAGGAGTACAACAGTTGCACCCCTGCAATTGGAGTCACTCCACATCATGGTCAGACATCCAGCCAACTGAGCTAACTGACACCCCCCTCTGGCAGATATATAATTCCTTCACTATTAGCTATTGCCTGTCTCCCATCATACCATTTAATGTGGTTTCCCAGTCCACCCCAGACAACTTGCCCCATATACCCTGATAGTTTTCTTCTGTGAGAAACACCTAGATAAATTAAACAAAAAAAACTTGTAACCACCTAGGGCCCATCTTCATGGCAATGTGGCATGATTTGGGGGGCATCCAAACAGAAATGCAAACTGAATATCTTCTCACTTCCAAACACTCCTTCACTCTGTGATCCTTGTGAAATTTAAAACCAGGTAGTCGCAACAAGGCTCGAAGAGCGTCAGCCCACTGGAGGCAAAGTCGTGAGACCGGCCAGTCCAGCAGAAAGAAACCCTCCCCATTGACCAACTATCAGAATGAACAAAATGCAGTCCTTGATGTAACTGAGAGCAGAAACAATAACAGCAGAATCCAACCCCTGTAATCAATTGTGAACTTGTTGGTGTCTCAGCAGGTGGGATGAATCATGGATTCCCTTCCCAGACTGAGAGGTGAACGGTCTCTCCCCAGTGTGAACTCGCCGGTGTCTCAGCAGGTGGGATGGTTCACTAATTTCCTTCCCCTACTCAGAACACGTGATTGCCTTCTCCCCAGTGTGAACTCGCTGATGTGTCTGCAGGTTGAATCCCTTTCCACACTGGGAGCAGGTGAACGGCCTCCCCAGTGTGAATTTGCTGGTGACTCTGCAGGTGGGATAACTGAGTGAATCTCTTCCCACACTGAGAGCAGGGGAATGGCTTCTCCCCAGTGTGAATTCGCTGGTGTTTCTTCAGGTCCGGTAACCGAGGGAATCCCTTCCCACACTGAGGGCAGGTGTATGGCCTCTCCCCAGTGTGAACTCGCTTATGTGTCCGCAGGGCGGATGAATGTCTGAATCCCTTCCCACACTGAGGGCAGGAGAATGGCTTCTCCCCTGTGTGAACTCGCTGGTGTGTCTGCAGGTTTGATAACTGAGTGAATCCCTTCCCACACTGAGAGCAGGTGAACGGCTTCTCCCCTGTGTGAACTTGCAGGTGTGACTTCAGACTGGATAAGCGAGGGAATTCCTTCCCACACTGAGAGCAGATGAACGGTCTCTCCCCAGTGTGAACTCGCTGGTGTGACTTCAGACTAGATACCTGAGTGAATCCTTTCCCACACTGAGAACAGGTGAACGGCCTCTCCCCAGTGTGAACTCGCTGATGTTTCTTCAGACTGGACAACAGAGTGAATCCCTTCTCACACTGCGGACAGGTGAACGGCCTCTCCCCAGTGTGAATGCGTCGATGAATCTCCAGCAGAGATGGGAATCTGTATGCCTTCCCACAGTCCCCACATTTCCACGGTTTCCTCATGTTTTGGGTGTCCTCATGTCTCTCCCTGTTGGACAATCAGTTGAAGCCTCATCCACACAGAACACATGTACGGTCTCTCCCTGCTGTGAATGGTGTGATTTGTTTTCAGGCTGTGTAACTGGTTAAAGCTCTTTCCACAGTCAGTGCCCTGGAACACTCTCACTCGGGTGTGTCTGTCTCGGTGCTTTTCCAGTCACACTGATGTTGAAAGTGGGCAAACAATTCTCCTCCGAGATTCAAAGGCTGATGATACTCAGATTCCAAAGTATCGAGTGACTCTGTAAGACTGAGACGTGTCAATTAAGATTTGTCTGTAATTCCTCCTCTTGTAATATCTGTAAAAGGAGTTTACAAAAGTCAACACTCAGTCCAGGATAGAAATTCAGAACAGATAATTTCTCTGGAACATTCTTTCCTCTCATTCCCCAATACCTCAGCTCCACTACCACAAGACCATAAGACATAGGAGCAGAATTAGGCCACTCGGCCCATCGAGTCTGCTCCGCCATTCAATCATGGCTGATATTTTTCTCATCCCCATTCTACTGCCTTCTCCCCATAACCCTTGACCCCCTTATTATGTCTTGAAGACACTCAGTGATTTGGCCTCCACAGGCTTCCGCGGCAAAGAGTTCCACAGATTCACCACCCTCGGGCTGAAGAAATTCCTCCTCATCTCTGCTTTAAAGGATCGTTCCTTTAGTCTGAGATGGTGTCTTCTGGTTCTAGTTTTTCCTACAAGTGGAAACATCCTCTCCACGTCCACTCTATCCAGGCCTCGCAGTATCCTGTGAGTTTCAATAAAATCCCCCCTCATCCTTCTAAACTCCAATGTAAACAGATCCAGAGTCCTCAACCGTTCCTCATACGACAAGCTCTTCATTCCAGGGATCCTTCTTGTGAACCTCCTCTGGACCCTTTCCAAGGTCAGCACATCCTTCCTTAGATACGGGTCCCCAAACTGCTCACAATACTCCAAATGGGGTCTGACCAGAGCCTGATACACCTATTGCCCATACCTAGTCTCCAGGGAGCGGACTCGGAGGGGCAGGGTATCGGAGCAGTGACTGTAGGAAGGATGAGCTAGCTGACCACTGCACCCTGGTACAGGAGGCCATTCAAGCGGGGAGAAGAAGTGGTCGTTGTCGGGGTTTCTATAATTAGGGGAACTGATAACATCCTTTGGAAGCAGGACCAAGAGTCCCACATGGTATGTTGCCTGCCCGGTGCCAGGGTGAGGGGCATCTCTAACCGGCTTGAAAGGACATTGGAGAGGGAGGATCCAGTTGTTGGGGTCCACATTGGGACAAACAACATCAGCAAGACTCGGAAAGAGGACCAGTTTGGGGAATATCACGAACTAGGAACAAAATTAAAGAACAGGTTCCCAAGGGTTATAATCTCTGGATTATTCACTGAGCCACGTGCAAATTGGCATTGGGATGAAAAAATTAGGTAAGTAAACACGTGGCTAAAGGAGTGGTGCGGGAAAGAGGGGTTCAATTTCATGGGGCACTGGCATCAGTATTGGGACTGGAAGGATCTGTACAATTGGGACGGTCTCCACCTGAACCGATCTGGGACCAGTGTCCTCGTGGAAAGGATAAATAGGGAGGTAGTCAGGAACCTAACATCAGGAACTGCAGCTAATGACAAAGCAAGTAGCATCCTGGTTAATGCAAAAGTGAAAAGTAACAAACAAGCAAATAACAAAGAAGCAAATAACAAACAAGTAAATAACAAACAAGCAAATAACAAACAAGCAATTAACAAAGAAGCAGTGCTGAGGGAGCGGTCAGGGGGAACAGCCCGATTAAGAGTTCTATAGACAAATGCACGGAGTGGAAGGAATAAACTAGACAAGCTGCAGGCGCAAATGCAAGTTGAAGATTATGATGTTGTCGCTATTACAGAGACTTGGCTGCAGGATGGTCAGGACTGGGAACTAAATATACCGGTTATAAAGTTTACAGGGACAGAGAATATGGCAGAGGGGGTGGAGTAGCCTTACTGATTAGAAATACTACCACCTCAATGGTGAGGAAGGAAACAATGAGGGGAAAGCATCCAGTGGAGACCATAGGAGTGGAACTGAGGAAGAAAACAATCTCAAACTGTAATGGGTGTTGTGTATCGACCCCCTGGTGGCAGTTCAGAGGTGCTAGATTGTATAAAGGCAGAAATTTAGCAAGTGTGTAGCAAAGGCAGAGGAGTATTAATGGGGGGATTATAACTGACACACAGATTGGGAGAGGCAGACAAGCACCTGGCAGAAAGGGAGTGAATTTCTGGAATGCGTCCGAGATAGTTTCCTGCAGCAATATGTTCCAGATGTAACAAGGGGACAGGCAATATTAGATTTAGTTGTTAGTAAGGGCCAGCACAGTGGTGCAGCGGTTAGCACTGCTGCCTTACAAAGCCGAGGACCTGGGTTCGATCCTGCCCCAGGTCACTGACCGTGTGAAGTTTGCACATTCTCCCTGTTTCTGCCTGGGTCTCACCCCCACAACCCAAAAAGATGTGCAGGGCAGGTCAATTGGCCACGCTAAATTGCCCCTTAATTGGGGGGGGGAAAAAAGAATTGGGTTACTCTAAATGTATTTGAAAAAAGATTTAATTATGAGTAATAACCCAAATTTAGTTGGTAGCCTAACTGTGCGCAAACATTTATCAAATAGTGATCACAACATGATTGAATTCAGTGTAGTGTTTGAAAGTGAAAAGCACATTACAGACAGTAGAATTTTAGACTTGGGTAAGGCTGACATTAACGGGATGAGACAGAGACTGTCCACGGTAAACTGGGGAGATCTGTTAATGGGTCAAACAACTGAGGATCAGTGGAGAATATTTAAAGAAACATTTAACGAGATACAGAGCAAGTATATACCCCTGAGAGGAAAAGGCTCCACTTCACAAAAAAAAAGCAGCCATGGACAAATAAGAGGTTCGGGACAGCTTAAAACTAAAAGAAAGGGCGCACAAAAATACAAGACATAGTACAGATCCGGACGAATAGGAAAGGTACAAGGACCAGCAAAGGGTCATAAAGCAGCTTGTTAGAGCGACTAAAAGGGATTATGAAGGGAAACTTGCAAGGGACATCAATATCAATGAGAAGAATGTTTAGTTATATAAAGGGAAAGCGGGTGTGAAGAGCAATGTAGGCCCAGTAAAAGCTGAAAATGGAGATATTGTCAGTGATAATGGGGGAATGGGAGACACGCTGAACAATTACTTTGCCTCAGTATTTACAGTTGAAAAGGAGGATAACTTTTCAGAAGTCACAAAATAATTAATAGTCGATAGAGGACAGGGACTTAATACAATTTATGTAAATATAGATTAGATTTATATTTATTGTCACGTCTACCGAGGTACAGTGAAAAGGATTGCTCTGCGTACAGTCCAGGCAGATCCTTCCATTTATGAAAAAACATAGGACGTATAATAAATACACAATGTAAAGACATAGACATAGTGTGAAGCATACAGAGTATAGTGCGAACAACAGGAGAGAAGATGCAGAGAGAGATCAGTTCAGTCCATAAGAGGGTCATTCAGGAGTCTGGTAACAGCGGGGAAGAAGCTGTATTTGAATCTGTTAGTGCGTATTCTCAGACTTTTGTTTCTTCTGCCCGATGGAAGAGGTTGGAAGAGAGAATAACCCAGGTGGGAGGGGTCTTTGATTATGCTGCCCGCTTTCCCAAGGCAGCTATAGTATCACTCACAAGGAAATTAATGGAACCAAAGATTGACAAATCCCCAGGACCTGACGGTTTCCATCCGAGGGTGTTAAAGGAAGTTGGAGATGTTAAGAAAAATGCGAAAGATGTCATTTGAAACGAGAAGGTCTGATGATAAAACCCAAGGAACATGAGAAAAAGCAAAGTAACAGAAAAGATCCTATAAATGTAAATGTAATGAAATGCTAAAAAATGATATAGCAGAAGGCCCTCGAAGGGTCAACTGCAGACAAATATTCTTTGGAATGCAGACGGCCATTATCACACAGGCCTCGAGATAACGAAGCAGCTCATGCTGTAACCTGATATCTTTAGTTCAAGTCGGAGAAAGTTTTATAAAAGTTAAGTTTTAAGTTACATAAAGGGAATGAGTTTAATACCCTTTAATAGAAGTTAATTAGTTTAGCAAGCAATTGATTGGAATTGCCAAAATCTTAAGTTTGAATTACTTGAAATAACATTTATTTGTGAATGATAGAAATTTAATGACACCAGTTAAAAGTGGAAATCTGGAGAGAAGAGTTGATTTTAATACCGGACAATTCACCGCAGCTCACTGCTTCTTTTCAAAAAAGCAGTCAATAGCTTGTTGTAAAATTGTAAAAAGGGAAGAATATAACTTGAAACATTTAGGAATACAAGAAAATACATTGCTTAAAAAAGATAAGGGATTGAAAGTCTGGAATGCCACAGAATAATTAGCAGGACGTCTCCCTGCCAGTGAGCTGACAAACCAAGGTCAAGCTTAACATGAAGGCACTCTCATGTTCGACATTACGGAAACTAGATGTGGAATCATATGGACAGAAAGGGTATTGCGTTAAGGAGCAGAAGAAAATACTTAAAAATAATGTCATGTAATCAGCAAGGCTGTTGGAAGGGTGATATATATCCTGAATAGCTCTCAGCCAGGCACTCACTCTCAGCTTGCAGGGTGATTTCGGTACATGGGACTGACAGAATACGAAAGCCGAGCAGAACCGCAAAATAACCGGGAGAAAACCAACAGATAAAGAAGAGATTGTCAAGGAGGCCCAGGAAGGTCTGATCAGCCAACCAGGAGAATCCAGAAGCAAGATCTTTTTGCTTTTCTGTAAAGACAGTGATTTTATCTTGTAAAAGAAAAAATAATAATAAAATAATTTAAAGTTTTAACCTGAAACAGTGGTTATTACAAAGTCTACTTTACTGACTTAGCAACGCGGGACCAAGATCAATGCTACTAAGTGGTAAGTCGATAAAATTCTTCTCTAAAGATATGGGTTATGCCGGGGGATAACTTGAAACACTAGTTTGACCCGAATAGCACCCACCTAAGTCTGCAGAGGAGTCAGGGAGTGAGAATCCCTGTTCACCATTAAGAATATCTTGACCCTTTTTTGGTACAGGGGGAATTCTAAGAATACTGGTGAGTTTTTTACTTCAGGGAGCATATTGTAGATGTCCTAACAAGAATCTCCCAGAGTTCCCTAGATTCAGGAGTAGTCCCTCTGGATTGGAAAACTGCACTTGTCACTTTTTAATGAGGGGGGAAAGGGGGAAACCCGGGAATTACAGACCAGTTCGCCGAACATCTGGGGTGGGGAAATTGCTGGAGTTTATAATCAGGGATGGGGGTAACTGAACACCTTAAAACATTTCAGTCCATCAGGGAGAGCCAGCAGGGATTTGTGAAGGGAAGCTCATGCCTGATAATCTGACTGAATTCTTTGCAGAGGTGACAAAGGTAGTGGGCAGGGGAATGTCTCTGGATGTCATGGACTTCCCCATTGGGTGGGTAAATTGGGGTAGGTTTGGACGGGAGAGCGGTGATGGGGAGTGTGCCCTTTGTTTCTCTTTGTTTGTTGCTGGTCGGGAGGGTTGAGGGGAAGGGACGGACTGGAATAGTGAGAAGAAGTCAGAGGCCTTGGGCAGGGACCGCCATGCGAGCTGGGCAGGCTAGTTAATGGGAGTGAAGTTGGGGGTTGCCAGGAGGAAGGCATGGGGGAGGGGTGGAGAGATATTGGGTTGGTTCTTTGTTTGCTTGTGAGAGTGGGGAAGGGGGGTGGTTGGTGTGGCAAAGGGAGAGATGACGGTGAACATCTGAGGGCGGGCCTGAAGGGGCGCATGCTGGGGGCTGGCTTAAATGGGGATCTGGCTGTTCGGCAGGGGAGGGGAGCGGGGCCCCCCTCCCTGGCCAGCTGGTCATGTGGAACGTGCGAGGGTTGAATGGGCCGGTTAAACGATCGCGTATTTTTGCTCATTAGAGGAGCCTGAAGGCAGACGTTGTGCTCTTGCAGCAGATGCAGCTGAAGTTTGGGGATCAGACGAATGGGTGGGGCAGGGGTTCCACTCGGGGTTAGACATGAAGACGATGGAGTGGCAGTGTTGGGTTATAAGAGAGTGGCTTTTGAGGTGGGGGAGCATTGTGGCCGATCCGAGGGATGGGGGGTAGCTCTGTGATGGTCAGTGGGAAGCTGGAGGAGATGCCAATGGTGCTGGTGAATGTTTAAGCCCCGAATTGGGACAACGTGGATGTTAGAGAGGATCCCAGACCTGGACACGCATCGGCTGATTATGGGGGTGATTTCAATACAGTCCTAGATCCAAGTGTGGATCGGATGCGTCCTAAGTCGTTGAGGGTGTTGGTGGTGGCGATAGAGTTCAGGGGTTCATGGGCGCATTGTTTGCAGGAGGGGGGGGGATACCCATGGAGGTTTGGGAGGCCGAGGGCGAAGGACGTCTTGTACTTCACCCACATACCCATATGCACGGGGCATATTCGCGGATCAACAGTTTTGTTATGGACAAGGTGCTGCTGCCGGAGATATTGGGTTGGTTCTTGGTTTGGTTGTGAGAGTGGGGAAGGGGGGGTCGGAGGTGGCCGACTCGGAGTACTCGGCCATTGTGTTTTTCGACCACGCGCCCCATTGGGTGGATTTGAGGGTGGGGGGCCTAACAGCTGCAGTTGGGGGGTTGGATGTGGGGCTACTGGCGGATGGGTGAGTGGGTAATGGCTGCTATGTCGAGTTGAACGATATGGAGGAGGTCCCAGCCACCACGCTGTGGGATGCACTTAAGGCTATAGTTAGGGAGGAATCCGGGAGGATAGGGAGAGGGTTCCCACCTCTCCCTCCCTTTCAGTCATTGAGTTCCAGATTCCAACAAACCTCTGGGGAAAAGCTTTTCCTCACATCTCCTCTGAACCTCCTGCTCATTACCTTAAATCTGTGTCCCTAGTTATTGATCCCTCCACTAAGGGAAAGAGCAGCTTCGTAGCCACACTATCTATGTCTCTCAGAATTTTATACACCTCAATCAGGTCCCCTGTCAGCCTTCTCTGCTCCAGGGAAAACAATCCCAGTCTCTCTTCATAGCTGAAACACTCCAGCCCAGGCAACGTCCGAGTGAATCTCCTCTGCACCCTCACCAGTGTAAACACTTCCTTCCTATAGTGTGGCGAGCAGAACTGCACAGTACTCCAGCTGGGGTTTAACCAGCATTTTATACAGCTCCAGCATAACCTCCCTGCTCTGATATTCAATGCCTCGGTTAATAAAGGCAATATTCCCATTGGCCTTAACCAGCTTATCCACCTGTCCTGCTGCCTTCAGAGATCTGTGGATATGCACACCAAGTCACTTTGCTCTTCTGTACTTCACAGGGTCCGACCATTCATTGTATATTCCCTTGCCTCGTTAGTCCAACCAAAATGCACAACGTCACACTTTTCTTGCTTAAATTCCATTTGCCACTCTTCTGTACATCTTTTTAAAAATAAATTTAGAGTACCCAATTATTCTTTTTACAATTAAGGGGCAATTAAGCGTGGCCAATCCAGCTACCCTGCACATCTTTTGGGTTGTGAGGGTGAGACCCACGCAGACACGGGGAGAAAGTTAAAACTCTACACGGACAGTGACCCGGGCCGGGATTGAACCTGGGTCCTCAGCGTCGGGAGGTGCCAGTGCTAACCATTGCACCATCCTGCTGCCCCCTCTTCTGCCCATCTAGCCAGCCTATCCATATTGTCCTGTAATCTAAGGCCTTGTTCCTCACCATTTACCACACCACCAATTTTTGTGTCATCTGTGAACTTCCTAATCTACCTCCTACATTCACATCCAGATCATTAATGTGTACTACAAAGAAGTGCCCCAGCACTGATCCCTGCAGAATACCACTGGACACAGGCTTCCAGGCACAAAAACAACCTTCAAACATCACCCTCTGCCTCCAACCACTAAGCCAGTTTTGGATCCAGTTTGCCAAATTGCCCTGGATCCTATGGACTCTTACCTTCTGCATCAGCCTCCCACGTGAGTTTGTCTAAAGCCTTACTAAAGTCCATGTAGACTACATGAACCACACTACCTACATCTACACACCTAGTCACTTTCTCAAAAAATTCAATCACATTTGTGAGACATGCTCTCCCTTGTTTAATCCTTGCCCCTCCAAGTGGAGATTAATTCTGTCCCTCAGAATGTTTTTCAGTAGTTTCCCTGGCAGTGAAGTTAGACTCACTGGCTTGTAATTTCCTGGTTTGTCCCTACTTGCCTTCTTGAATAATGGCACCACATTAGCTGTCTTCCAGTCCTCAGGCACCTCTCCTGTGGCCAGAGAAGATTTGAAAATGTTTGTCAGAGCCTCTGCAATCTCCTTCTTTGCCTTCCACAGCAGCCTGGGATACATCTCATGTGGCTCTGGGTATTTATCCACTTTCAGACCTGGTGAAACTGTTCATACCTTCTCCCTCTCAATGTCAAGTTGTTCAAGCAAATCACCATGTGCCTCCGTGATTTCTATACCTACATCATCCTTCTCCGTAGTGAAAACAGATATGAAGTATACATTTAAAACCTCACCTGTATCTTCCACTTCCATGCACACATTGACTCATTGGTCCGTACTCTTACCCTGGTCAACCTCCTGCCCCAAATATACTTAGAAAACATTGTTGGATTTTCCTTTATTTTACCCGACAGTGCTTTTCCAAGCTCCCTCTTTGCTCTCCTAATTCCTTTCTTAAGTAATCCTTTGCACTTTCCATGTTCCTCTAAGACTTCCACTTTGAACCCTCGGTATCTGTGATAAGACTCACCTTTAATTCTTTATCCAACCCTAGATATCCCTTACATCCAGGGTTCCCTGGACTTATTGCTCCCACCCTTCCCTATCATGGGAACATAGAATTTACATTGCAGGAGGCCATTTGGCACATCGAGTCTGCAACATCCCTTGGAAAGAGCACCCCACTGAGGCCCACACCTCCCCCCTATCCACATAAACCCCACCTAACCTTTTTGGACACTAAGGGCAATTTAGCATGGCCAATCCACCTAACCTGCACATCTTTGGACTGTGGGAGGAAACACGAGCACCTGGAGGACACCTACGCAGACACAGGGAGAACGTGCAAACTCCACACAGACAGTGACCCAAGCCGGGAATATAACCTGGGACCCTGGAGCTGTGAAACAACAGTGCCAACCACTGTGCTACCGTGTCGCCATGTGCATTGTCTATTTCCTTTTTGGCTGAATCCCACTGCTCTGATGTTGATTTTTCTACAAGTGGCTGCTCTCCGGTAATTTTGTACAGCTAATAATGTCTTATTTTTTAAAAATTTGCCCTCCCCATTCTGTAACGTATGAGACCCCAACCTCAAATTCAGAAGTTTCAATTTTATTGTAAGAAGTCTTACAACACAAGGATTGTTTTGAATCAGCTTGCAAAATCCTATCAACTGTCCTGGCTTGAGACAATTCACACCTCTTTAACCTGTGATTATCCCTCTCTCCAGTTGCTCTGTTTGGACCTGTGAAGACTTAATTACCTGCAAAGACTCGCATTCAAAGTACCGTCTTGCATCGTTGACTTTGTCGATATATATGTTTCTGGATAAAAGCAACTAACTGCGGATGCTGGAATCTGAAACAAAAGAGAAAATGCTGGATAATCTCAGCATGTCTGGCAGCATTTGTGGGGAGAGAAAAGAACTAACGTATCGAGTCCAATGACTCTTCGTCAAAGCTTTTCTCTCCCAACAGATGGTGCCAGACCTGCTGAGATTTTTCAGCATTTTCTCTTTCGTTATATGTTTCTGGAACCTACCTCTGCATTCACCCGAGGAAGGAGCAGTGCTCCGAAAGCTAGTGATTTGAAACAAACCTGTTGGATTTTAACCTGGTGTTGTAAGGCTTCTTACTGTGCTCACCCCAGTCCAACGCCGGCATCTCCACATCAAATTTATTGGCTTGATCCTCCTGGGCTTTCCATGAACAAATTCAATTTATCCATTTCAAGTTGACTATGTTGTTAGTCAGTTCCCCAATACTTTGGGGTGTGTGAGCTGCATTGTTATCCTCCTGTTTTTATAGAATCTAACCCTCTTTCCCCACTCACTGTGTGAACATGGTGACTGGTTGTTGAATTGCTGACATTTCACCTGGAGGCTGTGCTCCCTCAGATATCCTGTTCTGAATGAATTCTCAATGTCTGGTTGTATTTCTGCGGCAATATCTCTTGTTCTCTGGGCCCATTTCCCGCCAGTTTTTCTGCTGCTTTCATTGTTTGAAAAATGGTGAAAAGAAAAGTAATAAAAATATTGACATTTGCGGGTGTCTGGCGGGAGGTGCGCGGCTTCCCTTCCGACAGGGAGTCAGGGAGCCGCTTCAGCTCTTTCCGTGCAGCCTGGTCAAGCTGCCGAGAGCCTCGGGACTCACTGCTCGGTGTCGCCGGTCGGTGCTGCGGGTCTGACGGGGGAACAACCCAGTCAGTGACCTTCCCTTCCCCACCCCCGACGGGCGGCCCGGCCCGGGACTGCGCATGTGCGGAGGGCCCAGCCCCCTGACCTTCCTGCTGACGTTTGAACCAATGAAAAGAATTGGAGGACCGGAAGGACTTTGGTCCTCCAGCCAATCAGATCGCGGACTTTGGGCAAATGAAGATTGAGCTTCACACACACTGAAACCTCCTCCTGACTCCAACTGTGAGTAAAACACTTTCTTTTCTCCCCTTCCCATTTCTTTTCTCATTCTCACCTTCAATTGGTCACTTGCAGCAACTGAAGGGAATGGAAGTGAATCCAGGGAGGGTGCAGACTCTGGAAAGATTGGCCATGATCTCTCTCTCTCTCTCTCTTAAAGACATTGACATCCTTTGCTCCCTCAGCTTGACACGGGGAGAAAGTGCAGACGCCGCACAGACAGTGGGACCAGGCTTTTGGGCCGAACCCCTGGGTGGTTCCAATGTGCTTGGCCCGGCGGTCGCCTAAAAGGTCTCCTGTCCCCGACCCACACTTGGGCTGATGTGTTTATGTCACAAAGGCCCCTGGATTAAGGGGGTAGCTCTGCCTCCCTCATCCAGGTAGATTGTACGAGGGTCAGGCCTGAGGGAATGAGTTGCAGATCTATTGGCCTCCTGTAGGGTTAGAACCTGGGAAAACGGTGCTGAGGTAGAGGGACCAATTATCTCATCGAATGGTTGAGCAGGCTTGATGGGCCAAATGCAGCTCCTATTTGTTCTGTCTTCAAGCGCATGATAGCATAGTAATTAGCACTGTTGCTTCACAGCGCCAGAGTCTCAGGTTTGATTCCCGCTTGCGTCACTGGCTGTGCGGAGTCTGCACATTCTCCCTGTGTCTGCGTGGGTTTCCTCCAGGTGCTCCGGTTTCCTCCCACAAGTCCTGAAAGACATGCTGTTAGGTGAAATGAAAAATGAAATGAAAATTGCTTGTCACAAGTAGGCTTCAAATTAAGTTACTGTGAAAAGCACCTAGTCGCCACATTCCAGCACCTGTTCAGAGAGGCTGGTATGGGAATTGAACCCGCGCTGCTGGCCTTATTCGGCTTTACAAGCCAGCTCTTTAGCCCACTGTGCTAAACCAGCCCCTCAGTAATTTGGACATTCTGAATTCTCTCTCTGTCTATCCGAACAGGCGCCGGAATGTGGCGACTCAGGGCTTTTCACAGTTATTTCATTGCAATGTTAATGTAAGCCTACTTGTGGCAATAAAGATTATTATTATAAAGCAATGATCATGGATCTGTCAAACAGCCTGAATCAGCACCTTCAGGAGAATTGGGAGGGTGAATATTAGATACAGGGAATGGAGGGAGAGTGTGTGGGATGGAGATTTACAGCTTTTGGGGAATGAGAGAGGGAAGAATGTTCCATGGAAACTAGAACTGTCTGTTCTGAGTTTCTATCCTGCACTGACAAGTGATGTATTTTGTAAATTGTTTTTCCAGGATTTTAGAAAAGGAGGGATGACAGACAGAAATCCCAAACATCATATCTTGATCTGACAGTCACTTGATTCTTTGGGTCACACACACCCGAGTGAGAGTGTTCCAGAGCACTGATTGTGGAAAAAGCTTTAACCAGTTACAGAGCTTCACAGCGGGGAGGGACTGTACACATGTTCTCTGTACGAGTAAGGCTTCAATTGTCTAACCTGGAGAGACACAAGGAGACCCAAAACATGGAGAAACAGTGGAAATGCCGGGACTGTGGGAAGGATTCAAAGCCCCATCTGCACTGGAAGCTCATTGGCACATTCACACTGGGGAGAGGCCATTCAGCTGCTCTCAGTGTGGGAAGAGATTCAATCAATCAGCCAGCCTGACGTCCCACCGGCGAGTTCACACGGAGGAGAAGCCGTTCACCTGCTCTCAGTGTGGGAAGGGATTCAGACATTTATCCACCCTGCGGAGACATCAGCCAGTTCACCCCGGGGAGTGAGCATTCACCTGCACTCAATGTGGGAAGGGATTCTGTGTTTCCTTGTACCTGCTGAGACACCAACAAGGTCACAAGTGATTACAGGGGTTGGATTCTGCTGTTATTGTTGCTACTCTCAATTACACCCAGAACAGCATTGTGTTCATTCTGTCAGTTGGTCAATGGGGAGGGTCGGAGGGTTTTGTTCTGCTGGACTGGCCGGTCTCACGACTTTGCCTCCAGTGGGCTGATGCTCTTGAGCCTTGTGGCAAATACTTGGCTTCAAATTTCACAAGGATCACAGAGTGAAAGGGTGTTTGGAAGGTAGATGACAGATAGTTCCTGTTTCTGTTTGGAACCCCAAAGCATGCAGTTCAGATTAAGATAGGCTTTGGTGGTTACATGGTTCTGTCTCAGAAGGAAACGGTCAAGCTATGAGGGGCAAGTTGATTGGGAACTTACAATAAAATGTGTAATGATACACAGGCAGTCGCATTTAAGGAATTATCACATATTTACATAAAATATAGATTCCTTTAAGAAACAAAAATCCAACAGGAAAAGTGACGCAACCGTGACTAACAAGAAAAATTAAAGATTCCAAGAGGCTCATTAATCGATTACAGATTTATTGCTTCACTGATTTATTGGTACCTTGAAGAATCAATGCAGTATAATTCTTTAAATTCAGTATACATACAGACAGAAAATAGAATATCCACAAGGCATAGTCATTGTTTCAGATAATAATATGAGAATTGCTGTACAGCAACTTAATATGTCAGAATCTAACACGGTTTCTAGAAAAGTTGCATAAAAGCCCTCGTAATGAATAAACCATTGTTCTACAAATACATCTAGTAATTAAAAAGTATCGCAGCCTTAGCAACAGAAACATTTACAAAATGTAGCAAAGCCTGAGCGACAAACAAGGTTGATGCAGAACGCCTTATCTTCAGAGGATTGGTACACGTGGCGGGAGCATGTAGACATTTAATTAATTTGATAGACATTAATGAATCTTAAGTAATGACCAATGCCTGGATAACAAATCATGCTCCAAGTGACAAGAGAGCTATTTGAATAAATCAGGAAGCCTCAGCTGAGAATTTGAAACCAATAAGGGGTTAGACCATTGATAAGAATTTCTTTAAGAATAAAGTTTCATGACTAAAGTTTGTTCTGTATTCATGCTTTAAGAAATTCTGAACTATCTATTGATTTCCTAATATTGTCTTATGTTTTTGTGCAACTCTCTTTATTATGTTTTGATGTATTATTTCATCTGAATTTTGATTTATTTTTAAGTAAGAGAATCAAGGTGGATAATTAGCAATAAAGTTGCATTTTTGGACACCTCCAATCAACCAGATCTTGGGCTAATTTTTGAAGATAAAATAAGAGATCTCATCGCACATAGTTGCCAATATAAGTGGAACCCCGAGGATTGGAAACTTGTTTTAGAATTCAGGAAAGGAGGATCAAGAAACTCATAAAGAGAAAATTGAATATGAGAGCAAACTGGCGAGAAACATAAAAACTGACTGGAAAAGTTCCTGTAAAATATGAAAAGGGAAAGATTCGCAAAGACCTTTGTGGGTCCATTCCAGGCAGAGACAGGAGAGTTTTAAATGAGGAATAAGGAAATGACAGAGAAACTAAACAATGTGTGTCTGTCTCATGGAGGAGGATACAGAAATCGTCCCAAAAACACGAGAGAACCAAGAGACCAGTGAACACGAGGAACTGAAAGAGATTAGTATCAGTGAAAAAGTAGTACTGGAGAAATTAATGGGATTGAAAGTTAATAAATCCCCAAAGGCTGCTGCTCTACATCCCAGAGTGTTGAAAGAGGTGGCTGTAGTGATAGTGGATTCTTTGGTGATCATCTTTCAAAATTCTATAGATTCTGGAATGGTTCCTGCAGATTGGAAGGTGGTAAATGTAACCCCACTATTTAAGGAGGGAGAGAGAAAACGGAGAACCACAGACCCATTAACCTGACATCAGTCGGAGGGAAAATGCTACAATCTATTATGAAGGATGTGATAACATACAAATTAGGAGCAGGAGTAGGCCACTCGGCCCCTCGAGCCTGCTCCACCATTTAATAAGTTGATCTGATTGTAACTTCAACTCCACATTCCCCCCGATAACCTTTCACCCCCTTGCTTATCAAGAATCTATTCAACTCAGTCTTCAAAATATTCAAAGACTCTGCTTCCACTGCCCTTTGAGGAAGAGAGTTCCAAAGACTCACAACCCTGAGAGAAAGAAGTTCTCTGCCTTAAATGGGCAAGTTGTTACTTTTAAAGCGACTCCAATTTCTAGATTCTCCCACAAGAGGAAACATCCTTTCCACATCCACCCTGTCAAGGCCCCTCAGGATCTGATACGGTTCAATCAAATCAATTCAATCCATCGGACACAAGCCCAGCCTGTCCAATCATTCCTCATAAGCCCAGCCTCCAATTCCAGGTATGAGTCCAGTAAACCTTCTCTGAACTGCTACCAACACATTGACATCATTTCTTAAATGAGAGCAATACTGTACACAGTGCTCCAGATGTGGACTCATCAATGTCCTGTATAACTGATGCAGAACCTCCCTTCTTTTGTATTCAATTCCCTTTTTGTGATTCATGCTCTTGGACACCCAGATCCCTCGGAGTCTCAGAGCTCTACAATCTCTTACTATTCAGATCAGAAACCTTTTTTTCCTTCTGGCAACATGGCCATTCAGCCCATCGAGCCTGTGCCGCCATTCAATATGATCGTGGCTGATCATCCACTTCACGGTAGCACAGTGGTTAGCACAGTTGCTTCACAGCTCCTGGGTCCCACGTTCGATTCCCAGCTTGGGTCACTGTCTGTGCAGAGTTTGCACTTTCTCCCCGTGTGTGCGTGGGTTTCCTCCGGGTGCTCCGGTTTCCTCCCACAGTCCAAAGCTCACTGTCCCTTAATTAGAAAAACATAATTTATTAAACAAAGAAACAGAAATCTGCCAGTCGCTGCTTTAAACACTCCCAGTGTCTGAGCTTCCACAGCCCTCTGGGGTCGAGAATTCCAAAGATTCACAACCCTCGGAGTAAAGAAATGTCTCCTCCGAGACCCGTATTAAGTGACTTCTCCCTTAGTTTGAAATTGTGTCCCCTGGTTCCAGACTCTCCAACTCGGGGAAACATCTCACCTGCACCCACCCGGTCTATTCCTTTATGGATTTTGTAAGTTTCAATGAAATCCCCTCTCATTCCTTGAAACTCTAGAGAAAAGAGGCCCAGTTTCCCCAATCTGCTTTCATAGGACAGTCCTGCCATACCCGGGACAAGTCTGGTCAAACTTTGTTGCTGTTCCTCTGTGGCAAGACCTTTCCTAAGTAAAACTGCACACATTACTCCAGCTGTGGTCTAAGCATTCCATAATGATCGATGTCAAGGCCATCGAATGGTATTCATTGAGGCACGTTGCCTGGTTCTTCTTTGGCACCGGTATGATGGTGGTCTTCTTGAAGCAGGTGGGAATCTCAGAACGGAGTAGGGAGAGGTTGAGGATGTCCGCGAACACACCTGCCAGTTGGTCCGCGCAGGATCTGGGTGCGTGGCAGGGACTCCGTCAGGACCCGCCGCTTTCCGAGAGTTCACTTTCAAGAAGGCCAATCTGACTTTGTACGCTGTGACGGTGGGCACGGGTGTGCCCAAGGCTGCTGGGGCAGATGACAAAGGTTTGTTGGTTTCCTGCTCGAAATAAGCATAGAATGCTAGAGTTTGTCGGGAAGGGGTGCGCTGTTGCTAAAGATCCTACTCAGCTTAGCGCATTATGTTGTTTAAGCCTTGCCACAATCGATGAGAGTCCATGATTCTAGCTCAGTCTGGACAACTCTTCAGTTTTCTCTTGGCAACCCTGTTGGCTTTGCAGAAGTCGTACCTAGATTTTATTTTGTATAGGTCAGGGTTGCCTGACTTGAACGCCTCAGACATGGCCTTGAATCTCCCGATTAAACCATGGGTTCTGGTTGGGTAACGTACGAACTACCTTCTTTGACACACAATCTTCTACACACTTGCTGATGAAGTCTGTGATGGTGCTGGCATACTCGTTTAGGTTAGCTGCCGAGTTCTTGAATATGGACCAGTCGCACAGGAGCTCTTCTGTTGCCTCAGACCAGCATTTCTTAACCGGATTCTCCCGCTTAAGTTTCTGCTTGTACGCCGGGAGAAGGAGCACCGTCTTGTGGTCCGATTTTCCGAAGTGCAGCCAGTGGATGGATCATCAGGCGCCCTTGATGTTTGTGTGGCAGTGGTCAAGGATGTTGGGGCCCCTGTTGGGACAGGAGAGGTGTTGGTGGAATTTTGGCAGTACACTCGAGGTTGGCCTGGTTGAAGTCTCCGGCCACGATGAACAAGGCCTCCGGGTATTCTGCTTCATTGTTATTTATAGCGGTGTACAATTCATCAAGCAGCGTCTTCACTTCCGCCTGGGGTGGGATGTAGATCGCCGTGATGATGGCAGAAGTGAACTCCGTGGAAGGTAGTATGGACGGTACTTCAGTCGGGTATTCCAGGTCAGGGGAGCAGTAGTTCGCCAGGGTCGCCACATCCGAGCACCAGGAGTTGACGAGGAGACAAACCCCTCCACCCACTCCAGGTTCAGTCCTGGATGTAATTAACAGCAGGAATAACAGCAGAATCTAACCCAACATCACTTGTGAACCCTTTGGTGTCTCAGCATGTTGGACGACTGAGTGAATCCCTCCCCACAGTGAGAGCAGGTGAATGGCTTCTTTCCAGTGTGAACTTGCTGGTGTCTCCACAACGTGATTGATGTTTGAAATCTCTTTGTGCAGTGAGAGCAGCTGAACGGTCTCTCCCCAGTGTGAATGTGCTGGTGGGACATCAGTACCTGAGAGCTTTTAAACCCACTCCCACAGTCGGAGCATTTAAAGGATCTCTCATTGCTGTGAGTGACATTGTGGCTCAGCAAGTGATGACCGAGTGAATCTTTTCCCAGTCGGAGAGGTGAACGGGCTCTCCCCGGTGTGACTTCGCTCGTGTTTCATCAGGTTGGATGGGGATCTAAAGCTCTTTGTGCAGTGAGAGCAGCTGAACGGTCTCTCCTCAGAGTGAACGCGCTGGTGGGACATCAGTAGCTGAGAGCTTTTGAAACCCCGCCTGCAGTCAGGGCATTTAAAGGGCCTGCTCTTGGTGTGAGTGGCATTGTGTTTCAGCAGGCTGGATAATTTAGCGAATCCCATATCACACACAGAGCAGATGAATGGCCTCTCCCCGGTGTGAACTCGTTCGTGTCTCCGAAGGTTACCAATATCAGTGAATCCCTTATCACACACAGTGCAGTTGAATGGATAATCCCCAGTGTGAACTCGTTCGTGTTTCCGCAGGCTGGCATTGTCAGTGAATCCCTTTTCACACTGAGAGCAGGTGAAAGGTCTCTCTCCAGTGTGAAGTCGCTGGTGTCTCTGCAGGTGGGCTAACCGAGGGAATCCCTTCCCACAGTCAGAGCAGGTGAACGGTCTCTCCCCAGTGTGAACTCGTTCGTGTCTCCGCAGGTTGCCAATGTCATTGAATCTCTTTTCACACTGAGAACAGGTGAAAGGCCTCTCTCCAGTGTGAATTCGGTCGTGTTTCCGCAGGCTGCCAATTTGAGCGAATCCCTTTTCACACTGAGAGCAGGTGAAAGGACTCTTTCCAGTGTGAACTCGCTGGTGTGTCTGCAGCTGGGATAACCGAGGGAATCCCTTCCCAAAGTCAGAGCAGGTGAACGGTCTCTCCGCAGTGTGAATTAGTTTGTGTCTCTGCAGGGCGCTATTGTGAGCGAATCCCTTTTCACACTGAGAGCAGGTGAAAGGCCTCTCTCCAGTGTGAACTCGCTGGTGTGTATGCAGGTTGCCAATTTGAGTGAATCCCTTTTCACACTGAGAGCAGGTGAAAGGCCTCTCCCCAGTGTGAACCCGCTGGTGTGTCTGCAGCTGGGATAACTGAGGGAATCCCTTCCCACAGTCAGAGCAGGTGAACGGTCTCTCCGCAGTGTGAATTAGTTTGTGTCTCTGCAGGGTGCCATTGTGAGCGAATCCCTTTTCACACCAAGAGCAGGTGAAAGGCCGCTCGCCAGTGTGACTGCGTTGATGCGTTGCCAGCTCGTGTGGGGCTCTAAATCCCCTCCCACAATCCTCACATTTCCATGGTTTCGCCATGATCCGGGTGATCTTACGTCTCACCGCGTTTGACGATCAGTTGAAGCCTTGTCCACACACAGAACACCCGCACAGTCTCTCCCTGCTGTGAATGGTGTAGTATGTTTTCAGGCTGTGTCACTGGTTGAAGCTCTTTCCACAGTCAGTGCTCTATAACAGTCTCACACGGGTGTGTGTGTCTCAGTGCTTTTCCAGACACACTGTTGTTTAAAATCTCGTGAAGCAGACAGAATAGACAAACATTTCTCCTTCTAGATTCTCAGGCCGAAGATCCCAAGAATTGAGTGACTCAATCAGTTCTTGATGTGATATTTAGTTTGAGATATCGGCCTCAAACTCCTCTCGATCGAACTGCCTGCAAACAGATTTTACAATATCAGTACAGGATAGAAATTCAGAACAAACAATTCTAGTTTCTATCGAACATTCTTTCCTCTCTCTTTCCCTGAAATGCTCGAAATCTCAATCCCACACACTCTCCCTCCATTCTCACTCTGCTGGATCTAATATTCACCCTCCCAATTCTCCTGAAGGTACTGATTCAGGCTGATTGACAGATCCAAGCTCACTGTTTCCTCCAGACCTGAAAATCTTCATGCAGGCTGCCAGACAGATATATATCTATATTACTGGATGGAAAATGTGTGTAATATACAGATTGTATTCACTTACTTTCCCTCCCAATTTTCCTGAAGGTGCTGATCAACAAATCTAAACTCACTAAAACCTGCACAAGAGTAGAGAATCTCCATATAAGTACATTTACTGATTAGAGATAGGGAAATTCTGAGGAAGAATTTTATTTAGTCATGGAGTGGTCATGACAGGGAACTCACTACCCACAAGGGTTGTGGAAGTCCAGATGATCGATAATTTAAAATAAAATAGGATGGTTACTTGAAGAAAATAAACTTGCAGGGGAACAGGGATATCGAGCAGGAATGGGACTGACTGGATTGCTGTACAGAAAGTCAGCATTGACTTGAGTTCCCAAATGGATTCTGAAGTGCTGCAATGACTGTATGACTGGAAATATATGATGTAGGTACAGTACTATGATACAAAACTAGAAATAATAATGGATGTATTTTATCACAGAACCATCAAAAATATATATAATACATACCATATAACACTAGACATATTTCTGTCCGATATTATATTTTTAAAAATTAATTTACGGGACGTGGACAATGCTGGTCAGGCCAGCATTTATTGCCCATCCCCAGTTGCCCTTCCGAAGTAGGGGTGAGCTGCCTTCTTGAACTGCTGCAGTCCTTGAGGTGTAGGTACATCCCCTGTGCTGTTTTTTTTTTTTCATTTATTTTTTTATAAATTTAGAGTACCTAATTCATTTTTTACACTTATGGGGCAATTTAGCGTCACCAATCCAGCTACCCTGCACATCTTTGGGTTGTGGGAGTGAACGCAAGCAAACACGGGGAGAATATGCAAACTCCACACGGACAGTGACCCAGAGCCGGGATGGAGCCTCGGACCTCGGAGCCGTGAGGCAGCAGCGCTAACCACTGCTCCACCATGCTGCCCTACATCCCCTGTGCTGTTAGGGAGGGAATTCCAGGATGTTGCCCCAAGGACAGTGAAGGAATGGCAATATATTTCCAAGTCAAGGTGGTGAGTAACTTGGAGGAGAACCTCCAGGTGGTGGGCTTCCCAGGTTTCTGCTGCTCTTGTCCTTCCAGATGGTAGTGGTTGGGGGTTTGGAAGGTGCTGTCTGAGGAACCTTTCGGAGTTACTGCAGTGTATCTTGTAAATGGTATACACGGCTGCTACTGTTTGTCGGTGGTGGAAGGTTTGAATGTTTGTGGAAGGCGATGCAATCAATCAGGCTGCTTTGTCTGGATAGAGTCGAGCTTCTTGTGTGTTGTTGGAGCTGCACTCATCCAGCAAAGTGGAGTGTATTCCATTACACTCCTGACTTGTGCTTGTAGATGTCTGGTGGACAGGCTTTGGGGCATCAGGAGGCATGGGGAAGGGCAATTATGATGCCATTAGACATGACTTGGGGGGGGGGGGGGGGGGGGTGGGGGATAGGTTGGAGAAATAGGCTGCAAGTGTTAGGCACACTGGATATGTGAAGCTTGTTCAAGGAACAGCTACTGCGTGTTCTTGATAAGTACGTACCGGTCAGGCAGGGAGGAAGGCGTCGAGCGAGGGAACCGTGGTTTACCAAAGAAGTGGAATCTCTTGTTAAGAGGAAGAAGGAGGCCTATGTGAAGATGAGGTGTGAAGTTTCAGTTGGGGCGCTTGATAGTTACAAGGTAGCGAGGAAGGATCTAAAGAGAGATCTACGATGAGCAAGGAGGAGACATGAGAAGTATTTGGCAGGTAGGATCAAGGAAAACCCAAAAGCTTTCTATAGGTATGTCAGGAATAAAAGAATGACTGGGGTAAGAGTAGGGCCAGTCAAGGACAGGGATGGGAAGTTGTGTGTGGAGTCTAAAGAGATAGGCGAGATACTAAATGAATATTTTTCGTCAGTATTCACTCAGGAAAAAGAGAATGTTGTGGAGGAGAATGCTGAGACCCAGGCTATTAGAATAGATGGCATTGAGGTACGTAGGGAAGAGGTGTTGGCAATTCTGGACAGGCTGAAAATAGATAAGTCCCGGGGCCTGATGGGATTTATCCTAGGATTCTCTGGGAAGCCAGGGAAGAGATTGCTGAGCCTTTGGCTTTGATTTTTATGTCATCATTGGCTACAGGAATAGTGCCAGAGGACTGGAGGATAGCAAATGTGGTTCCTTTGTTCAAGAAGGGGAGTAGAGACAACCCCTGCAACTATAGACCGGTGAGCCTCACGTCTGTTGTGGGTAAAGTCTTGGAGGGGATTTTAAGAGACAAGATTTATAATCATCTAGATAGTAATAATATGATTAGGGATAGTCAGCATGGCTTTGTGAAAGGTAGGTCATGCCTCACAAACCTTATCGAGTTCTTTGAGAAGGTGACCGAACAGGTAGATGAGGGTAGAGCAGTTGATGTGGTGTATGTGGATTTCAGTAAAGCGTTTGATAAGGTTCCCCACGGTAGGCTATTGCAGAAAATACGGAGGCTGGGGATTGAGGGTGATTTAGAGATGTGGATCAGAAATTGGCTAGCTGAAAGAAGACAGAGGGTGGTGGTTGATGGGAAATGTTCAGAATGGAGTTCAGTTACAAGTGGTGTACCACAAGGATGTGTTCTGGGGCCGTTGCTGTTTGTAATTTTTATAAATGACCTAGAGGAGGGCGCAGAAGGGTGGGTGAGTAATTTTGCAGACAACACTAAAGTCGGTGGTGTTGTCGACAGCGCGGAAGGATGTTGCAGGTTACAGAGGGACATAGATAAGCTGCAGAGCTGGGCTGAGAGGTGGCAAATGGAGTTTAATGTAGAGAAGTGTGAGGTGATTCACTTTGGAAGGAATAACAGGAATGCGGAATATTTGGCTAATGGTAAAGTTCTTGGAAGTGTGGATGAGCAGAGGGATCTAGGTGTCCATGTACATAGATCCCTGAAAGTTGGCACCCAGGTTGATAGGGTTGTGAAGACGGCCTATGGAGTGTTGGTCTTTATTGGTAGAGGGATTGAGTTCCGGAGTCATGAGGTCATGTTGCAGCTGTACAAAACTCTGGTACGGCTGCATTTGGAGTATTGCGTACAGTTCTGGTCACCTCATTATAGGAAGGACGTGGAAGCTTTGGAGCGGGTGCAGAGGAGATTTACCAGGATGTTGCCTGGTATGGAGGGAAAATCTTATGAGGAAAGGCTGATGGACTTGAGGTTGTTTTCGTTAAGAGCGAAGAAGGTTAAGAGGAGTCTTAATAGAGGCATACAAAATGATCAGGGGGTGAGATAGGGTGGACAGTGTGAGCTTTTTCCCGCGGATCCAGAAACATTACCATTTCTCACCTTATGATGGAAGGGTGATCATTGATGAAGCAGCTGAAGATGGTTGGGCCTAGGATACTGCCCTGAGGAACTCCTGCAGTGATGTCCTGGAGCTGAGATGACTGACCTCCAATCACCACAACCATCTTCCTTTGTACCAGGTATAAATCCAACCAGTGGAGAGTTATCCCCTGATTCCCATTGACTCCAGTTTAGCTGGGGCTCCTTGATGCCCTACTCAGTCAAATGCTGCCTTGATGTCAAGGAGAGTCACTCTCACCTCATTTCTGGCATTCAGCTCTTTTGTCCAAGTTTGAACCAAGGCTGTAATGAGGTCAGGAGCTGAGTGGCCCTGGCGGAACCCAAACTGAGCGTCCAGGAGCAGGTTATTGCAGAATAAGTGCCACTTAATAGGACCTTTGATGACCCCTTCCATTACTTTGCTGATGATGGAGAGTATTCCTACTGAGAAGTAATTGGCTGAGTTAGATTTAGCCTGTTTACTGACCCCTTAAATGTCAGCCATTTCCTGGGGAAACCAGCCCTTTAATTGTGAACATTAGGAAAGAGATCGTCCTTTTAGCCAGACAAATAAATGTGTCAAGCTGAGGGGGCAAAGGATGTCACTGTCTTTGAGAGAGAGAGAGAGACCTGGGCCAAGCTTTGCAGAGTCTGCACCCTCCCTGGATTCACTTCCTTTCCCTTCAGTTGCTGCAAGTCACCAATTGAAGGTCAGAATGAGAAAAGAAATGGAAAGGGGGAGAAAATAAAGTGTTTTACTCACAGATGTTGGAGACAGGAGTCTGTGTGCAGCTCAAACTTATTCAGGGTTGGGGGAACAACAGCTTTGCTCGGCAGA
This sequence comes from Scyliorhinus torazame, assembly GCF_047496885.1. NCBI lineage: Eukaryota > Metazoa > Chordata > Chondrichthyes > Carcharhiniformes > Scyliorhinidae > Scyliorhinus > Scyliorhinus torazame. The sequence goes on along the minus strand of NC_092711.1, from coordinate 160,100,927 downwards.
AACCTCCATGTGCAGCTTTCGCATCGAGACAACGGGGGAGCTTTGATTGGCGGAGGGGCAGAGTCTTTCCGGTCCTCCAACTCTTCCCATTGGTCAACACCTGAGAGGTAAGGTCAGCGGAAGTGAGCTCCCCTACGCATGCGCAGCAGTCCCTCTCCCTGAGACATGCGCAGCAGTCCCTCTCCCTGAGACGTGCGCAGTCCCGGATCAGGGAAGGGGGAGATCACCGAAGGCCGGAACTGTCAGCCGGTTGCTGGAAACCGTCTCGAGGATGTGTTGGGGGAGACGGAACAGAGGGTGGGGCGGTGCTCGCGTGTCCGCGCGCCAGCGTGTGCGCACTAATGCAGTGACGTCACCGCGGAGCGAGTGGATTCCTATTGGCTGATTTAGAGGATGAGCACCTTTGTGATGTCACAATGTGGAGGTTGAACAATTGGTTTCAGACTAAAACGTCCTCCTCTGGGAAACATCTGGGAGCAAATCAATGTCTGCCCCTTTCAGAAGTTCATATGATATAAGAACAGTTAGGCCATTTGGCCCATCGAGTCTGCTCCGCCATTCGGTCATCGCTGATCTCATCCTGGCCTTATCTCCACCGTCCTGAGAGTTCTTCAGAATCCTTCAACCCAATTAAAAATCTGTCTAACTTCTCCCTAAATTTACTCATTGTCCCAGCTCCTCCACACTCTGGGGTAGTGAATTCCACAGATTCACAGCCCTTGGGAGAAGCAGCTTCTCTTCAACTCTGCTTTGAATAGGGCAGCACTGTGGCCCAATGGTTAGCACTGCTGCCTACGGCGCTGAGGATCTGGGTTCGATCCCGGCCCCGGGTCACTGTCTGTGTGGAATTTGCACTTTCTCCCACTGTCTGTGTAGGTTTCACCCCCACAACCCAAAGATGTGCAGAGTAGGTGGATTGGTCACACTAAATTGCCCCTTAATTGGAAAAAAAAAAATTGGGCACTCTTAAAAAAAATATTTTTTAATTTAAACTTTTGAATTTGCTACCGCTTATCGTAAGACTATTACCTCTCGTTCTGGAATGCCCCACAAGAGGCAGCAGCCGCTCCAAGTCTACTTTATCTTTCCATTTCTTTTCTCATTCTGAGGGGACAATGGTGACTTGCAGCAGCTGAAGAGAAAGGAAGTGAATCCAGTCTGTATGTTCCACACATTTTGAGTTCAGTAACATAGACATATTTCTGTCTGGCAGTCTGCATGGAGATTTACAGGCCTCTCCAAAACGGGGAGCAGGGATCTGTCAGTCAGCCTGAATCAGCACCTTTAGAGAATTAGGAGGATGAATATTACAGCAGAGTGAGAATGGGGCAGAGTGTTGGATGGAAACTAGAATTGCCTGTTCTCAATTTCCATTTGTACATTCCTTTTACTGGATATTAGATGAAGATTTGCAGAGAAAAACCTAACGCCACTTCAGGATTTGGAAGAGTCACTTGGTTTATCGGGACCTGAATATCATCAGGAGAACCATCACTGCAAAAGACACTTCTGGGGTTAAGGATTGCCAGTCAGGCAAAGGAACAGAATGGAAGTAAACACAGGAACGAAGAATCACATTGGGCTGGTTCCAGGAGAATTGAGTGACAACTTCAGCGACGTAACCATGGAGTGTGATTTTTGATTGTCTTAAAAGTAAAAGGGCTACACTCTATTTGTAGTTTAAGGGATACGTTCCCTATAAAAATAGTGTTTAGGCATTGTTGCTTCTAGTTTGTTGCAGTAAAGTCATAAAACCTGAAGTTTTTGTCTTATGACTCATTAATTTGTTCACTGGGTTTAGAATTTATCTTTTAAAATTCCTGATCTTTTCAGAGATCTTACACAGTTGGTTTTGAGTCACAAGTTTCAACTTCCCATTTAAGCCTCAGGCAACATGCTCTCTCTCTCTTGCTCATGTCAATGACAGCCCAGTAACAGAGCTGAAGGCTGGAGTTGCTGTGACCCCTTGTCAGAGCTGGAATCAGTTGAAAGAAGAACTCTAGTTTCTGGTTGAGCTTTGTGTTAGCTGTCCAACCAGACTGACCATATATAAATAGCTAACCCGGTATTATGTTGTGATGAGGGTTTAGAAAGAGACCCTGGATAGACGAGTTCACTGAAGCTGTGGGCTTGTCAGCTGTACAATGAAACCAGGCATCAAACAGCCACAGACACCTGTAATATTGGACACTGGGTTTAATCCTGTTCTGTATTAAACAGACCTAGTTGATACTGGGTGATTGTGATATAGTTAATCTGACCCTTTGTTCATTCAATTTCAAAAGTGAATAACATTGATTCAAGTACAGTGACTACCTTGTCAATCTGTCAATAAACTGGTGTCAGTTCATGCAGATTCGTATCTGATCTCAATTCCATTACTTATTTTTGTTACTGACTAGACTGTCTCTCTCTTCTCTCCTCTCTCTCTCCTGCCTCTCTCAGTCTCTGGTGTTCCTCTCTCTCTCTGGTGCCTCTCACTCCCTCTGCTTCCTCTCTGTCTCTCTCAGCTGCCAATCACTCTCTCTCCTCAGTGCTTAGGAAGGCAGGTGGGATAGTTTCCTTTGGTAGCCGAGGGCTGAGATTATGAGAACAGGGAGATTGTGCTGGAACTGCATCAAACACCAGTTAGACCACAGCCATATTACATGAAGGATGTGATCACACGAGAGAGACTGCAGAGGAGATTTATTTATTTAAATTTAGAGTTCCCAATTAATTTTTCCAATTAAGGGGCAATTTATTTTGGCCAATCGACCTACCCTGCACAACTTTGTGTTGTGGGGGCGAAACCCACGCAAACGGGGAGAATGTGCAAACTCCCCATGGACAGTAACCCAGAGTCGGGATCGAACCTGGGACCTCATGCTGTCCGTTGCAGAGAAGATTTATGATGATGTTACCAGGGATGGAGAATTTTAACTATGAGGAAAGTTTGGATCTCCCCAGTGTGAATTCGCCGGTATACAGTGAGTTGCTGAATCTAGTCCCACAGTGAGAGTACCTGAACGGTCTCATCAGTGTGAACAAGCTGATGGGACATCAGTTCACCGGACGTTGTATAGAATTTCCCACAGTTTAAACATTTGAAAGGTCTGTCTTTAATAATAATAATCTCTATTGTCACAAGTAAGCTCACATTAACATTGCAATGAAGTGAAAAGCCCCGAGTCGCCACATTCTGCCGTCTGTTCGGGTACACGGAGGGAGAATTCAGAATGTCCAAATTACCCAACAGCACGTTAGATAAACTCGGTCAGTTCTCACTGGAACAACGGAGGTTGAGAGGCGAGCTGATAGAGGTCTACAAGATTATGAGTGGTATGGACAGAGTGGATAGTCAGATGCTCTTTCCTAGGGTAGGAGAGTCAAGTACTCGGGGACATAGGTTTAAAGTGCGCGGGGAAAAGTTCAGAACAGATGTGCAAAGCAGGTTTTTTACACAGGGTGGGAAATATATGGAACGTGCTGCCTGGGGAGGTGGTGGGAGACGGTACGGTAGCGGCATTTAAGGGACAACTAGATAAATATATGAATAGGGTGGGAATGGAAGGATATGGACTCCATAAGTGCAGACAGTTTTAGTTTAGGCAGGTACCATTATCGACCCAGGCTTGGAGGGCTGAAGGGCCTGTTCCTGTGGTGTATTGTTCTGGGTTTTTTTTTAATTTAGAGTTCCCAATTCATCTTTTGCAATTAAGGGGCAATTTAGCATGTTCAATCCACCTAACCTGCACATCTTTTGGGTAGTGGGGGTGACACCCACGCAAACACGGGGAGAATGTGCAAACTCCACACGGACAGTGACCCAGAGCTGGGATTGAACCTGGGACCTCGGTGCCGTGAGACTGCAGTGCTACCACTCGCCACCGTGCTGCTCTTGCATATTGTTCTATGTTCACCTCTTTCGGGACTTGTGGGAGGAAACCGGAGCATCCGGAGGAAACCCACGCAGACACGGGGAGAACGTGCAGACTCCGCACAGACAGTGACCCAAGCTGTGAATCGAACCTGGGACCCTGGCGCTATGAAGCAACAGTGCTACTGTATCACCCCAATATGATCCCACTAGTGTTTCAGCCAGGTGGACAAATCCCTTCCCACAATCAGATGAATGGCCTCTCCCCAGTGTGAATTCGCTGGTGGACAGTGAGTTTAGATGATCGCCTGAACCCAGCCCCGCAGTGAGAGCACCTGAACGGTCTATATGAATATATTGGTGGGACATCAGCTCCCAGGAGCCTTCATAACATTTCACATAGGCTGGGCATTTAAAAGGTCTCTCATCAGTGTAAACATGTTGATGGTACATCTGTTTTCCAGAGCTTTTAAAGCATTTCCCACAGTCTAGACATTTAAAAGGTATTTTGTCAGTGTGAACTCGCTGTTGTCTCAGCAGGGTGGATATATGAGTGAATCCCTTCCCACACTCAGTACAGGCAAATGGTCTCTCCCCGGTGTGAACTCGCTGCTGTTTCAGCCACTTGGATGAATCAGTCAATCCTTTTCCACACACACAGCAGGTGAACAACTTCTCTCCAGTGTGAACCCGCTGTTGTGTCAGCAAGTTTGATGACCAAGTAGATCCCTTCCCACACACGGAGCAGATGAATGGTCTCTCCCCAGTGTGAGTGTGTCGATGAGTTTCCAGCTCAGACGGGAAACCAAATGCCGCCTCACAATCCCCACATTTCCACAGTTTCGCGCCAGTGTGAATGCGCTTGTGTCTTGACAGGCCAGAAGTTTAGTTGAAACCTCGTCCACACACACAACACATGTATGGTTTCTCTCCACTGTGAACAGTGTTTTTTCCTTTCATGTGAATCGATGGAATTCCCTGCCCAGTGAAGCAGTTGAGGCTCCTTCATTAAATGTTTTCAAGATAAAGATAGATAGTTTTTTGAAGAATAAAGGAATAAAGGGTTATGGTGTTCTGGCGGGAAAGTGGAGCTGAGTCGACAATACATCAGCCATGATCTCATTGAATGGCGGAGCAGGCTCAAAGGTCCAGGTGGCCTACTCCTGCTTCCAGTTCTTATGTTCTTATATTATGTTCAAAACCTGTTGATATTCAGTAACGATAACTTAAGCGACTCCGTCAGATCCTGATGTGATGTTTCCCAAATGCAAAGCTTCCCCTTCCAATATCCTGTGAAATCAGTTTAGACAGAAAAAAAGGAGTGAGGGAAAATCCAGAAAAACACAAAGGTGGATTGTGAAATTGAGCTGAAATCTGGTCATTTGTGAGGCCGGCACTAGGAAAAGGTAACCTTGAAAACTGCCAGATTTTCACAAAAGAACAACCGATTCACTGATGTAGTTCAGGGAAGGGAACCTTCCACAGGTCTGGGCCAGAAAAGTTTCAGGCCTCTGTGGGGGGAGGAGAGTGAGAAAAGATTGAGAGCAGAGGCGGAGAAGGAGAGGGAATTTCTCTTTCCAAAATCTAACCAGAACATTGACAGAATCTCCCAAACCCTCAACCTCCGCCTCCTTGAAGGACCAGGATATCGGGTCTGTGAACACCATCACATCCAGGTTCCCCTCCAAGGCACACACAGTTCTGACAGTAAGTAATGGGTGAGCAGAAACTTTCTCCACTTCAACATTGGGAAGACATTGCGTTCAGCCCCTGTAACAAACTCCTTTATTAGCCACTGACTCCATCCCTCACCCTGGTCATTGTTTTGAGATTGAGATTGAAAGAGATTGTCCAAATGGTTGGTGTGATATTTGACCCTATGACTTGCACCCAACCACATATTTACATCATCTTGAAGACTGGATTCCACCTCAGTAACATTGCCTGACTCCAGCCAAGGCTCAGAGCATCTGTTGCTAAAACTCTGATCTATTCCTTTGTTATCTCTGAGAGATCTATGCTCCTCGAATTGATACTTCCTGAGTATTCCTAATTTTATTTACTCTGTCTTAGGTGACATCATCTGAAGGTGCCAAGACCACAAGACATTGTAAGGTGCACCTTGTACACCACCTTCAGTGGTATCAGCCCCAGCCTCGCACACAAAGTTGAGGCGTTTAGCCTCCGCAGCACACACCCTCCTCCAGTGCCACACCCAGCTTTTCCTCCCACTTCACCTTAACCCCTCCATGGACACCCCATCCTCCTCCAAAACCCTCCTGTAAATCACCGAGATGACGCCACCCCCCCCCCTCCCCTCCCCTCCCCCTGTCCGTTGACAGCACCGCCTCCAACAGCGACGAGACAGGCACTATTCGGAAGGTCAGGAAGACCTTCCTTGCAAAGTCCAGCACCCGCATATACCTAAAACATTCTCCCCACGCCAACCCAAACATGTCAGTCAGCCCCTCAAAGCTCGTAAACTGCCCTTCCAGAAACAGGGATTCTATAATTCTAACTTTTAAAGAATATTTTAGAGTAGCCAATTATATTTCTTTTCCAATTAAGGGGCAATTTAGCGTGGCCAATCCACCCAACCAGCACATCTTTGGGTGTGAATATAATTCTAACTTAGGATGACCACTCGTGTGCCCTACTGAACTTAACTTTACCCCTTGACATTGTCAGCAGTTCGTTCTTGGTGCAATATGTAGATAGTCCAACGAGGGAAGGGGCAGTACTGGATCTGGTATTGGGGAATGAGCCTGGACAGGTGGTTGAGGTTCCAGGAAGGGAACATTTTGGGAGTAGTGAACATAATTCCATAGGTTTTAGGGTACTTTCGCCACAGATTTTTGGGCACAAAAGGCAGGACGTCCCTTGAGGTAGTAGGATCCAGAGAGCAGGATTTACATCCTTTTCTTTCCTTCCCTGCTTCCACCCTGTCTCACATTAAGACACTGGGACTCAAAGGGTGACCCAGTTTGATGGACAGGTTGTCTCTATTTGAAACAATGGGGGACAAGCTCCACCCAGCTATGAAAATAATGCCCCCAACGTGATGGCGGCCGCACATGCTCAGTGCTGCACATTGCCCCCAATAAAGATGGTGATCATTAACCGGGACGATTTAAGGGATCTTTGGACCCGCTCAGTACAAATGCGATTGATGAGTTTTTGAGGGAGTTTGTAGATCACACAATCTGTATAGAAATCTTCCCGTCCACACGCCGGTTCCATCATACGCTCCGATCTGTGATTTTCCGCTTACAAATTACGGATCCGAGAAAAAAAGCATCCACCCCTCACCATTTCCCGCACTGCGCATGCTTCATTCACTGCCCCTCATTCGCTCAGATTGGTTGGAGGACCAGCCGCTCCCATTCGGTCCTCCAGTCCTGCCCCCTATTATTAGTGGTCCTGAGCCGCCGTCAATCATTCCCCTGGGCTTTGTGATCTGGAGCATGCGCAGTGCGGTTGATGAGGTGAGACAGTAGCGCGCAGGTGCAATGCTATTGTTCGTCTGGAGGAGAGTCCTTTGTCCCGGGGAAGCAAAGTTAGCATCAGGCGGTGGGAGGGAGGATCCGCAAACCCTTCACAATCATTGTCAGCTCCCTGGTTTGCAGCTGCGGGGCTTCTCCCTCCTAGGAACAGGCCCAGGTTAACGGTCACCATCCTGCTTCAGCGACTGGAGGATGGTTCACATCAGAAGATGGGGGAGGGGGGACAATAAATAAGAGCTCACACTTTGCACTCAAATCAATGAGGACTCTGATCTCTGGAAAGGAAGGAAACCCTGGGAGATGGGCGGGGAGGATTTGCAAACACCCGCTGGAGGCCCCAAACCGCCAAAAAGAACCCACAGATTCTGATTTTGCAGCTCCCGGGGCTTGTTTGCTTCAGCTGCGGCTGTCTTGGTGAAACAACAGAGTGGGCGGGGCATCAGGATTCCAGTGACCAGGAGAGAAAATTACCGATTTATTCTCACTGCACAGAGGGACTTGAGAACTGAACCCAGCCAGAGTGGAGGGAGCGGGTAAACTGTAAGGAAAGGAATTTTGAAGAAGGTTTCAAAGATTTGGAAGACTGACAAACTCTCATGGTGAAAATTAAAGGTAAGCCTGCATGGGTCTGTGTGAAGAGGTGGGCGGTGTTGGGTGGGCTGCTGACAGAAATGTGAGGCCAGGGAGGGGGTGGTTGGCTGCCAGAACGGTTGGAACAGAGTTCTACATAGGTCCAGTCGACGAGTCAGACACCCAAGCAGCAAATCTCAGTGGATTCAAATATGGCCCATAAAATGTGGGCTGGTTTGTCACCCTGGGGTTTGGATTCCAGCATAGGGAGGAGGGAGAACGTATGTGATGAGGATTTACTGTTTCGCAGAAAGAAGTGCAGAAAACCTGTTCCAAACAAACTAGAGTTGTCTCTCCTTCATTTTTATTCGGTATTGACAATGATGATGTTTATAAACTCTTTTTATGGGAAATTTGAAATTTACAGGTGTGAAATCGTCGAACCTGGAGAGACACAAGGACATCCACACCACAGACAAACCATGGAAATGTGGGGCCTGTGGGAAGGCATTCATATCTCCATCCCAACTGGAAACTCATCTGCGTCGTCACTCAGGGGAGAGACCTTTCACCTGCTCCATGTGTGGGAAACAATTTCATCGATTGTTCAACCTTCGCACACACCAGCGAATTCACACTGGAGAGCGGCCATTCATCTGCTCTGTGTGTATGAAGGGATTCAGCAGTTCATCACACCTGCTGAAATACAAACGTGGTCACACTGGGGAAAGACCGTTCATCTGCTTCAAGTGTGGGAAGAGAGTTACTAATTCATCTGACCTTCTAACACACCAGCGAGTTCACACCGGGCAGAGGCCTTTCAACTGCTCCATGTGTGGGAAGAGATTCACGCTGTCACAAAACCTAATGAGACACAGGCGAGTTCACAAATAACTTTTGGAAGTAGATTCAGCTGAACGGATGATCTCAGTGTCAGTGACAAAGAAATCAATGAGCTTCTTGCACTTGTTTGAAGTCAGGAGAGAGATTTAAGAAGATGATCATGAAGAACAGAATCTGGGTTGTCCTTGCTTCCAGGAACAATCCAGAAATAGTGACCAGTTTAGGCAGAGGAGAGCAGAGCCAGGTAGAGCTGGATGTGTTGCTGCTGCCTCTGGTAATCAACAGTTCAACCAGTTGATAAGACTGCGCCAAGTGAAAAGGGAATTGGTAAGAGTGAGAAAATGGGCAGCAAATGATCTCAAGTTTACAGATGATAAAGGTTGGGATGCTGTTCAGGAGTGTGTTGGAATCACCAAGTTTAAAGATAACAGTTGCATAGATGTTGGTTTCAGAGCAGATACACTGAGGTGTGGGCTAGGTCGGGCAATATTATTGAGCTGGATATAAACAGTCTTAGTGATGGTGCAAATATGTAGTCAAAAGCTCATCTTCTGGTCAAATATGACATTGAAATCTGCATTAGTCACACACAGTGCGCATACCACCTACAAGATGCACTGCAGCAACTCAACAAGGCTCTTTGGACAGTACTTTTCAACTTGTGACCGCCTCATACGACAAGAACACCATCACCTGCAGGTTCCCCTCCAAGCCACACAACATCCTGACTTGGAACTATGTCCCTGTTCCTTCACTGTTGTTGGGTGAAAATCCTGGAACTCCCACCCTGGCCACACTGTGGCTCAACCTACACATTATGCATTACACCAGTTTGAGAAGACAACTGACCACCATCTTCTCGAGGGCAATTAGGAGTGGGCAATGATTTCTCCCAGCAATATCCACTCCCTGTGAAAGGATAAAATAAACAGTTGCCAGGGAGGTGGATGGTGACTAGAGAATGGAGTTTGTAGCAGGGCCATAAGACAATGGCTTCACTATTTATTTTTAAAAATAAATTTAGAGTTCCCAATTATTATTTTCCAATTTAGCGTGGCCAATCCACCTACGCTGCACATCTTTGGGTTGTGGGGATGAAACCCACGCAGACACTGGGAGAATGTGCAAACTCAATGACTTCACTATTTCCAATGTTTAATTGGAGGAAATGTCTGTTCACCCAATTCTGGATGTCAGACAAGTCAGGACGATGTGTGAATTGGAGGTGGTGGTTTTCATATACACCTCTTACTTTGGGAAAGTTGGGGGTTTGAGATTCTGTCAAAGTTATTGTTCAAGTTGTAGTTGTATAAAATTTGTCTCCTTTACCTCCTGCCTCTCCACTTCTATTTGTCCCCTTCTGCTCCCAAAGTGTCCAGAGTCTAGTGTCGGCCCACTGACCCAGGGTGACCAGCCGCCATCTTGGTAGAAACAAAGTAGAAACTTGGTAAAAACGGCGCATGTGCGGCCATTTTGGTGAGGGAACAGGAAGTGGAGGCTTCAGGGTCCCAGTGACCAGGAGAAAAATCATTCTGAACCCTGGACCAGCTCTACCCTCCCATCCAATAATTTTAATATTCAAACATATTTTTCTGTTGATATTTTTGAAATACTCTCGTACTGCCCACTGCAAAACCTTCATTGAACTACCTGTATCACAATGGCAGTTGAGCAAAACTCAGTGAGTTCCAGGATCTGCCTGAAAAGGCAGCGATACGATTCACTAATTAATTTTAAAAGAGAGGTGGATAGTTACCTGAGTATGAGAAGGTGCAAGGCGAGGGACATGAAACTGGACTGAGGGACTGAACAAGTCCGTTCTTTCTAAAAGTCAGCACAGGAAAGATGAGCTGAACAACCCCCATCGCCCCCTCTTGTGCAATGCACCTCTACGATTCTCGGAACCTGAATGGAACCAAAATAAAATCCGAAATCGTTATTGGTCATTTTACGAAATGTAAAGAGGACACTGTCCATCAAGAGCCACTTAAGAGCAGAATAAACAGGAGCAGTTGGAGGACATAGAGCCTGCTCCACTTTTTCTCCTTGTCGCCATTTTCCTTCTTTCCCTCTGTATCCAATAATCTCTTGAATTCAGTCTTGAATATACTCAGCGACTGAGCATCCACAGCCTTCAAGGGTATAGAATTCCAATTTACAAACTTGAATGAAGAAGCGCCGCATCTTATTCACATATCGCCACTAACATCTCAAGATGTTTTACCGGAGGATAGGCAGACAGGGATTCCTACAAATAGTTGTTTGTGGTTCATTGCAGTTCCTTGACAAGGTATCGGCTTTATTCCGAGTGTTGTGAAGGCTGAGCTGACTTTTCTGGTACGCCTGCTTTCCAGAGATGATCAGACAAGAGTAATGCTGCTGGGCTCAACGCTTTTTCATCAACAATGATTCAGCCTCTGCAGGAAATTGAGAAAAGAGGCAGCATCGCTCTTCGGCCACACAGGATAGTACTGGTTAGATTCAATGTCTTTATCCAGACGGTGTGGAACTTGCTGCCACAGGGACTGGTTGAGGAAAACAGCATGAATGCACTTAGCAGTTGCAGACACAAGAGAGAAAGGAATAGAAAGACATGCTGACAGAGAGAAGCGATAGGCTCATGGGGAATACATACACTGACACTGGATACAATGACCTGTTTTTGTGCTGTCTATTGAGTTTCATTCTACTTTGATTCTTTTTACAGGGTATTGGAATGGAAAGACTTACAGACAGAAAACTCAAGGTTTAAGAGCCTTTTGATTTGTCAGGATAAGAATATCATCGGCCCCTGAATGTGGAAGGAGAAATGTTTGTCTTCTATCTGTGGGAAGGTCAGTGTGACTGGAAAAAGCACCGAGACACATACATATGCAAGTGAATGTGTTCCAGTGAGCTGACTGTGAAAAGAGCCTTAACCAGTTACACAGCCTGAAAAAACATCACATCATTCACAGCAGAGAGAAACTGTACACGATGTTCTGTGTGTGAATGAGGCTCCAATCTGGAGAGACACAAGGTCATCGGCACCATGGAGAAATGGTGGAAATGTGGAGATTGTGGGAAGGGGTTAAAATCTCCATCCCTGCCGGAAGCTCATCAACACAGTCACACTGGGGAGACCATTCACCTGCTCCCTGTGTGGAAAGAGATTTACTCAGTCAGCACACCTTATGAAACATCAACTTGTGCACAGTAATACGAGATCTTTTAAATGTTCTGACTGTGAGAAGAGCTTCAAAAGTGAAATGGATCTGCTGAGACACCAGCGAGTTCACACCGGAAAGAGGCCATTCACCTGCTCCGAGTGTGGGAAGGGATTAACTCAGTCAGCCAACCTGCTCACACCAGCAGGTTCACACTGGGGAGAGGCTGTTCCCTTGCTCTGTGTGTGGGGAAAGATTTAATCATTTATCTAACCTGCAGAGACACCAGACAGTTCACACTGGAGAGAGGTCGTTCACCTGCTCTGAGTGTGGGAAGAGATTCCTTCACTTATGGAATCTTGCTACACATCAACTTGTTCACAGTGATCAGAAACCTTTTAAATGTTCTGACTGTGAGAAGAGCTATAAAACTACATCTGATCTGCTGAAACACCAACACACTCACACTGGTGAGAGGCCGTTCATCTGCTCTGTGTGGGGGAAGAGATTCACTTGGTCATCCCACATGCTGAGACACCAGAGGCTTCACGAGTGACTGCAGAGGTTGGATTCTGCTGTTATTGCTGCTGTTAATCACATCCAGGACTGAACCATGTTCATTCTGACAGCTGGAGTTTGTTTCTGCTGATAATAATCCCTGTAACCAGTTGGAGTTTAATATTTTGATATTTGTCAAATAAATTAATGTTTCAGACACACACTTTGTTGTGTCCTTAATTTCTCCAGGATAAGAGGCAACTAATTTGTGTCCTGTCACAGACTGTTCCATTTTTTGGACTTTTCTCCTTTCAAACTCTATATTATTTCAATTCTCATACCTTATCACTTCCTTGGGTTTGAGGGTGAGGCCCACACAGACACAAAATACTGTGTTTTCTGTATTGGACAATTACATTAAAATCTGGAACACATGTAGATAGGGATTGGTGTCTCCATATCATGTGTATAAAGTATTGATGTTCTCTAGTTATGCTCTTCCCCACATTCTCTCCATATCCTCTCTCACAAAACCTTCCATTATTTTAAAGATTTCTATTAGGTTATCCCCACCGCCTTCATTTCTAAGGAGAGAGGAGGCCCAGCCTGTCAATCCTTTCCTGATATTTTATATGTACCTACACATTTCTGGTTTCACCATTAGAAATCTTCTTTGCACCCTCTTCAGTGCCTCGGTATCATTTTATAATATGGTGACCAGAACAGCATGCAGTGATCGGTGAGATACTTGATCCAAGAGTCACAGGTAACCCAAAAAATGGGACCAAGCTAATATGCGATTTTACGCTGGTTTATTAAGAAACAACAGTTTATAAATGATGCATAATGGACACACAAAACATCATACAGCCTGAGAATGATTTCCCCGTCCCAGAGGACAGACGGATGATGCAGAATGAGTACTGGTCTCCATTACTAGTGGCTGCAGTCTCCTCTGGATGGTTCACTGCTGTGAGCCAGTGTGGGTGTTGGGTGAAGCCAGTATGGATCTTTTTAGAAATCTCTTCCTGTTTTAACCTTTCCACAGACAAATGGTTTGCGGATGGATCCTGAGATCCAATTATATCAGGGTTAGAAATGTCAATTTAAGAGCCTGTGTTAGAGACCAGTCCTGGGCAGAACGAACAGGCCTGTCCTGTGTTTGTCACCCAGCAAGCTGCTGTGGAAGATTTCTTCACAGGCGAGAAAGGAAGTGAGCTATTCCTATAATAATTCAATAAATGCCTTCATATTTTATCATTTATTTCTTACAAATCTTCCTGTCTTGAGAAGTGAATATCCTTATTGACTTCTCTCAACTGATTTCTGATCAACCCACCTATTTCTACACTACAAGCTTGTTTTCATAATTTCTTGATTACGTCGATAACACATTTCGATAACATACTAAAACTGCTAAAGTTATCAGAATCAGCAACACAAATGCTTGAGCTGCCGCCAAGAATAAAAGTAAAAACCTTTCCAATAAAATTTGATAACTGTTCACTTAGATTCATCTTTCCCAGCTGCAGAGCATCTCACACCATTCCAAATTATTGGCATGTTGAAAATACATCAGCTTCAAACAGAAGTTCATGCACGGACTTTAAAGATTCTCCAGCTCTCTGTTCACCTACCTCCACCTTGTGGATATTTTCTAAATCCAGATTCTAGGTCCCTCTTCACTTTAATTTCACTCCCTCTGACAGATATAAGTGTGTATAATTATATTCTGATTGTTTTAAAGTCAGTTTTCCAGTGGAATATGTGTCAATATCATAATGATTTAAAATGTTGTCTCATTCTACTGACCACATTAATCACTCAATGTTGTTCTGTTATCGAATAGCTGAGTATGTCTGGGACCCGTTCTTCAGTGCAGCTTCCAGCTTCACCATGCATTTCCACATCAGCACACCCACACTGGTATCCCAGTATCAGGCTCCATGTGCCATACACGTCACTCTTGGACTTTCAGGTGATCTTACCAAAACATCTGGCGCGTGGGCCGGGCGGTGGAGGGGGGGGGGGGGGGGGAGGATCTCTGTCGGAGGATCTATACTTCTCTCTCCCTGCATGGCTCCAATGCCTCAGTCAATGGCCAATCAATTCAGTTTATCTTTTAAAGTTCAGAGGCAGGGACACATTCATCTCCAAGAGAAAGTTATCAATTTATTTGTCTGATCTACACTGATTTTCACTAGAATGTACATCGATATAACATTGATCTGTTCTATTGAGCTCTCCCCGGGGTGAGTTATTCCAATTTCCATTGGGTAATGTGATTTTCTCGATCTTATTCTGAGTGGGCCATCCTATTAATTATTATCAGTCTCATTCAGGAGTCCTGGAGAAACTTTACTGTCCAATAGTATTGCATTCACACAGTATTGTCTTTGTATATCAGAGACACAAATATTTGAAATCAGTTTGGAGATAACTCCCATATCTCCTGTTCTCAAACACCCTGTTTTGAAAGATAAGAAATGGGATAAAGCCAAATCTTTAAAAGGCAAATTATCACCGTGCTGTCAGTGGAAAGGGTTAACTTCTCGGTTTGTTTGCAAACATTCCCAACTCTGCCCAATTGTGCTGACTTTAGGTGACTTTCCTTTTCAGATCAAAGATGAACCAAACAGCATTTGAAACTTTGTTTTCCAATTCTTTTGGGAAGGGGGTTTCAGCTTTGCCCAATTGTAACTTTTTTCCCCCATTCTCCTTGAGGCAACTTTCCAAATCACAGGAATAAACCTGAAGAAAAATAAAGCAAGAACATTAGCTTTCACAGGTAAGCTTCAACCTTCTTAAAGAGGGTGGAGCCTCCCACAGTTTGTGAGTTCTGAAACATTACTTCAAGATCCAAGGACTAAGCATACAAATTGGCCAGGAGAAACAACAAACCTGAGGATTGGGAGCAGGTTAGAATTCAGCAAAGGAGGACCAAGAGATTGATTAAGAAAGGGGAAATAGCGTACGAGGGAAGCTTGCGTGGAACGTAAAAAACTGTCTGCAAAAGTTTCTATCGATACGTGAAGAGAAAGAGATTGGTGAAGACAAATGGCTGAGCAACTCAATACATACTTTGGTTCTGTTTTCTCAAAGGACGACACAAATAACATCCCAGAAATGTTGGGGAATGCAAGGTTCAGAGAGGGGAGGAACTGAAGGAAATCAGAGTAGAGAAATGGTGTTGGGGAAATTGATGAGATTGAAGGTTGTTAAATCTCCGGGGCCTGATAATCTACATACCAAACTACTTAAGGAAGTGACTCAAGGAATAGTGGATGTATTGGTGGTCATCTTCCAAGATTGTATAGACTCTGGAACAGTTCCTACAGATCAGAGGGAGGCTAATGTAATGTCACTATTTAAAAAGGGAGGTAGAAAGAAAATGCAATTATATATTAATCAACGTGATTACGGCAGTGGGGAAAATTCTAAAGTCCATAATCAAAGATTTTATAGTGGAGTACTTAGAAAACAGTGGCAGAATTGGTCAGAGTCAACATGGATTTATGAAAGAACAAAGAGAAGGACAGCACAGGAACAGGCCCTTCGGCCCTCCAAGCCTGCGTCGACCATGCCGCTCGACTAAACTAAAATCTTCTACACTTCCAGGGTCCGTATCCCTCTATTCCCATCCTATCCATGTATTTGTCAAGATGCCCCTTAAACGTCACTATTGTCCCTGCTTCCATCACCTCCTCCGGTAGCGAGTTCCAGGCACCCACTACTCTCTATGTAAAAAGCTTGCCTCGTACATCTCCTCTAAACCTTGCCCCTCGCGCCTTAAACCTATGCCCCCTAGTAATTGACCCCTATACCCCGGGGAAAATCCTCTGACTATCCACCCCTTCATTCTGACCATCCACTCTCTATGCCCCTCATAATTTTGAAGATCTCTATCAGGTTGCCCCTCAACCTCCGTCGTTCCAATGAGAACAAACCAAGTTTATTCAACCTCTCCTCATAGCTTATGCCCTCCATACCAGGCAACATCCTGGTAAATCCCGTCTGCACCCTCTCTAAAGCCTCCACATCCTTCTGGTAGTGTGGCGACCAGAATTGAACACTATACTCCAAGTGTGGCCTAACTAAGTTTCTATACAGCTGCAACATGACTTGCCAATTTTTACACTCAATGCCCCGGCCAATGAAGGCAAGCATGCCATCTGCCTTCTTGACTAGCTTCTCCACCTGTGTTGCCCCTTGCAGTGACCTGTGGACCTGTACACCTAGATCTTGCTGACTGTCAATACTCTTGAGGGTTCTACCATTCACTGTATATTCCCTACCTGTATTAGACCTTCCAAAATGCATTACCTCACATTTGTCCGGATTAAACGCTATCTGCCATCTCTCCGCCCAAGTCTCCAAACGATCTAAATCCTGCTGTATCCTCTGACAACCCTCATCGCTATCCGCAATTCCACCAACCTTTGTGTCGTCCGCAAACTTACTAATCAGACCAGTTACATTTTCCTCCAAATCATTTATATAGACTACAAACAGCAAAGGTCCCAGCACTGGTCCCTGCAGAACACCACGAGTCCACAGCCCTCCAATCAGAAAGGTACCCTTCCATTACTACTCTCTGCCTTCTATGACCTAGCCAGTTCTGTATCCATCTTGCCAGCTCACCCGATCCCGTGTGACTTCATCTTTTGTACCAGTCTACCATGAGGGACCTTGTCAAAGGCCTTACTGAAGTCCATATAGACAACATCCACTGCCCTACCGGCATCAACCATCTTTGTGACCTCGAAAAACTCTATCAAGTTAGTGAGACACGACCTCCCCTTCACAAAATCGTGCTGCCTCTCGCTAATATGTCCACTTGCTTCCAAATGGGAGTAGATCCTGCCTCGAAGAATTCTCTCCAGTAATTTCCCTATCACTGACGTAAGGCCCACCGGCCTGTAGTCTCCTGGATTATCCTTGCTACCCTTCTTAAACAAAGGAACAACATTGGCTATTCTCCAGTCCTCCGGGACATCACCTGAAGACAGTGAGGATCCAAAGATTTCTGTTAAGGCCTCAACAATTTCCTCCCTTGCCTCCTTCAGTATTCTAGGATAGATCCCATCAGGTCCTGGGGACCTATCCAGCTTAATATTTTTCAAGACGCCCAACAACTCGTCTTTTTGGATCTCAATGTGACCCAGGTTATCTATACACCCTTCTTCAGACTCAACATCCACCAATTCCTTCTCTTTGGTGAATACTGATGCAAAGTATTCATTTAGTACCTTGCCCATTTCCTCTGGCTCCACGCATAGATTCCCTTGCCTGTCTTTCAGTGGGCCAATCCTTTCCCTGGCTACCCTCTTGCTTTTTATGTACGTGTAAAAAGCCTTGGGATTTTCCTTAACCCTATTTGCCAATGACTTTTCGTGACCCCTTTTAGCCCTTCTGACTCCTTGCTTAAGTACCTTCGTACTTTCCTGATATTCTACACAGGCTTCATCTGTTCCCAGCCTTCTAGTCCTGACAAATGCCTCCTTTTTCTTTTGGACGGGACCGACGATATCTTTCGTTATCCAAGGTTCCCAAAATTTTCCATATTTATCCTTCTTCCGCACAGGATCATGCCGGTCCTGAATTCCTTTCAACTGACATTTGAAAGCCTCCCACATGTCAGATGTTGATTTACCCTCAACATCCGCCCCCAATCTAAGTTCTTCAGTTCCCGCCTAATATTGTTAGAATTAGCCTTCCCCCAATTTAGCACATTCAACCGAGGTCCGCTCTTATCCTTGTCCACCAGCACTTTGTATATTTAGATCCCACCCTGATCCCCTTGCAGCCACGTCTCTGTGATGCCCACAACATCGTACCAGCCAATTTCAATGTGCGCAACAAGCTCATTGATCTTATTCCGTATCTTGCGATCATTAAGGTACAATACCCTCAGTCCTGCATTGACCACCTCCCTTCTCACACTTGTCACCTTTTTTGTTCTGCCTGAGGGTGATGTTCTATTATTTTTGTTCTCTATTTCCTCTTCAGTTATGACAGCTTCTAAGCTAACTTTCTGGTCCCCACCCCCTGCCATATTAGTTTAAATCCTCCCGAGTGACACAACAATACCTCCCAGCCAGGATATTGGTGCCCCTCGAGTTTAGATGCAACCCGTCCTTCTTGTACAGGTCGTACCTGCCTCCGAAGAGATCCCTCTGGCCCAGAAATCGGAAACCCTCCCTCCTACACCACTGGTTTAGCCACGTGTTTAGCTGCACTATCCTCCTATTTCTAGCCTCACTGGCACATGGCACAGGGAGTAATCCCGAGATTACAACCCTAGAGGTCCTGCTTCTTATCTTACTGCCTAACTCCCTGAACTCCTTCTGAAGGACCTCATCCCTTTTCCTGCCTATGTCATTCGTACCTATGTATTCTACGACCTCTGGCTGTTCACCCTCCCCCTTCAGGATGTCCTGTGTTCGTTCAGAGACATCTTTGACCCTGGCACCAGGGAGGCAATACACCATCCTGGGAAAGGGAAATCATGCTTGACAAATCTATTACAATTCTTCAAGGATGTAACTGATGAGGGGAAGCTAGTGGATGTGGTTTATTTGGACTTTCAGAAGGCTTTCAACAAAGTTCCACATCAGAAAGTTAAACTGCATGGGTTTAGGATTGTATATTGAGATGGACAGAAAACTGGTTGGCAGGCAGGAAATAAAGAGTAGGAATAAACAAGTATTTTTCCGAATAGCAGTGACCAGTGGGGTACCGCTAGGATCGGTACCAGCACCTCAGCTATTCACTATATCCATGATTTAGATGAGGGAATAAATGTAATATCCCAAAATTTGCAGATGGCACAAAACTATGTGGTAGGATGAGCTGTGGAGAGGATGCAGAGATGCTTCAGTGCTATTTGGACAAGCTGAGTGGAAAAATGCATGGCAGATGTAGTACAATGTGGATAAATATGAGGTTATCCAGTTTGGTAGCAAAAACAGGATGGCAGATTATTATCTGAATAACTATAAATTAAGAGAGGGGAATGTGCAATGAGACCTGGGTGTCTTCGCACACCAGTCACTGAAGGTAAGCATGCAGGTACAACAGGTGCTGAAGAAGAAAAATGGTATGCTGGCCTTATTAACAGGAGGATTTGAGTACAGGAGCAGGGATATCTTGTTGCAATTATACAGGACCTTGGTGAGGCCACACCTGGGATATTGTCTGCAGCTTTGGTCTCCTTATCTGAGGAAGGATGTTCTTGCTATAGAGGGAGTGCAGCGAAGGTTTACCAGACTGATTCCTCGGATGGTGGGACTGACGTATGAGGAGAGATTCAGCCAGTTAGGATTATGTTCGCTGGAGTTCAGAAGAATGAGAGGGATCTTATGGAAACCTATAAACTTCTAACAGGACTAGACAGGGTAAATGCGGGAAGGATATTCCCGATGGTGAGGGAGTCCAGCACCATGCGTCATAGTCGAAGGATATGGGGTAGACCACTTAGGACAGAAATTAGGAGAAATTTCTTCACCCAGAGAGTGGTCAGCCTTAGGGAATTCGCTACCACAGAAAGAGTTGAGGACCAAACATTGTCTCCTTTCAAGAAGCAGTTAGATACAGCTCTTCGGGCAAAACGGATCAAAGGATGTGGTGGCGAAAGCGGTGAACAGGATACTGAGTTGGATGATCAACCATGATCATAATGAATGATGGAGCAAGCTCGAAGGGCCGAATGGCCTCCTCCTGCTTCTATTTTCTATGTTTCTATGTGAGGCTGAAGTTTGTCTTGAGGGAATCAAACATTTTGGCGCCGTTTCCAATTGTACAATGAAATTGTGATTCACACTGAAAGGTTCACTTTCACTCAGTAATGATAACGTTTCACTTTTCTCAGCATAGACATTTTAGATTAAATACCAATTGTTCACTTCTCTTGTAGCTGGTGTGCAGAGAAGATCATGTTCACTGCAGACCTGTCAGCAGAGAAACCGCACTGTGCTTCTGGATACATTCAATCTGCAAGTAGATGGATCTTTTAGACATGACCCTAGTGAAGGTCCTCCCAGTGATGCTAAGGAGTGAGATGTCCCTGTAGTTGTTGGAATCTCCTCTGTCA
This sequence comes from Scyliorhinus torazame, assembly GCF_047496885.1. NCBI lineage: Eukaryota > Metazoa > Chordata > Chondrichthyes > Carcharhiniformes > Scyliorhinidae > Scyliorhinus > Scyliorhinus torazame. The sequence goes on along the minus strand of NC_092711.1, from coordinate 160,080,416 downwards.
CTGCTGATTTTATATATTGTGATGATTTTGCATCACACGTATGGAATGGTTCCTGTCGCCCATCAGAGACGTCGGAGGTCATGAAGGTGTGACAGCCGATGGGACTTTCCGTGTGTAAGCAGATCAGCTGGAATTCCATCCTTGCCGGGTGCCTTTCTGCTTGCTCAGCAATCAATGGCATCTTCCAGCTCAACTGGTGAGGGTTCCTTGTCCAACTCAACCATGGAAGCTGCAATAGAGACAATCAGAGTCTGGGAGATGTCCAGCTCACAGTCGTGATCAACCCAGCAGGACATCTGTTTACTTCTGTTGGTAAGAACTTCACCAGCTGCCAATTTCAGTCGCACAACTTTGGTGATCGTCGGACAAAGATCCCCCTTGACCCCATCAGTCGTAGATTTCCATTGTCACAGGCAGCTTGGCATTATTAACAGAGGCTGGTCCAATGTTTATTTGCACAGGATCTCCCTGATATTTACACAACTGTCTTGGCTACGTTCAAGTAATGCAGTGTCCTAGCTGTTGGGTTTATGTTGCACATCAGGTCGACTTTGCTTTTTGCTTCAATGACAGACGTCATCTCGGCTGAGTGAGTCTGAACCAGTCTTTGTTGTGGGTTCCACCTTTACCAAATGTTGCTGCTGCTGTGTCAGAAATGATTCAACTCAGCGACTTCCAAACTTCATCAGTGTCAATGTTGATGTTCAGGTTTTTATGTACGTTTTTACAGTGCCTGTATAATATTTCACTGTTTGTTTCGCTTCCTTCACAATTTTAATATCATAATGGACATAACACTGAAGGAGTCAGTAAGAATTGTCAGCAAGGATTAATCTGCACTTTCTAATTGGAGATGTCAATCAGTGGAACCTTTTAGACACTGATTTGCATCAAAGATCACGTTAGGATTGAAGTACAAGTTCATAATTTTACCCTAAATGTGTTCCTGTTGAGAGTTCTTGAATTGAGGAGAAAGATCACAGGGGGGGATTTTAAAAAGGGACATTTCAGCCCCAAAAATCAGTGACATTTTCAGAATATTAAACTGCAGCCAGTTATAGGGATTGTTAACATCAGCAGAATCAAACCAGATATTGTCAGACTATCAATCCTGGATGTGATTAGCAGCAGCAAAACAGCAGATTCCAATCCCTGCAGTCATTTGTGAACTCGCTGGTGTCTCAGCAGGTGTTGTGACTGAGTGAATCCCACTCCACATAAGGAGCAGGAGAACCGTCTCCCCCCGGTGTGATCCCACTGATGTGTCAGCAGTTGGGATGCCCAAGGAAATCCCATCCCACACACGGAGCAGGTGAACGGCTTCTCCCCAGTGTGAGTGCGTTGGTGCTCACTGAGGTCAGTAGACTGATTGAAACTCTCTCCACAGGTGATGCACCTGAATGGTTCCTCGTTTGTGTGCATTTGGTGGTGTGTCTGGAGGGTGAATACCTGAGTGAATCCCTTCCCACATACAAAGCAAATGAATGGTTTCTGACCCGTGTGAATTCGCTGGTGTTCAGTGAGGATGGATAAAGACTTGAATTTCTCTTCACAGGTTGTGCAGCTGAATGGTTTCTTCTCAGCGTGAACTCGCTGGTGTAAGCGAAGGGCAGATGACTGAGTGAATCTCCTCTCACACACAGAACAGCTGAACGGCCTTTCCCCAGTGTGAACGCGTCGATGGATTTCCAGCCGCGGTGAAGAATTGAATCCTTCACCACAGTCCTCACATTTCCATGGTTTCTCCATGGTGCCAGTTTCCTCATATCTCTCCAGTTTGGACAGTCAGTTGAAGCTTTGGCCACACACACAGAACACCTGTATGGTTTCTCCTTGCTGCGAATCGTGTGATTTTTTTACAGGCTGTTTCACTGGTTAAAGCTCTTTGTACAGTCAATGTACTGGAACACTCTCATTCCATTGTGTGTCCTGATGCTTTTCCAGTCACAATGATGTCTGAAATGGTGTCACACAGGCAGAACACGCAAGCCTTTCTCCTTGCAAATTCAATGACTAATGATATTCTGGCCATGGCGACTCAGTGACGCTGTCAGATCATGCTGTGATGTTCAGTTTGAGCTTCCTGTCTGTAAATCCACCCATTCAGCCCTGGAAAAGAAGTTTACAAAACGTTATATAGAGAGAAATCCTGAAAATACAATTCTATTCTCTATACAACATATTTTCCTCATTTGTACCTGCAAAACAGTAAACCCATACACTCTCTTGCACCCCATGCTGAATGCAAATCCCAGGGTGACTAATAGTCCCATATTTTACAGAAATGTATTTGAGTTCACTGCCCCAGTCTGCATGCTGCCTGGATGCTGGCTGTCCTACAAATTGGATCTTTGTCACTGCACAAAACCATGTTCCTTACCGCTTCTATGTTCCAACAGCTCTGGCAAACACCACCCTTATTTTTTACCATGAGAGTTGGTCAGCCCGTCAAACCCAGCACAGCACCTTCACAATTATTTTCCTTACAGTTTACCTCCTGCCTCCACTCTGGCTGGGTTCAGTTCTCAAGCCTCTCTTTGCAAAGTGAGAATAAAATCAATTAATCACTCATTTTCTGTCCTGGTCACTGGGACCCTGATGCCCGCTCACTTGGGCAGACAAGAAGTAAACAAGCCCCGGGAACTGCAAACTCGGGACCTGCAGGTTCCTATTGGGGGTTTGGGGCCTCCAGCGGGTGTTTGTGAATCCTCCCCGCCCACCTCCCAGCGTTTCCTTCCTTCCCAGAGATCAGAATCCTCATTGATTTGAGTCCAAAGTGTCAGCTCTTATTCACTGTCCCCCTCCTCTGGTATGAACCATCCTCCAGTCGCTGAAGTAGGAGGGTTAACCTGGGCCTGTTCCCGGCAGCTGCAAACCAGGGAGCTGACAATGATTCTGAAGGGTTTGCGGATCCTCTCCCCCACCGCCTGACGCTGACTCCGCTTCTCCGGTACAAAGGACTCTCATCCGCAAGGCAAATACTGGAATTGCGCATGCTCCAAATTTCGTCCCTGAGCCTGCGCACTGGTGTCCAACTATAGCAGCCGCATTGCGCATGCTCTGCATCACAATGCCAGGTTGATTGACAGCAGCTACAGACCAATAGGAAGAGGGGACGGACCTGGATGCCTGAACGGGAGCGGCTGATCCACCAACCAATCAGAGTGAATGAGGGGCGGGCCTGAGCCCGGATCTTCCTCATTGGTTGAAACTCTGCAGCATTTTGAAAGCTAATTTGTCTCAAACTCCAGGAGAAAACTGCACCTTTCCGTTTGTGGCTTTAAACAGATGAGACCCTGTGGGTGTGGAGCAAATATTTCAACGTTTGTTCCTCAAATGTAGAAAGTTGAAACTATGTCCACACAATTCAGGGGCTGACTTCAAAATAGAACTGGGCAGACAGGGAATGTCTACAGTAACAGAATATGCTGGACAATCTCAGCAGGTCCGACAGCATCTGTGGAGAGAAAAGGGAGCAAATGTTTTGTGTCTGGATGACTCTTTGTCAAAGCCATCCATACTCAAAACATTAGCTCCCTTTCTCTCCCCAGATGCTGTCAGACCTGCTGAAATACTTGAGTTTTTACTGCTTTTGTTTCAGATTCCAGCATCTGCAGTAATTTGCTTTTATCTAAAAGTCGACAGTATCTTGTTTTTGGGTCACTGTGCATCATTTTTCCCCCACTTACCATTACCTGTTTAAATGGGAAGAAGGATCTTTTAAAGAATGAGACACAGTAACTTGACACCCTGTTCAAAATGAAACTAAACTCATTGTCTGTCTTTACCAAGGATATAGATGCTACCCAGGCCATGGAGGCAGACTAGGAAACTTTGTCGCTAGAGCGGCACAGTAGCACAGTGATTAGCACTTTTACTCCATAGTGCCACGGTCCCGGGTTCGATTCCCGGCTTGGGTCACTGCCTGTGCAGAGTCTGCATGTTCTCCCTGTGTCTCCGTGGGGTTCCTCCATGTGCTCTGGTTTCCTCCCACAAGTCCCGAAAGATATGCTTGCTAGGTTAATTGGACATTCTGAATTCTCCCTCAGTGTACCTGAACAGGTGAGGAAATGTTAAAGTGAGAATGTAAATTACAAGGGAGCTGGCAATAATTTCCCAGTCTTTGCTGGAGGTGCCAGAGGACTGGAGAATTACAAATCTTATGCATTTGTTCAAAAAGGATAGCAATTACAGATCAGTTAGTTTAACATCATGCTGGGAAAGTTTCCAGAATCAATTATTTCAGATAGAATTAAAAACCATGGAAAATTATGGACTGATTTGCAAAACCAGTGTCAATCCACCTACCCTGCACGTCTTTGGGTTCTGGGGGTGAGACCCACACAGACAAGGGGAGAATGTGCAAACTCCGCACGGACAGTGACCCAGGGCCAGGATCGAACCTGGGTCCTTGGTGCCATCAGGCAACAGTGCTAACCACTGCACCACCGTGCCCCCCAAATGACATATTTCTAAATATCAACAACACAAAGGGATATGGGGATAGTGTGGGGGAAAAGGCATTGAAGTGGATGATCAGCCATGATCGTATTGAATGATGGTGCAGGCTCGATGGGCAGAATGGCCAACTCCTGCCCCTACGTTCCAATGTTACAAAGAGAGGTAGGAAATTAAATTGTGAAGAGGACATAAGGAGGTTACAAAAATATATGTTAGATGAGTGGGATAAAATTTCCCAAATGGAGTACAATGTAGGAAAAGTTGTTATTTTAAGATGACTCCAATTTCTAGATTCTCCCACAAGAGGAAACGTCCTTTCCACATCCACCCTGTCGAGGCTCCTCGGGATCTTATACGGTTCAATCAAGTCACCAAAACTCCATTGGACACAAGCCCAGCCGTCCAATCATTCCTCATAAGACCAGCCTCCAATTCCAGGTATGAGTCCAGTAAACCTTCTCTGAACTGCTTACAACACATTTACATCATTCCTTAAATGAGAGCAATACTTTACACAGTGCTCCAGATGTGGTCTCACCAATGTCCTGTATAACTGAAGCATAATCTCCCTAGATTTATCCAAAACCGAGATAGGCTGATTACAGAATGCATCCCTATGGAATTTTTAACATCTGTACTCTGCTCCAAGTCTGAAATATTGTGTAAAGTAGTATTGTGTAAAGTATGGGAGCCCTATCTTAAATCCATAGGCTCCAATTCAGCTGACTTGCTCCTCCTGGGTTTTCCATGACCGAATTCAATTCACCTTATTCATTTTAAGTCAACTATGTTGTTAGTCTGTTTCACAATATTTTGGGGTGTGCGAACTGCATGGTTATCCTCCTGTTTTTATAGAATCTAATCTTTTTTCCATTCTAACCGTGTTAACACGATTACCGGTTGTTCAATTGATCCGGCATTTCACCTAGAGGCTCTGGTCCGTCAAATATCCTGTTCCAAATGAATTCTGCAATGCGTTGCTTGTATTTATGCGGCAATACCACTTGTTCTGCTCTGTGCCCATTTTCCATCAATTTTTCTGTTACTCTGTTGTGTTTATTGTCATACAACGGTAAAACAAAATGTGAAAAATGAGTTTTTAAAAATCTGTCAAACTCATCTGTGAAAATATTCAATGGCCCCCAGACTCCACTGGTCCCTGTGGAAGAGAAACCCACAGACTAAAAACCCTCTGACGGAAGAGATGACTGGAAATATATAACGTAGCTACAGTACAATATTACGCTACTAGAAATAATAATAAATGTACTTTATTACAGAACCATCAATAATATATCTAATCTGCACCATATAACAACACTGGACATTTCTCTGTCTGGTATTAATTTACTGTCCCCTTAAATGTCAGCCATTTCCTGAGGAAACCAGCCCTTTAATTGTGAACATTGGGAAAGAGACCATCCTTTTAGCCAGACAAATAAATGTGTCAAGCTGAGAGAGCAAAGGATGCCAATGTCTTTGAGAGAGAGAGAGAGAGACCTGGGCCTAGCTTTGCAGAGTCTGCGCCCTTCCTGGATTCACTTCCTTTCCCTTCAGTTGCTGAAAGTCACCAATTGAAGGTGAGAATGAGAAAAGAAATGGAAAGGGGGAGAAAAGAAAGTGTTTTACTCACAGGAGACAGGAGGAGGTTTTACCTCCAATTTTCGCTTTGTGACGTCTAAATGAAGCCCTGAATAAATCAGCCAATAGAAATCATCATCTCCGCCATGACATCTCTGGGTTCCAGTTCGCACGCCCTTCACCTCCTCGAGACAAGGTTTCCAGGCAACTGGCTGACGGCTCCGGCCAGAGCGAGAAGCCGCTCGGTGATCGCCCCCTTCCCCCGGCCCGTGACTGCGCATGTCCGAGAGGGAAAGTTGCGCATGTGCAAAGGAGAGCCCGCCTCCTGACCTTCCTGCTGAGATGTCGACCAATGGGAAGAGTGGGAGGGCCTAGCTTGCAGCATGCGCGTGGGGGGGGGGGGGGGGGGGGGGGGTGATCCTGTTAACCGGGAGCTTATCTACCAGAGGACTTAAGTGGCCGTTGAAGTCACCAACCACAAAAGAATTAGTCGAAGCTAACTCTGCAAAATCCAGAAACACCTTCGTAATGAACTCCAGGGAGTAACTCGGGGATCTATAAACATTCACTCTCGAAACAGCATCTCCATGCACCAAACCTCTAATGATCACATATCTACCTCCTTTGTCCTTGATATACGTTTAAACCTTAAAAGGGATATTTGATCAATAAGGATTGTCACACGCCTGCTACTTGATGAAAAGGAGGAGGAAAAAAATCTTCCCCACCCAATCCCGTCTCAATTTAATGTGTTCCTCATCATCCAGATGAGTTTCCTGGAATAAAGCTCTTGTCAATTTTCTCCTGAAGAAAGGAGATGATCTTTTTCCTTCTGATAGGGTGATGGATGCCCCGTACATTCCCTGAGAAAATTTGAAGATTAACTGCCGCCATTAGTTAGGCGACAGAGAGAACAGAAGCAGTCTCCCCAAACTGCTCCTTTCACAGATAAAAGCCCTGTCTGTACCAGAGTAGGATAAAGTCAACAACACATAAACCCTCCCATAATAACAAAAATACAAAAGAATCACCACCACAATAGATCCAAGGGGACATTCCTCAATAAGACTGAGGACCCGGAGGATTAACCCCACTGCCAGACTGTCGTTACCCTCAGGATACCTTCCCCAAAATGAGGAGAAGAAAAGAAGGGCCAACAAGGGAATGGGGATTGAATATCCCTCCCACATTTTAGACCCACCCGTGAAGACCTGCATCCACCACAACGCACCCTTCGGCAATGGCACCACTCAATTCTGCCATGATTAACGCTCGGATAATAGAAGAAAGACGGCAGATAATAAGCATATGGCACATCTACCATAACTGAGATAAGATAACACGAGAACCTGTAACACTCAAGGAGGAGAAGACATTCAATCGGCGCTCACAGAATAACAACTCCCTTCAACAGGATAAAAGATAATAAATTCAGACAACACCATGATAGGGAAAGAGTCCAGATTAGAGCCTGAGTTAGTCTGAGCTGCAAACCATCCCTCCAAATCCTTGACCTTCATGGATTTAACGAAGGCCAAGGCACTAGATGGATTCTCGAAAGACTTGACGGAGTTGTAGATACAATTTTCAGAGTCTCAGGATAAAGCGACATAATTCACTCCCACAGCCTAGAGTTCCCTTCAAACTTCATCGAAGCCTCGATGCTCCGTTTGCGTTGCTGTTGAAAAATCCTCGAATAAGGAAATCCTCACTCCCTCATGGAGCCAAGTCCCATCTCATCTGACCCATCTCAAGGACCTTCTGGTGATCCTCAATAAGACTGAGGATCCGGAGGATTAACCCCACGGCCAGACTGTCATTACCCTCAGGACACCTTCTCCAAAATGAGAAGAAAAGAAGGGCCAACAAGGGAATGGGGGTCGAAAGTCCCTCCCACATGGAAGTGAATGATTACAGGCCTGGGGTGAAAACTATCCTTCGGCCTCAAAGACAGGATCCGATGCCTTTTCTAATTTGAAACACCCAGGCTTCACATCCAGCTTGAGAAAACATGGCAGCCGGTCCTCGAAGAACCTAACCGGAGCCTCACCCTCCACACCTTCTGGCAGGCCGACAACTCGGATGTTCTTTCTCTGACCCTCGGTTCTCCAAGAGTCCACCACATCACTCAGCTGGTTTTCCAAGGATTTAATTCTTGCCTCCCCCGAGGAGGCATCTTGCTCAACATTCAGGATTCTCTCTTCAGGATCGTCGATCCTTTCCTTGGTGTTTTACAGCTCGGCCTCCTGAGCTCACAGATGTTGAGTCAGCACACTCAGCCTCTGGTCAATAACACGGAAAATATCGCTGACATAGATCGCCCAATGATCCCACAGAATAAATGGGCAGGCTTGATGGGCCGAATGGCCGACTGCAGCTCCTATTTGTTATGATCTCTGTGACCAGGACAGGAAGTGGATCTGTCAATCAGCCTGAATCAGCACCTTCAGGAGAATTGGGAGGGTGAATATTAGATACAGCAGAGTGAGAATGGAGGGAGAGTGTGTGGGATGGAGATTTACAGCTTTTGGGGAATAAGAGAGGAAAGAATGTTCTCTAGGAACTAGAATTGTCTGTTTTGAATTCTATCCAGTGCTGACAGTGATGTCTTTTGTAAACTGTTTTTACAGGATATTAGAAGAGGAGGAATTACAGACAGAAATCTCAAACATCACGTCTCAATCTGGCTGAGTCTCTCAATTCCTTGGAACTGGATATCACCGGACTATGAATCTAGAAGGAGAAATGTTTGTCTGTTCTGTTGGCTTCAAAAGATTTTAAACATCAGTGTGACTGGAAAAGCACCGAGATATACACACCCGAGTGAGAGTGTTCCAGAGCACTGACTGTGGAAAGAGCTTTAACCAATTACACAGCCTGAAAAAATATTACACCATTCACAGCAGGGAGAGGCCGTACACGTGTTCTTTGTGTAGACGAGGCTTCAACTTATTGCCAAACCTGGAGAGACACAAGGAGACCTAAAACATGAATAAACCGTGGGAATGCGGGGATTGTGGGAAGGGATTCAGGGCTCCATCTCAGCTGGAAGCTCATCGATGCATTCACACTGGGGAGAGGCCATTCACTTACTCTGAGTTTGAGAACGGATTCACTACTTTAAAGAGCCTGCAGAAACATCAGCGACTTCACACTGGGGAGAGGCCATTCACCTGCTCTCAGTGTGAGAAGGGATTCACTACTTCATCAAACCTGCAGATACATCAGCGAGTTCACACTGGGGAAAAGCCGTTCACGTGCTCTCCGTGTGAGAAGGGATTCACTACTTCATCGAACCTGTGGAAACATCAGCGGGTTCACACTGGGGAGAGGGCGTTCACCTGCTCTCAGTGTGAGAAAGGATTCACTACTTCATCGAATCTGCAGATACACCAGCGAGTTCACACTGGGGAGAGGCCGTTCACATGTTCTAAGTGTGGGAAGGGATTCTCTCAGTTATCCAACCTGCAGAGGCACCAGCGAGTTAACAGGGGAGACGGCGTTAACCTGCTCTTAGTGAGAGAAGGGATTCAGATAGCCATACACCCTGCAGGAACACTAGCGAGTTCACACCTGGAAGAAGCCATTCACCTGCTCTGAGCAGGGGATACATTCAATGATCCGTCCCAACTACGGAGACACGAGCGAGTTAATTCTGGGGAGAGACCATTCATCTGCTCTCAATGTGGGGAGGGGGTTTGTGAATCATCACACCCGTTGTGACTCCAACATGTTCACAATAAATTACAGATGTTGGCTCCGTTGTTATTGTTTCTGCTCTCACTTCCATCCAGGACTGCATTTTGTTCATTCTGATATCTGGTGAATGGTGATGATTGGAGGGTTTCTTTCTGCTGGACTGGCCAGTCTAACACCTCTGCCTCCGGTGGGCTGACCATTTTTGAGGCTAGTTGCAATTACCTGGTTCCAAGTTTGACGCGGAGCACAGAACGAAAAGGTGTTTGCACTTTGGAAGATATTTAGTTCCCAAAGCAGCCATGAAGATGGGCTATGGTGGTTACATGGTTCTTTTGCCTAATTTATCTGGATGTTTCTTGCAGAAGGAAACTGTCATGGTATGAGGGGCAAGTTGTCTGTGGTAGATGGGGAAATTACAATAAACATATCACTGAAAGTGGCAACGCAGGTGGATAAGGAGCTAAGAATGCAGACGGCATGCTTGTCTTCATTGGTCTGGGCATTGAGTATAAAAATTGGCAAGTCATGCTGCAGCTGCACAGAACCTTAGTTAGGCCACACGTAGAATATTGGTTACACTTCTGGTCACCACATTAGCAAAGGATATGTCACCCAAGTCACATCCAAGGCTGGAATCGAACCTGGGTCTCTGGTATTGTGAGCAGCCGTACCACTGTGCTGCCGAACTGTATTGCTTGATTAGAGATGGGTGTATGGGAAAAACTTTATTTAGGAGCGAGTTGTCAGGAATTCTAACTTCCTGCCTATAAGGTTGATGGAAGCTGCAATGATTATTGATTTCAAAATGAAATAGCTTGGGCCCATTTAGGAACTAAACCTGCAGGGGAACATGGATAGAGAGATATAATTGCACTGACTAGTTTGCTCAACAGATTCGGTACGGTTTCAAATTAATGAATGGACTCCTTCTGTGCTATCATCACTCAATGACTGGAAAAATGAAACATAGATACACACCTATATCACAAAACTAGGAATAATAACAAATATATTTTATTACTGAACCATCAATAATATATCTAATCTGTACCATATAACAACAGTAGACATATCTCTTTCTGATAATTTACTGCTCCCTCAATTGTCAGCCATATCCTGGGGAAACCAGCGCTTTAATTGTGAACATTAGGAAAGAGACCATCCTTTCAGTCAGACAAATAAATGTGTCAGGCTGAGGGAGCAAAGGCTGTCAATGTCTTTAAGAGAGAGAGAGAGAGACCTGGGCCAACCTTCCAGTGTCTGCACCCTCCCTGGATTCACTTCCTTTCCCTTCAGTTGCTGCAAGTGACCAATTGAAGGTGAGAATGAGAAAATGGGAAAGGGGCGAAAAGAAAGTGTTTTAGTCACAGGAGGAAGTTTCAGTCTGTGTGGGGCTAAATCAGTCACACAAAGCCCACACTTTGATTCGCTGGAGGAGAAGAGTCTGTCCGGTGTCACCTCTTTCTATTGGTCAAAACCTGAGGGAACGGTCAGGGGGTAGGCACTCCACTGCACATGCGCTGTTTCTCTTCTCCCTTGAACATGCGCAGTCCTGGGCCGCCTGCCGCACGGCAGATGGAGCGATTTCCCCAGCGCGCGGGATTGTGGGAGCGACGGACGCCATTACTCATCCAGGGCCCAGTCTCCAAACACCTGGGACAGTGTTCAAAAGGGGGGCAGGGCGCGGTGACCCCACCCTGATACAGAGTACATCTGGGTGGTCACTGGATTTGATTGTGACACCCCCTTATGGGAGAGGGGGGGCGGGGGCAACACGGTAGCACAAGTTGATAGCACTGTGGCTTCCCATGTTCGATTCCCCACTGGGTCACTGTCTGTGCGGAGTCTGCACGTTCTCCCCGTGTCTGCGTGGGTTTCCTCCGGGTGCTCTGGCTTCCTCCCATAGTTCAAAGACGTGCAGGTTAGGTGGATTGGCCATGATAAAGCCACCAAAAAGGTTAGGGGGGGTTATTGGGTTACGGGGATAGGGTGGAAGTGAGGGCTTAATTGGGTCGGTGCAGACTCGATGGGCCGAATGGCCTCCTTCAGCACTGTATGTTCTATATTCTATGTTTACAAAATATTTCGTTAACTTCAGGTGTAAAGATTTAGACACCTGGGTGACATATTGGGAGCAAGGTATGTTTGCTGATAGGTGATGTGAAAATAGTCAAACTGTTCATCAATTTGAAAGTTGAAACAAAATATGGGTCTTGGATGGTAACCGGAGGTGTTTGAACCCGGGAAATGCACTGGGGATGATTAATCAGTGTTTTCATCATTGATTCTCAGTATCATTATGTAATGAATTGTCATCAGCGAAAGAATCGTGTTTTTGAATAATAACTAATCAAACAAAAACTTCTGAGGCTGAGAATGCTGATGGCGACCGTTGTGGGACAACCCAGTCCCCACCAGGAGATACTCAGGATCAGCTTTATTCCGATGTATGAAGGAAGAGACCAATTTTATATAATCTAAGACTGACTCACCATTCACATTAAAGTCACCTCTTTTACACAGATAGTCACCTACACATTCTGTGAACCTGTTACTTACAATCATGTGTGAATCATGTCTCAAATTTCATTATTGTTTCTTATAAATAAATGCACCAGACGTTGTTCATGAAATGAAAATCGCTTATTGTCACAAGTAGACTTCAAATGAAGTTTGAGTGCTGAATTTGGTGCATTTGAGTGCTATAGTGAGAGTTTGGTGACTGAGGGAGTATAAGGCTTCATTTTTATCTAAAGTCTAGTCTTTCTTTTATTTAGTTAATTAACTTAAAAGTTGCTGTTTGGTTTAGAAGAAGGTGAATTTTCAATCAGCTTTAAACAAGCTTCTACTTGTAGGCACTTGCAGCTGGAGCTTGTTAATTAGTTAATTGGATTAGGCCAGTTTTCAGAGGCTCGATTCGCAGTATAAAAGTGATCCCCTACAGTGCAGACTTTGTTTGCACTGAGTGCTGAATTTGGTGCATTTGAGTGCTAGAGTGAGAGTTTGGTGACTGAGGGAGTGCTGAATTTGGTGCATTTGAGTGCTATAGTGAGAGTTTGGTGACTGAGGGTGTGCTGAATTTGGTGCATTTGAGTGCTATAGTGAGAGTTTGGTGACTGAGGGAGTGCTGAATTTGGTGCATTTGAGTGCTATAGTGAGAGTTTGGTGATTGAGGAAGTGCTGAATTTGGTGCATTTGAGTGCTATAGTGAGAGTTTGGTGACTGAGAGAGTTAGGTGAGGAGGGAGTAAGGTGCTCCTTTCATTTTGTTTCCTACATTTCCGCAAAGAGTGAGAAGAGAGCCAGGAGTTTACAGAGAGTGCAGCTGACTGGGAGCAGAGTCAGAGGGCGGAGGTCCAGTTGGTCCACAGGGCAGCTATATTCTGTAAGGTAAGAGGGGATGGAGGCTAGGCCAGTTGCATGCTCCTCCTGTAGGATGTGGGTGGTGAGGGATACAACTGGTGTCCCCGGTGACTATACCTGCGGGAAGTGCACCCAACTTCAGCTCCTCAAAGACCGTGTTAGGGAACTGGAGCTGAAGCTGGATGAACTTCGGATCATCCGGGAGGCAGAGGGGGTGATTGAGAAGAGTTACAGGGAGGTAACCACACCCAAGGTACAGGACAAGAATAGCTGGGTTACAGTCAGGGGGAAAAAAACAAACAGGCAGACAGTGCAGGGATCCCTCGTGGCCGTTCCCCTTCAAAACAAGTATACCGTTTTGGATGCTGTTGGGGGGGATGACCTACCGGGGGAAGGCCATAGCAGCCAGGTCTCTGGCACTGAGTCTGGCTCTGGGACTCAGAAGGGAAGGGGGGAGAATAGAAAAGCAATAGTTGTAGGAGATTCAATGGTTAGGGGAATAGATAGGAGATTCTGTGGTCGCGAGCGAGACTCCCGGAAGGTATGTTGCCTCCCGGGTGCCAGGGCCAGGGATGTCTCAGATCGTGTCTTCAGGATCCTTAAGGGGGAGGGTGAGCAGCCAGAAGTCGTGGTGCACATTGGTACCAACGACATAGGTAGGAAAAGGGGTGTGGAGGTAATAAACAAGTTCAGGGAGTTAGGCTGGCAGTTAAAAGCCAGGACAGACAGAGTTGTCATCTCTGGTTTGTTGCCGGTGCCACGTGATAGCGAGGCTAGGAATAGGGAGAGAGTGCAGTTGAACACGTGGCTGCAGGAATGGTGTAGGAGGGAGGGCTTCAGGTATTTGGATAATTGGAGCGCATTCTGGAGAAGGTGGGACCTGTACAAGCAGGACGGGTTGCATCTGAACCAGAGGGGCACCAATATCCTGGGAGGGAGGTTTTCTAGTACTCTTCGGGAGGGTTTAAACTAATTTGGCAGGGGAATGGGAACCGGATTTGTAGTCCAGCAACTAAGGTAGCCGATATTCAGGACGCCAAAGCGTGTAGAGGCAATGGGGAAGGGAACACTGACAAAGGAGAGTACTTGCAGGCACGGAGATGGGTTGAAGTGTGTATACTTCAACACAAGAAGCATCAGGAATAAGGTGGGTGAACTTAAGGCATGGATCGGTACTTGGGACTACGATGTGGTGGCCATCACGGAAACTTGGATAGAAGAGGGGCAGAAATGGTTGTTGGAGGTTCCTGGTTATAGATGTTTCAATAAGATTAGGGAGGGTGGTAAAAGAGGTGGGGGGGGGGTGGCATTATTAATTAGAGATAGTGTAACAGCTGCAGAAAGGCAGTTCGAGGAGTATCACCCTATTGAGGTAGTATGGGTTGAAGTCAGAAATAGGAAAGGAGCAATCACCTTGTTAGGAGTTTTCTATAGGCCCCCCAATAGTAGCAGAGATGTGGAGGAACAGATTGGGAAACAGATTTTGGAAAGGTGCAGAAGTCATAGGGTAGTAGTCATGGGCGACTTTAACTTCCCAAATATTGAGTGGAAACTCTTTAGATCAAATAGTTTGGATGGGGTGGTGTTTATGCAATGTGTCCAGGAAGCTTTTCTAACACAGTATGTAGATTGTCCGACCAGAGGAGGGGCAATATTGGATTTAGTACTGGGTAATGAACCAGGGCAAGTGATAGATTTGTTAATGGGGGAGCATTTTGGAGATAGTGACCACAATTCTGTGACTTTCACTTTAGTAATGGAGAGGGATAGGTACGTGCAACAGGGCAAGGTTTACAATTGGGGGAAGGGTAAATACGATGTTGTCAGACAAGAATTGAAGTGCATAAGTTGGGAACATAGGCTGGCAGGGAAGGACACAAGTGAAATGTGGAACTTGTTCAAGGAACAGGTGCTACGTGTCCTTGATATGTATGTCCCTGTCAGGCAGGGAAGAGATGGTCGAGTGAGGGAACCATGGTTGACAAGAGAGGTTGAATGTCTTGTTAAGAGGAAAAAGGAGACTTATGTAAGGCTGAGGAAACAAGGTTCAGACAGGGCATTGGAGGGATACAAGATAGCCAGGAGGGAACTGAATAAAGGAATTAGGAGAGCTAAGAGAGGGCATGAACAATCTTTGGCGGGTAGGATCAAGGAAAACCCCAAGGCCTTTTACACATATGTGAGAAATATGAGAATGACTAGAGCGAGGGTAGGTCCGATCAAGGACAGTAGCGGGAGATTATGTATTGAGTCTGAAGAGATAGGAGAGGTCTTAAACGAGTATTTTTCTTCTGTATTTACAAATGAGAGGGGCGATATTGTTGGAGAGGACAGTGTGAAACAGATTGGTAAGCTCGAGGAAATACTTGTTAGGAAGGAAGATGTGTTGGGCATTTTGAAAAACTTGAGGATAGACAAGTCCCCTGGGCCTGACGGGATATATCCAAGGATTCTATGGGAAGCAAGAGATGAAATTGCAGAGCCGTTGGCAATGATCTTTTCGTCCTCACTGTCAACAGGGGTGGTACCAGGGGATTGGAGAGTGGCGAATGTCGTGCCCCTGTTCAAAAAAGGGACTAGGGATAGCCCTGGGAATTACAGGCCAGTTAGTCTTACTTTGGTGGTAGGCAAAGTAATGGAAAGGGTACTGAAGGATAGGATTTCTGAGCATCTGGAAAGACACTGCTTGATTAGGGATAGTCAGCACGGATTTGTGAGGGGTAGGTCTTGCCTTACAAGTCTTATTGAATTCTTTGAGGAGGTGACCAAGCATGTGGATGAAGGTAAAGCAGTGGATGTAGTGTACATGGATTTTAGTAAGGCATTTGATAAGGTTCCCCATGGTAGGCTTATGCAGAAAGTAAGGAGGCATGGGATAGTGGGAAATTTGGCCAGTTGGATAACGAACTGGCTAACCGATAGAAGTCAGAGAGTGGTGGTGGATGGCAAATATTCAGCCTGGATCCCAGTTACCAGTGGCGTACCGCAGGGATCAGTTCTGGGTCCTCTGCTGTTTGTGATTTTCATTAATGACTTGGATGAGGGAGTTGAAGGGTGGGTCAGTAAATTTGCAGACGATACGAAGATTGGTGGAGTTGTGAATAGTGAGGAGGGCTGTTGTCGGCTGCAAAGAGACATAGATAGGATTCAGAGCTGGGCTGAGAAGTGACAGATGGAGTTTAACCCTGAAAAGTGTGAGGTTGTCCATTTTGGAATGACAAATATGAATGCGGAATACAGGGTTAACAGTAGAGTTCTTGGCAATGTGGAGGAGCAGAGAGATCTTGGGGTCTATGTTCATACATCTTTGAAAGTTGCCACTCAAGTGGATAGAGCTGTGAAGAAGGCCTATGGTGTGCTCGCGTTCATTAACAGAGGGATTGAATTTAAGAGCCGTGAGGTGATGATGCAGCTGTACAAAACCTTGGTAAGGCCACATTTGGAGTACTGTGTACAGTTCTGGTCGCCTCATTTTAGGAAGGATGTGGAAGCTTTGGAAAAGGTGCAAAGAAGATTTACCAGGATGTTGCCTGGAATGGAGAGTAGGTCTTACGAGGAAAGGTTGAGGGTGCTAGGCCTTTTCTCATTAGAAAGGAGAAGGATGAGGGGCGACTTGATAGAGGTTTATAAGATGATCAGGGGAATAGATAGAGTAGACAGTCAGAGACTTTTTCCCCGGGTGGAACAAACCATTACATGGGGACATAAATTTAAGGTGAAAGGTGGAAGATATAGGAGGGATATCAGAGGTAGGTTCTTTACCCAGAGAGTAGTGGGGGCATGGAATGCACTGCCTGTGGAAGTAGTTGAGTCGGAAACATTAGGGACCTTCAAGCAGCTATTGGATAGGTACATGGATTACGGTAAAATGATATAGTGTAGATTTATTTGTTCTTAAGGGCAGCACGGTAGCATTGTGGATAGCACAATTGCTTCACAGCTCCAGGGTCCCAGGTTCGATTCCGGCTTGGGTCACTGTCTGTGCGGAGTCTGCACATCCTCCCCGTGTCTGCGTGGGTTTCCTCCGGGTGCTCCGGTTTCCTCCCACAGTCCAAAGATGTGCAGGTTAGGTGAATTGGCCAATGATAAATTGCCCTTAATGTCCAAAATTGCCCTTGGTGTTGGGTGGAGGTGTTGAGTTTGGGTAGGGTGCTCTTTCCAGGAGCCGGTGCAGACTCAAAGGGCCGAATGGCCTCCTTCTGCACTGTAAATTCAATGATAATCTATGATTAATCTAGGACAAAGGTTCGGCACAACATCGTGGGCCGAAGGGCCTGTTCTGTGCTGTATTTTCTATGTTCTATGTTACTGTGAAAAGCCCCTAGTCGCCACATTCCGGCGCCTGTTGGGGAGGCTGGTACAGGAATTGAACCGGCTGCTGGCCTGCCTTGGTCTGCTTTAAAAGCCAGCAATTTAGCCCTGTGCTAAACATGCCCCGATATCTCCACCTGTCACTGGCCCTCTATCCAGCCCCACTGCTCCACGCCGCCACCCCTCACAACAGGAGAAATCTCATCTTATTGCCAGTTTCCTCCATCTTTGACAAAGAGACATCCAGAACGGTAGCTCCATTCTCTCTCCACCGATGCTGGCAGACCGGTGAGACTGTCCAGCATTTTCTGTTTTGTTTCTGATTGAGCATCTGCAGTAATTAGCTTTTATCTTAGGTGCATTTAAGTGTTCCCTGTGTGTGAAGAGATACACCCAGTTTTCCAATTTGTTGACGCCACGGTGAGTTCACTCCAGGAAGAGGCTGATTAAATGTTGTGTGTGTGGTGTCATGCGAGTGTCCCTTGAAGAAAGATTATTGTCTTATCACATGGCTTCAGTGATGTCATTTTGTGTATGGAGCTGGGCTGTCGCTGTCAGGTGTTTGGTCTCAGCTTCATTGTGTGCATTGAGTGCAGAGGAGGAAATAAGTGATTTTCCCTATCTCTCTCTATTTTCATTTGAAATATCTGTTCCAATAAAAAAAAACATTGGTTGTGGTTACCTGCTTTGGTATCTTAAAAATATATAGTTTGGTTTCCGGAAGGAGTTTAAATCTGCTGGTTGAGACTGGATCAGAATTTCAGGAAAAAGACCAGTCCCATTCAAGTGAGAATGCAGTGTGTGGTTTGAGTAGGGCTTTTTGGTTTATTGGATTTTGTTATTGAATTGGAACAGTTAAAGAGGGAATTCGTTAAATGTTATACATAGATTACTGTAGCTGTGTGGCGCCTTTATATATGTAATTGATCATTCTTGCTGTGTGTTTATATATATATGTTAACTATATTCTTCGAATAAACCTTGTTTTGATGAAGGTGTCTAGGGAGTCTGTTGAATCACAACTGAGGCGAAGGCTTTTGAAAAATGAAAAATTTTGAAAAATGTTGCGCTCATCCTAGCCAAATTCAACATAAAGGTTGTAGATCAGGTGAACGCCATAATACATTTTGGAGTTGCCTAAGCCCTGGCCCATAACAGTGGGACGGGAGTCACTCACTCCCTGACAATATCCTGACACACCAGTGAGTTTCTGTTTGAATGTAGGGGTTGGATTCTTCTGCTATTGCTGCTGTTAATCATATCCAGGACTGAACCATGTTCACTCTGACAGTTGAGGTATTTTCTGTTGTTGTTAATAATCCCTGTAACTGGGCTGGGAATTTATTATTCTGGATTAATTTCAAATAAATTATCTCCCGTGAGTTTTTCAAGTCCTTGATGTCACCGAAAGGAAAAGGTAGGTTTTAAGCAGAGTGTTGAAGGAGGGGAGAGAAGTGGAGGGGGTCAAGGGAGGGAATTCCAGAGTTTAGGAACCTGGCAGCAGAAGACTGAAAGAGAATCAGCCCTGAATTATGGGGGAGTCGAGTCTCTGGAGGGGGGACTTGAACCCTTCAGCCTCAGAGGCGAGAGTATGAGATTGACTGAGCCACGGTGTTCGGGGAAGTGATATGAAGCCTCAGTCTCATCCTTTCCCTATCCTTTACCCCATTCCAGGAACAGCAAATCGAGCTGAGAAACTGGGCAGTAACTAAAAGGGATAAAGACAAAGGTTACAAAAATAATCCTCTTCCAAAGCGAACAGTTGTAATTGTGGAACTCACTACCACGGGTAGTGGATGAGGTGGATAGTATTGATGTATATCAAGGGTGGCTGGATGAACAGATGAAGGAGAAGAGAAGGATAAGAGTGGTGAGAATGTGGAGCTCGCTGCCACACAGAGTGTTTGAGGTGAACAATACAGGTGTATGTAAGGGGAAGCTGGGTAAACACATGAGGAAGAAAGCTGGAGCTTGATGAAGTAAAGTGGAGGAGTCTCGTGTACAGTATAAATAACAGGGACTGAATGGCCTGGTTCGGGTGCTGTACATTGTGAGCGAAGAACTTGCATCACAGAAGATTCCCACCTCTTCAGCCAATGAAATACTTATTAAAAAAACGTTTTGGCATTTGATGTGTTAAAAACTTTGTTTGAGATGCGGTGTTTTAACATGGAAAACATGCTCAAGTTTAGGGTGGGGATCTTAATGTTGAAACAGCGCCACGCTTATAAATGTAAAAATAGCGAGGATCAGAGGGGAGGGGCTAAAGATCAGGAAATAGCCAAGTTAAAACCTGCCCAGAATGCAGCAGAATGGGCTGAGCAAGCTGATACTGAGCTGAAAGGGACCAGGGTCTGGACAGACTCTGAACTAAAGAGGTTTGTGTACACACAGATATTGATCTGAAGCACTTTTTGTATTCACAGACCCTGAAGCAGATAATTCCAAGTCGTCCTAAGGGAATTTCAGGTGGTGCTGTTCCCATGTGTTTGCTGCCCTTGTCCTTCATGACAGTCAAGGTTATGGGTTGGGAAGGTGATGTTGAAGGAGGCCTGGTGAGCTCATAGATGATAGAATTTACAGTGCAAAAGGAGGCCATTCAGCCCTTCGAGTCTAAACCGGATCTTGGAAAGAACACCCCACTTAAGCCCATGCCCCCACCCTATCCCCATAACCCAGTAACCCCACCTAACCTTTTTGGACACTAAGGACAATTTACTTTGACCAATCCACCGAACCTGCACATCTTTGGATTGTGGAGGAAACCAGAGCACCCGGAGGAAACCCACGCAGACACGGGGAGAATGTGCCGACTCTGCACAAACAATGACCCAAGCCTGGAATCGAACCTGGGACCCTGGAGCTGTGAAGCAACTGTGCTAACCACTGTGCTACCGTGCTGCCCTTACCACTATGCTGCCCGAACCACTGTGCTACCGTGCTGCCCCTATTACTGTGCTAACATCCTGCCCTATCACTGTGCTACAGTGAAATATCTTATAGATGGTACACACACTGCCACCATTGTGCTCAGGATGTCAAGAGAGTCACTGTTTCAGATGGTGAATGGGGTACTGAACAAGCAGATGCTTTGTCCTGTATAAAACATGATGTGGAGATGCCAGCGTTGGACAGGGGTGGCATAGTGAGAAGTCTCACAACACCAAGATAAAGTCCAACAGCTTTATTTAAAATCACAAGCTTTTGGAGCACTTCACCTGATGAAGGAGCAGTGCTCCGAAAACTTTTGATTTCAAATAAACCTGTTGGACTTTAACCTGGTGTTGTGAGACTTCTTACTGTATAAAACAGACTCCATAATTTGAATAAGACTGGCTGATAATTAATAATTGTTGTCGGAAAGGACTGTGACCGAGAAAACATAACCAATTTAGTCCACTTGAAAAAAAATCTGCTCTTCAAAGATATATTGGAAGAAATCCCATTTGATGTTTGTAGTTGAATTTATTGCCTCAGCAGCTCACTCAGATACCGGATTGGGAAAGGCATTGATTGGGCAATATTGGAAACAATGATCTGAAATGTTCTGTGAGTGAAACATTTTCTCTTGAACCCGGAATGGACAATGTCAGAGTTAAAGGCAATACCAGGCTAATGGGTGGGCTCGGCTGGTCTGTGTGAATTAGATGGTTGATCAGACTGTTCATGAACAGGTACTTGGTATTTGGGAGTAGTCGAGGAGTTCAAGTGGCTGTCTTCAATAAAGCATTAATTGCATTTGGACAGCACATTAAAAAAAAAAAATTAGAGTACCTAATTATTTTTTTCCAATTGAGGGGCAATTTAATGTGGCCAATTCACCTAACCGGCATATCTTTGGATTGCGGGGGTGAACCCACGCAGACACAGGGAGATTATGCAAACTCCACACAGTCAACTTGGGCTGGGGTCGAACCAAGCTCCTCAGCGCTGTAGGCAGCAGTGTTAACCACTGTGCCACCGTGCCGCCCTATTGGTCAGCACATTTGACTTAATAAAAAAATGCCAAGGATTTTCCAGGAACATTGTAAAACAAAGTTTCACGAAGGTTGTCGAAGATCATGATGTGACACAAAATACTGCTCTCAGAAATTCTACATCTCATTCCCCCACATATTCTCTCCTTCCTATTCATTTCAACGCTAACTCATTCCACTATCCTCCTGCTTTTCCCCAAAATCTCCTCCCCTGAAGGCGCTGACACTCGAGTTCAGTTTCACACTAAACTATTGCCCTCCCCAATATTTCACCCACGTGTCTAACCTTTACATATTAAGTTAACAAACTGTTTTGTTAAGGGGCGCCACAATCAAATCCACTGACTACCCATATGTACTGTGTGTCAGGGTGGAGTCATCCCCCCCCCCCCCCCCCCCCCCCGGCCACACACCACACACACACACACATTTCATCCCATGCCAAGGAGTTTGGAGACTGGAAACAGGATGGGTAATGGCGGTTACAGCTCCCATAGCCCACCGCGGGGACGAAACCGGTCTATTCGCCGCGCGGGCGGCCCGGACTGCCCATGTCCATGGGAGCGATGGGGAGCTGCGCATGTGCAGAAAGATCCCACCTCCTGACCATTCAGCTGAGGTGTTGACCAATGGGAATAGTTGGAGGACCGGAAGGTCTCTGGTTCTGAAGGAAAAGGAAGTGATTCCAGTGTGCAGATTCTGGAAAGGTTGGGCCAGGTCTCTCAGTAAGTTCACGGATTGTGTGAAAATTGGTGGTGGTAAATAGTGAGTAGGCTAGCCTTTGGTTACAGGAGGATAATAATAATCTATTATTGACAAAAGTAACCCTGCAGCGTCCATCCAATCCAGAAAGTTCCAGATCATGATCAATCACAACCCCGTATATTTTAACCAACTGGAACAATCCGATACATCAAACACAATTTTAGTCCTGTTACATATTTCCGATAGGCTAGCAGCCTGCATGAAGATTTTCATCTCTCTATGATGAGTGAGCAGTGAGCAGGGATCTGTCAATCAGCCTGAATCAGCACCTTCTGGAGAATTGGGAGGGTGAATATTAGATACAGCAGAGTGAGAGTGGAGGGGGTGTGTGTGGGATGTAGATTTACAGATTTGGGGAAATGAGAGAGGACCATCGAAACCAGAAAAGTTCTGAATTCCGATCCTGTACTGACAGTGATGTCTTTTGTAAACTCCTTTTACAGGATATCAGAAGAGGAAGAATTACAGACAGAAATCTCAAACCAAACCTCACGTCTCGATTTGACTGATTCACTCAATTCACCGGGACTTGAATATCTTCGGCCTTTGAATTGAGAAGGAAAAAGATTTGTCTATTCTTTCTGCTTCAGATGGATTTAACCATCAGTGTGATTGGAAAATCATCGAGACACGCATACCTGAGGGAGAGTGTTCCAGAGTACTGACTGAAAAGAGCGTTAACCAGTTACACAGCCTGAAAAAAACAGCGGGGAGTGACCATACCCGAGTTCGGTGGGAGCCTTCAACTGATCGTCCAACCTGGAGAGACACAAGGACACCAGCACCATGGAGAAACCTTGGAAATGTGGGAACTGTGGGAAGGGATTCAGATTCCCATCAGCACTGGAAACTCATCGACGCATTCACACTGGGGAGAGGCCGTTCACCTGCTCTCAGTGTGAGAAGGGATTTGCTAAGTTATCTAACCTGAAGAAGCACCAGCCAGTCCACGTCGGGGAGAAGCCATTCACCTGCTCCACGTGTGGGAAGGGGTTCAGTACTTCTTCCAGACTGCTGACACACCAACTAGTTCACACTAGGGAGAGACCGTTCAGCTGCTCTCACTGCACAAAGATGTTTCGAATCTCATCCCATCTGCTGACACACCAGCTCCTGCACACCGGAGAGAGGCCGTTCACCTGCTCTCAGTGTGGAAAGGGATTCACTCAAATAAGCAACCTACAGGCACACCAGCGAGTTCACACTGGGGAGAGGCCGTTCACCTGCTCTGACTGTGGGAAGGGATTCACTCGGTTATCCCACCTGCAGAGACACCAGCGAGTTCACACTGGGGCGAGGCCATTCACCTGCTCTGACTGTGGGACAGAATTCACTTGGTTATCCCACCTACAGACACACCAGCGAATTCACACTGGGGAGAGGCCGTTCATTTGCTCTGACTGTGGAAAGAGATTCACTCAGCTACCCAATCTGCAGGCACACCAGCGAATTCACACTGGGGAGAGGCCATTCACCTGCTCTGAATGTGGGAAGGGATTCACTCTCTTAGCCACGTTGCAGGCACACCAGCGAGTTCACACAGGGGAGAGGCCATTCACCTGCACCGTGTGTGAGAAGGGATTCACTCGGTCAACACTTCTGCTGAGACACCAGCAAGTTCACGAGTGAAGAGAGGGGTTGGATTATGCTGTTATTACTGCTGTTAATCACATCCAGGACTGAACCATGTTCATTCTGACACTTGGTGAAGTGGGAGGGTCGGAGAGTTTCTTTCTGCTGGATTGGCCGATCTCACAACTTTGCTTCCAGTGGGTTGATGCTCTTTGAGCCTGGGAGAGCGCATTTCCACTGAATTGATCCACAAAAATTGATGAAGGACATTTATTTTATCCTGAATAATAATAGTGTTTTCCCCCCATTACAGGTAGATCTAAAATAAATACAGAAAGAACTGGAAAAACGCAGCAGGTCTGGCAGCATCTGTGAGAGAGAAACAGAGTTAACGTTTCACGTCCAATGTAACTCTACTTCAGAACTAAAGAGAGGGAGAAATGTGATGGGTTTGATGCTGGTGAGAAAGGGGGAGGGTCAGGGAGAACAAAAGGGAAAGTCAGGGATTGGTGAGATTAAATGACAAAAATGTCCTGGAATGACTTCCAGTGGAGGCCATGAATTTATCGGCTGCACACAAGGTGGCTGCATCTTGGAAGCTTGGATTTCTGGCCCTTTCTGCCCAGTTAATGGCGACTTAGTTTGTATAAAGTGCAGAATAAGTGGAGGGAAGTGGTTTCTCCTCCAAAGTGGAATATCAGCAGGTTACAACACCCGGCAAAAGTTGAGTAAAGCCTTGGCTTGAGATGGAGGATCTGTGTGGTGCAGCAACTGAGAGTATGGTGGAGTTGGAGGATGTTTCGGCAGCATCGGAAAGAGATGCAAGAGAACTGGTCCAGGGTGATTGAGGAAGCAGTAGCCCCTCTTCGTGGGACTTTGGAGTGGGTTGTGGAGCGCCTGGAGTCAGAAGGTGCAATGATCCGAGAGGTGGAAAGGATGGTGTTGGATCACAGTGATCAGATTGTGTTGCTGGAGGCAGAGATAGTGATGCTGGGAGAGGCCTGCAAGGTGCTGAGGGCGAAGGTGGACGACCAGGAGAATCAGTCCAGGCGACAGAATCTGTGAATTGTAGGTCTGAGGAAGGGGTGGAGGGAACGAGTGCCACGGGCTATGTATTGAAAATGTTCACGAAGCTGGTTGAGAAGGGGGTCTGCGATAAGGCCCCGGAGGTGGATCGGGCTTCCCAATCATTACAACGGAGGCTGAGAGCTGGTGAGCCACCGTGGGCAGTGATCGGCCGGATGCACAAGTTCCAGGAGAAGGAGAGGATTCTGAGGTTGGTGAAGTCAATGTGAGACTGTAGCTGGGAGGGGAATCTGATCCGGATCTACCAGGACATTGGGGCTGACCTGGCCAAATGGCAGGCGGGTTTTAACAGAGCTCAGGTGGCGCTCTTTTGACCAAGCTCCGGTTTGGGGTGTTGTACCCGGACAAACTCTGGGTGACTTTCGCAAGGGCAAACGGCATTATTTTATGATGCCAGAGGAAGCGGATGACTTTGTCAAGGAGCTTGGGTTGGGGGAGGACTAATGGTGGGATCGTTCTGTCTCGACGTGTATATACAAGTTTTGTAAATGTTATGTTGTTTTGTGCATGTTATGACTCAAGCTCGTATGGGTGGGTTCTTCCCGGAGGTTGAGGACAGATGTGAGAGGTACAGGAGGGGGCCTGTCAATCATGTTCACATGTTTTGGGTGTGCCCGAAGTTGGGGGATTCTGGCCATTGATTTCCGAGACCCTGCCGGAAGTGTGGGGGTGACGATGGAGCCGTGCTCTTTGGTGGGGCTTTCTGGTGTTTCAGATCTGCCAGAGCTGCTGGAGGGGAAGTGGGTCTTCACCACTCTGATTGCCCGGTGGCGAATCTCACTGGGTTGGAGGTCGGTCGCCCCACCGAAGGTATTCGCATGGTTGGGGGATTTGGCGGAATTTCTACAGTTGGAGAAGACTAAGTACGTTCTCCGAGGGTAAAGAGGGTTCTACGTAAGATGGAGGGTCTTTCTGTCTCTATTTGAGGATCTGTTTGTCGCCGGGGTTGGGGGGGGGGGGGGCAGCAGTTGGGAAAGGAATGTTGGGGTAGTTTAGGGAAGAAAAGGGGGAAAATGACAAACTGTTTGAAAGCCAATGGTATTCGGTTGTTTGTATAATTGATTGTGTTTGGAATAAAATACATATATTAAAAACGCGAACTAAAAGTCGAATGATCTTGTCCATTGTTGGTAGAAAAAACCCATCTGGTTTACTAATTCCCTTTAGGGAAGGAATCTGCCTCCTTACCTGGTCTAGACTACGTGTGACTCCAGATCCACAGCAATGTGGTTGACTCTGAAATGGCCCAGCACAAAGCTGTAAGAATCCGCAAGGATGTTTATTCCATAGAATGGAATTCTACAGTCCCAGAAGGGGACCATTCGGCCCATCGAGTCTGCACCAACCGTACCCAGAGCAGCTACCTCAGTCTATTCCCCCGCCATATCCCCATAAACCCACTTAACCTGTATATCTTTGAACTGTGAGAGGACTCCAGAGCGATGGAGGAAACCCATGCAAACACGGGGAGAATGTGCAAACTCCACACAGACAGTCACCCAAGGCTGGAATTGAATCCAGGTCCCTGGCACTGCGAGGCAGGAATGGTATTATGAATGAAACCGGACTATTTGCATGCCAGACATCAAAAGCAGCAATCAATAGACAGAGCTAAATGATCCAACAACCAATCGATCAGATTTGAGCTCTGCAGTCCTGCAAGTAACTTTGAGCCACACAAATGCCAGGCAATGACCACCTCCCTCATGAGAGAATCTAACCACCTCCCCATGACATTCAATGGCATTACCATTGCTAAATACCCCACTATCAACATCTTGGGGGTTACCATTGACCAGAAACTGAACTGGACGAGCCATATAAATACTGTGGCTACAAGAGTGGGTCAGAGGCTGGGAATCCTGCTGTGAGTCACTCACCTCCTCATTCCTGAAAGCCTGTCCATTATCTCGAGTTCAGGAGTGTGATGGATCACTCTCCAGTTACCTGGCTGAGTGCATCTCCAAAATTAAATAAGGTCGGCACCTTCCAAGACAATGCAGCTTGTTTCACTGGCACCCACCCACAAACATTCACTCCCTCCACCACCCAAGGCACAGGAGCAGAAGTGTGTGTACCATCTAGAAGATGCACAGCAGGAACTCACCAAGGCTCCTCAGGCAGTACCTTCCAAACCCATGACCACTACCATATAGGACAAGGACAGCAGACACATGGGAACAGCACCATGTGGATGTTCCTCTCCAAGCCACACACCATCCTGATCTGCAAATATATTGCTGTTCCTTCAGTCGCTAATAGCACAGTGGATATACCAACATCACATGGACTGCAGTGGTTCAAGAAGGCAGCTCACCACTACCTTCTCTAAGGAAACTAGGGATGTTCAATAAATGCTGGGTCTAGCCAGCAAGGCCCACATCCTGTAACTATATGTATTTTTTAATTTAAAAATTCAGTTGGGCCAATAATGGACTTGGGAGAAATAATACAAGTAAGAAGTGCTCACAAGTTGAACGGGGGTAAAGAGAGAGTTGGAGAATCTTTTACGTCCATGTTTCATCTACTCCTTGAAACATCTGTCCCACTGTACCAGTAACCAAGAACTCACAGCGCTCCTTCAGGAGACGAAAAGATCGAGTAGATGTTACCCCAGGTGGAGCCAGAACAGTACTGGAAAATAACGGAGTGAAATTGAGTGAGGGGTCAGAGAGAGAGTTCTCCTCTCCCTCAAGGTGTGGAGTGTAAGAATCCTGGGGGACTCCCTGCTTCGGGTTTTCTTGCTAATTAGTGAACATTAAATTAAATTCTATGACTGGCTGTGGATTTATTTTGAATTTGATTGTTCCACTCCTGTTTTTATTCCTGTTGAGATTACGCTCTGGGTAAGGATGGTTGACAGGTGACAGGATGGGAAATTGTGGTTTGGGTCTTCGCTGACCAAATGTTTTATTGATCCGAAAGGTGTAAAAGGGACCAAACTCCAGCAGAAATCGAACAGAGCTGAGAACAGACAACTTGCTGTGTGGGAACAGGGAGATAAACAGATCCCAGAGGACAGAGAAAACAAGAATGCCTGGAATCCTAGACAACACCCTGAGTGTCAAGGCCATCATGTTTTCACTGCTTGACATGGGAATGCTGACTCCCTGTACTGGGGACGGAGCGTGGGGAAGACAATTGTTTGCGAGTTTGATGTGGCTTGAGCGGGTACAGATGGTTCAATGGCAGGTTTTGTAATTGGTCCGTTCAAATGTTAGCTCAGCAATGATTGGGTTAAATCAGTCTCCACAGACTTTGTGATGTAATAAAGTATAAGAAGGGATTCCCCGAGCACAGAGATTTGTTGCGGTTTTACATATTCCACTGACTGGGACCATGGCATCTGGGGCAGAGCAGGGAGCATTTACCTGGAGATGGTGCTTCTACCCAGAGTATAATGGTAATGCTGCTGCACTTTGATACAACTGCTCAGACATTAGCATGTGTCAGCTACTGAATAAAATCTAACCGCTGTCCCCAATAAGGGTTATCACTGTGAATCATTCCCGAATTTGGGAAAGAGGGATAAAGGCTGTATTGACTCCCGGAAGCCCATTGTCTAACATCGCTGTGTCAAAAATAAAATCTCATCTGTCCCTCTGGCTCCTTTGTCAATTACCTTGGAGGGACTCACTTTCTGTTAAAAGAGTCTGTCAGGGACGGCATGGTGATGCAGTGGTTAGCACTGCTGCCTCATGGCGCTGAGGACCCGGATTCGATCTCAGCCCCAGGTCACTGTCTTTGTGGAGTTTGCACATTCTCCCAGTGTCTGCATGGGTCTCACCCCCACAACCCAAAGATGTGCAGGGTAGGTGGATTGGCTCTGCTAAATTGCCCCTTAATTGGATAAAACATAATTCGGTACTCTAAATTTATTTTTAATAAGAGCCTGTCAACCCTTCTCACCCACTTTCCCAAAAGTGCATCAATCTAATCATGAAAAGTCTCAAAAATCAACATTTTTATAACAAATGTTAATTAATGAAACAAACAAGGTGAGAAAGACAAAATGACTTGAGGATCAAAGACAACCAGAGTAAAGAATGTTCACAATGTTCAGGATCCAAATTGTTTCTCTTTGGTTCCTCTGTACCCTGTTCCCGTGACTCCCTGCTTTGGACATGAGAACTGAACCCTGTGGGTCACGATACCAAAGCCCCCCCCCCCACATTGTCCCAAACCTTGTGCCCTGATTGGTAGAGCCCCATTTCCAGTCCATCCTCCAGCGCCTTCCTGTCTCTCTGCTGGTGAGGTGCCCATGGTAATGTGATAGGAGGATGTATTCGATCTATAATCAATAGGGAGTGTGTGGGGAACAGTGATTTATAGTTTGAGAGGGAAAAGTATGTTCTCTGATGACTAGAATTGTCAGTTCTGGATTTCTACCCTTTACTTACAGCGATGTCCTTTGTAATCACCTTTCCCAGGCGATGAGCAGAGAGGTTTTGCAGACAGGAAACACAAACCAAACATCCCTATTCTGAGCTGTGTCATAGAGGAATCATGGAATTTACAGTGCAGAAGGAGGCCATTTGGCCCATTGAGTCTGCACCGGCTCTTTGAAAGAGCACCCTACTTAAGCCCATGCCTCTACCCTACCCCTTTTACCCAGTAACCCCAGCTAATCTTTTTTGAACACTAAGAGCAATTTATCATGACCAATCCATCTGACCTGTACATCTTTGGACTGGGAGGAAACCGGAGCACCCGGTGGAAACCCACGCAGACACGGGGAGAAAGTGCAGACTCCTCACAGAGAGTGACTCAAGCCGGGAATTGAACCTGGGACCCTGGAGCTGAGAAGCAACTGTGCTAACCACTGTGCTACCGTCCTTTTAGATTGGACACTATACTAGTCAGTAACAAAAATATGTAATTAAATTGAGTTCAGACAGAGATCTGCATGAACTGACACCACTTTGTTGACAGATTAACAGAGTAATCACTATACTTGAATCAATGTTATTCACTTTTGGAATTAAATGAATTAAGGGTCAGATTAACCATATCACCCCCAGTATCAGATAGGTCTGTTTTTTACAGAACAGGGTTAAACCCAGTGTCCAATATTAGAGGTCTCTGTGGCTGTTGGATGCCTGGTTTCACTGTACAGCTGACAAGCCCACAGCTTCAGTGAACTCGTCTACCCAGGGTCTGTTTCTAAACCCTCATCACAGCATATTACCTGCTTAGCTATTTATATATGGTCAGACAGCGAACAAATAGCTCAACCAGAAACTATGGTTCTTCTTTCTACTGATTCCAGCTCCTACAAGGAGTGACAGCATCTCCAGCCCTCAGCTCTGTTGCTGGGCTGTCATTGACATGAGCAATGGAGAGACAGAAGTTGCCTGAGGCTCAATGGGAAGTTGAAACTTGTAGCTCTAAATCAACTGTGTAAGATTTCTGAACAGATCAGTAACTTTAAATGATAAATTCTAAACCCAGTGAACAAATTAAAGAGTCATAAGGCAAAAACTTCAGATTTTATAACTTTTACTGCAAAAAACTAGAAGCAACAGTGCCTAAACACTGTTTTTATTAGGAATGTATCTCTTAAACTATAAATAGACTTTGCCCTTTTACTTTTTTTGAAATTTTAGAGTACCCAATTTATTTTTTCCAATTAAGGGGCAATTTAGCAATACCAGTTTACCTACCCTGCACATCTTTGGGTTGTGGGGGTGAAACCCACGCAAACACGGGGAGAATGTGCAAACTCCATACGGACAGTGACCCAGAGCCGGGATCAAACCTGGGACCTCGGCGCCATCAGGCAGCAGCACTAACCACTGTGCCACCATGCTGCCACTTTGCCCCTTTACTTTAATGGGGTAATGCCCGCATTGGACTGGAGTGAGCACAGTAAGAAGTCTTACAGCACCAGGTTAAAGTCCAACAGGTTTGTTTCGAATCACTAGCTTTCGGACAGCTCCTTCCTCAGGTGAATGAAGAGGTGGGTTCCAGAAACATACATAGACAAAGTCAATGATACAAGACGATACTTTTGAATGCGAGTCTTTGCAGGTAATTAAGTATTTACAGGTCCAGACGGAGTGACTGGAGAGAGGGATAATCACAGGTTAAAGAGGTGCGAATTGTCTCAATCCAGGACAGTTGGTAGAATTTTGCAAGCCCAGGCCAGATGGTGGTGGGGGGGGGGGGGGGGGGGGGGGTGAATGTAATGTGACATGAATCCAAGGTCCCGGTCAAGGCCGTACTCGTGTGTGGAACTTGGCTAAAAGTTCCTGCTTGGCGATTCTGCATATACGCGCGTCCTGAAGGCTGCCTTGGAGAGGCTACTCCCACTTAATAATAATAATAATCTGCATTTTTGTCACAAGTAGGCTTACATTAACACCACAATGAGGCAGCACGGTGATACAGTGGTTAGCACTGCCGCCTCATGGCGCCGAGGTACCAGGTTCGATCCCGGATCTGGGTCACTGTCCGTGCGGAGTTTGCAGTCTCCCCGGTTTGAGTGGGTTCGCCCCCTCAACCCAAAGATGTGCAGCCTAGGTGGATTGGCCACGCTAAATTGCCCCTGAATTGGAAAAAATGAATTGGGTACTTTAAATTTTAAAAAACCACACAGCAATGAAGTTACTGTGAAACTCCCCATGTCGCCACATTCTGGCGCCTGTTAGGGTACACTGAAGGAGAATTTAGAATGTTCAATTCACCTAACAGCACGTCTTTCAGGCATTTTAGAACGAGAGGTAATAGTCTTAGGATAAGATGGGCAGCATGGTAGCACAGTGGTGATCACAGTTGCTTCACAGCTCCAGGGTCCCAGGTTCGATTCCGGCTTGGGTCACTGGCTGTGTGGAGTCTGTATGTTCTCCCTGTGTCTTCGTAGGCTTTGTACGGGTGGCCTGGTTTCCTCCCACAGTCCAAAGATGTGCAGGTTACGTGGATTGGGCATGTAAAAGGTAGATTGGCCATGATAAATTGCCCTTAGTGTCCAAAAAGGTTAGGTGGGTTTACTGGGTTACAGGGATGGGGTGGAGGCATGGGCTAGGGTGGGGTGCTCTTTCCAGGGGCTGGTGCAGACTCGATGGGCTGAATGCCCTCCTTCTGCACTGTAAATTCTATGATTCCACCGGGTGCTTCAGTTTCCTCCCACAAGCCCCGAAGGACATGCTGTTAGATAATTTGGACTTTCTGAATTCTCCGTGTGCCCAACAGGCGCCAAAATGTGGCGAGTTGGGCTTTTCAGAGTAACTTCATTGCAGTGTTAATGTAAGCCTACTTGTGACAATAAATATTATTTTTAAAAAGTGGTAGCAAATTCCAAAGAGTTGAGGAGAAGCTTCTTCTCCCAAAGGGCTGTGAATCTGTGCAATTCACTACCCCAGAGTGCGGTGGAGCTGGGACAGTAATTTTAGGGAGGAGTTCGACAGATTTTTAATCGGGGTTGAAGGGTTATACTCGATGGGCCAAATGGCCTCATTCTGCTCCTATATCTTATGAATTTATGAAAGGGGGAGACATTGATTTCCTCCCAGATGTTGCCCAGAGGAGAATGTTTTAGTCTGAAACTTATTGTCCAACCTCCACATTATGACATCGCAAAGGAACTCGGCCTCTAAATCAACCAATAGGAATGAGTCCGCTCTGGGGTGACGTCACTTGCCAGCGCGCAGACGCGGGAGCCCCGCCCCATCCATTGTTCCCCATCCCCCACATATCCTCGAGACAAGGTTCCCAGGCAAACGGCTGACAGTTCCGACCGTCGATGGTTTCCACAGCCCCTCACCCGGGTCTGCGCATTTCTAAGGGAAGGGGAAACTGCGCATGTGTAGGGGAGCTCACTTCTGCTGACCTTCCTGCTGAGGTGTTGACCAATAGGAAGATTGGAGGACCGGAAGGATTCTGCTCCTCCACCAATCACAGCTCCCCCATTGTCTCAATGCGGAAGCTGGACATGGTGTTTTCTGCCGAGCAAAGCTGTTGTTCCCCCAACGCTGAATGAGCTTGAGCTGCACACAGACTCCTGTCGCCAACATCTGTTAGGATAACACTTTCTTTTCTCCCTCTTTCCATTTCTTGTCTCATTCTGACCTTCAACTGGTGACTTGCAGCAACTAAAGGGAAAGGAAGTGAATCCAGGGAGGGTGCAGACTCTGCAAAGCTTGGCCCAGGTCTCTCTCTCTCTCTTAAAGACATTGACATCCTTTGCTCCCTCAGCTTGACACATTTATTTGTCTGGCTAAAATGATGATCTCTTTCCTAATGTTCACATTTAAAGGGCTAGTTTCCCCAGGAGATGGCTGACATGAAAGGGAACAGTAAACAGGACAAATCAAACCCAACCAATTACTTCCCTGTCGGAATACACTCCACCATCAGCAAAGTGATGAAAGGAGTCATTAACAGCGCTATCAAGTGGTACTTACTCAGCAAAACCTGCTCACAGACGCTCAGTTTGGGTTCCGCAGGGTCACTCAGCTCCTGACCTCATTACAGCCTTGGTTCAAACATGGTCAAAATAGGTGAGAGTGACTGCCCTTGGTATCAAGGCAGTATGAAATGAAAATCGCTTGTCACAAGTAGGCTTCAATGAAGTTACTGTGAAAAGCCCCTAGTCGCCACATTCCAGCGCCTGTTCGGGGAGGCTGGTATGGGAATTGAATCGTGCTGCTGGCCTGCTTGGTCTGCTTTAAAAGCCAGCGATTTAGCCCAGTGTGCTGAACCAGCATTTGACCGAGTATGGCATCAAGGAGCCCCAGCTAAACTGGAGTCAATGATAATCGGGGAAAATTCTCCGCTGTTTGGAGTCATACCTGGCACAAGGGAAGATGGTTGTGGTGGTTGGAGGTCAATCATCTCAGCTCCAGGAGTTCCTCAGGGCGCACTCCTTGGCCCAGCCATCTTTCGCTGCTTCATCAATGACCTCCCTTTCATGATAAGGTGAGAAGTGGGGATGTTTGTGGATGACTGCACAATGTTTACCACCATTCGTGACTCCTCAGATAATGAAGCAGTCCATGTCCAAATGCAGCATGACCTGGACAGTATCCTGATGTGGGCTGATAAGTGGAAGTTACATTTATGCTACACGAGTGTCAGGCAATGACCATCTCCTACAAAGGAGGATCTAATCACCGCCCCTTGACATTCAGTGGCATTAGTATCGCTGAATCCTCCACAACCAACATCCTGAGGGTTATCATTGATCAGAAACTGAACTGGACTAGCCATAT
This sequence comes from Scyliorhinus torazame, assembly GCF_047496885.1. NCBI lineage: Eukaryota > Metazoa > Chordata > Chondrichthyes > Carcharhiniformes > Scyliorhinidae > Scyliorhinus > Scyliorhinus torazame. Next base: position 160,046,393 of record NC_092711.1, on the reverse strand, counting down.
TAATGTGTTGGCCACCAGGGCAGGCCAAAGACTACAGCGAGTAATGCACCTCCTGACCCCCAAAGCCTGTCCACTATATACAAGGCACAAGTCAGGCGTGTAATAGGATAATCACCACTTGCCTGGTTGAGTGTAACTCCAATAACACTCAAGATGCTGCTCTACACCATCCAGAACAAAGCAGCCTGCTTGACTGCTCCCCATTCCACGAATATTCAAACACGCCACCACCGACGAACAGTGACAGCCGTGTATACCATCTACAATGTGCACTGCAGTAACTCACCAAGGTTCCTCAGACAGCACCTTCCAAACCCACAACCACTACTATCGAGAAGGCCAAGAGCAGCAGATACCTGGGAACCTCAGTACCTACAATTCAAGGACTGCAGCGGTTCAAGAAGGCAACTCATCACCACCTTCTGAAGGGCAACTAGGGATGGGCAATAAATGCTGGCCTCATCATCGATGTCCACACCCCGTAAAATAATTTTTAAAAATGTTATATCGGACAGATATATATCTAGTGTTATATGGAATGTATTAGATATATTATTGATGGTACAGTAATAAAATACATGTATTATTATTTCTAGTTCTGTAATATAGTACTGTAGCTACATTATCTATTTCCAGTCATACAGTTATTGCAGCACTGACGAAATCCTTTTGGAAACTCAAGTCAGTGCTGACTCTCTGCACAGCAATCCAGTCAGTCCCATTCCCCCTCGATATCCCTGTTCATCTGAAAGCTTATTTTCTTCATATTCTATTTTGAACTATTGATCATCTCAACTTCCACAACACTTGTGGGCAGTGATTTTCCGGTCATGACCACTCCATGATTAAATAAAATTCTTCCTCAGAATCTCCCCATCTCTAATCCGTAAATATACTTAGATGGAGAGTCTCTACTCTTGTACAGGTTGTAATGAGTTTAGATTTGTTGATCAGCATCAATCAGCACCTTCATAAGAATTGGGAGGGGAAGGAAGTGAATCCAGTCTGTATATTACACACATTTATCGTCCAGTAACAGAGACATATATCTGTCTGGCAGCCTCGGTGTCCAGGACAGAAAGCTTGGATCTGTCAATCAGCCTGATTCAGTGCCTTCAGGAGAATTGGGAGGGTGAATATTAGATACAGCAGAGTGAGAATGGAGAGAGAGTGTGTGGAATGGAGATTTAGAGCATTTGAGGGAAAGAGAGAAGAAAGAATGTTCGATAGAAACTAGAATTGTCTGTTCTGAGTTTCTGACCTGTACTGACAATGATGATTTTTGTAAAATATTTTTGCAGGAAGTTCGAACGCGAAGAGTTTGAGGCCGATATCTCAAACTAAATATCACGTCAAGAACTGACTGAGTCACTCAATTCTTGGGAACCGAATATCATCGACCTTGGAATCTAGAAGGCAAAACGTTTGTCTATTCTGTCTGATCAAGAGATTTTAAACATCAGTGTGTCTGGAAAAGCACTGAGACACACACACACACACCCGTGTGAGACTGTTACAGAGCACTGACTGTGGAAAGAGCTTCAACCAGTGATACAGCCTGAAAAAATACTACACCATTCACATCAGGAAGAGACTGTATACGTGTTCTGTGCGTGGACGAGGCTTCAACTGATCGTCCAACGTGGTGAGACGCAAGATCACCTGGACCATGGAGAAACCATGGAAATGTGAGGATTATGGGAAGGGATTCACAGCTCCATTCGGGCCGGAAAGGCATCAACACAGTCACACTGGAGAGAAGCCATTCACCTGCTCTGACTGTGGGAAGGAATTCACTCGGTTATCCAACCTGCAGAGACACCAGACAGTCCACACCGGGGAGAGGCCGTTCACCTGCACTGTGTGTGGGAAGGGATTTACTCAGTTATCCACCTTGAAGGTGCACCAGCGAGTTCACACTGGGGAGAGGCCGTTCACCTGCTCTGACTGTGGGAAGGGATTCACTCAGTTACCCAACCTGCAGAGACACCAGACAGTCCACACTGGGGAGAGGCCATTCATCTGCAGTGTGTGTGATGAGGGATTCACTCAGTTATCCACCCTGCAGAGACACCAGAGCGCTCACACCGGGG